>NC_090804.1:13833938-14198585 GCF_036512215.1 Solanum lycopersicum
TTATTTTTATGATTGTTATATAATTTTGTAATGGAAAAGAAGCCTATTTCCAATAAATGTTCGTTTTCAGGATGTTATGCATTATGTCATACTTAGTACATGTGGTTGTACTAATTCCATGCTTTTATCTATATCTATAGTGATTCATAGGCGAAGGTGCTTTTGGAGAGCTAATCTTGGATTAGAAGATCGTTCAAGAAAGTTGAAGTATGTCCTCATTTGACTTGAGGGCATAGATTTCTTCTATATTTTATTATCAAAGTATTGTAATAGACTTAGTAGTACTATATTAGTATTGTGTATGGGCCGTGTCCCGAAGAATTTCTTGTGCCTAAGATTTGATGAGATGAGACTTAATATTTCCTATGAGTTTTACATGAAAGAGTTTTTAAAGACTTATAGAATGTTTATGAAAAGTCGTAATTCCGCTCTACTTTTCATATATTTATATGCGATGAACGATACTGAAGATTTTGTACAAGACCTTTGAGAGGTCAAGTATATGGGTTGCACTCCGAGAGTGCCATACCTTCTAGGGTGTGATCTCGAGTTAATTCAAAATTATATTTATCTAGGGATGTAATATTTTTGGAAGATCCTTTTCAAAATATTTTTTTCCAGATTCTGTAATAAAGTTAACGTTTCTTGGGATAACATTTCCGTTGAACAACAATCCAAAGAGGAATCTAATTCACTTTTGCATTCCTTTTATCAATTCCTCCCGCCACTAACTATGTTGCCCACGGTTACTCAACACCTGCAACCTATATCCTCCGCTCCAGATGGTGTCTCTACATAATCAGGTAATAATTCTCCTGTCTCAACCAGCCAGCCATCAAAGTACACCCAATGACTACTAGATCACAAACTCATAGCCTTAAACCTCGTCAGTTTATCACAACCTCTACATTAGCTCTAAAACTCCCATAACTTATAAGCAAGCCAAGCTAATTCTCCAATGGAATTCAACAATGCAAGTCTAACTTGATGCTCTTGTTCGCAACCATTCTTGTGATTTGGTTCTATGTGACTCTTCCAAAAACGTGGTGGATTGTAAGTGGTTATTCCAAGTTAAACTTAAACTTGATGGTTCTATTGATAGGTACAACGCTCATTTGGTCACCAAGGGATTTACACAGCGTTGGACTTGGTTATCATTCCACTTTAAGTCCAATAGTCAAGCCTACTATTGTCTGTCTCGTCGTAACTATCGCCACTCAACTTGATTGTCATGTCCATCAACTGGATGTTAACAATGCCTTCTTGCAGATTCGTCTTACTGAAGAAGTTTACATGTGACACCCACCGAGATTTTAAAACTCTAGAAATCCTACCCATGTATGTCGTCTTCAGAAGGCAATTTATGGCCTCAAACAGGCTCATCGTGCTTGGTACACCAAATTAAAATAATATCTCCTTACGTTAAGTTTTGTTAAGTCGAATTCTGATTCCTCACTCTTCTTCATTCATAAAGCTGGGCTCACTGTGTATATTTTAGTTTATGTGGATGATATATTACTGAATGGTAATCACCAATGAGGTGTTCATTTTATCTTTTAGCATCTTTCTCCACGTTTTTCACTGAAGGACATATGACCTCTTCATTACTTTCTTGGTATTGAGGTGAATTCTTTCTTCTGCTGATCTTATACTCTCTCAAGAGAAGTACATTATGGATCTTCTACATGAGGTAGCTATGGATATGTGTGGCAGCGGAACCGGTACCTACCGGTTTCCAGGCTGGTCCGTCCCGGTCCGGTTCGGTATCGGTTTGGTACCAGTTAGTGCCGGTTAGGACCGGAAATTTCTGGTTTCGGAACAGGAACCTGAACGGAATTAGGTAAATTCCGGAATTTACCGGTTCCGGTAATTACCGGTCCGGTCCGGTTAAATTTTTTTTTATATAATACAGCTGTTACTAGCCGTTGGGTAATGGCTAGTGGGCCCCCCCAATGGCTAGTTGAAGAGAAGTTCATCCAATAGGGCCCCTACCCCACCCCTAACTTTTTTAATGCCCTAAAGTTTTAAAAATTACATTTTAACCCATTTTTTTACTTATAAATACCCCTAAATTTCATTCTTTTAAATCACAATATCATCTATTCATCTTCTACTCTATCAAATCTCTACTCTCTATCTCTAATCTCTAATTCTATAATATATAAAATCTTAAATTCTAGTGTTGCCTTACTTGGTCTTTGGAAATTAGATTTGGAGCTTCAAAATTCAATTTTCAACTTTCCACGTTCGGCTTTTGGCGGTCATAAACGTTTACTTTTTTAAGCAGATGTTCAGTACATTCGTTCTAAATTTTATTTTACGTTTTATTTATATTTAAATATTTATTTATTTATTTATGATTTATTATTTGCATAAATGCATAACATTTTTCGTATTATATTTAATCTCACGTTTAATTTTTTAATATGGATTTCGGCAAAAATATTGTTCAAAAAGGAAAGGGGAAAAAGTACATTAGAGAGTGTAAGAAATATTTGTAACTTTATATCCTCCGATAATGCAAAAACTGGTAGTTCTTCTAAATCAAAAACTAAAAAATCTACTATATTAAGAATAAATACGGATGATTATACACATTTTGATGATACAGTTTTTAATATTGATAGTAATTCAGGATTAGATCCTTATCATGAACATTTACAACGTCGCTTTGGTAATTTTGATGAGGATTTGCCTAGTGGTAATGATAATGATGATGATATTGATAATTATACTGATACGCCTACTTTTCATGATGATGATGATGAAACTCAGCCACCTAGGGCTACTACTACTCCTAGTCCCGCTCCCTTTCGTTGTCCTGCCCCAGTTCCCCCAGTACATCCTAGGCCTAAGGTAGAACGTGTTAAAAAATCGGTTGTTGGCAATTTATGACACAAAACGAAGATAAAACACAAGCTATTTGTAATAATGTAAACATATATTAAATCATAAAACTGTGGGCAAATCTGGCGGGACAGGACATTTGAGTAGTCATTTAATGTCTTGTTGTAAAAATGAATTTTTGCATGCTAAAGCGGTAGCGATAGCTAAAAAAAAGGTACCCACCTTCCTGAAAATGTAGGAGTAGGCGGCTCTAAAATGGTACAAACACAATTAAATCCGTCTAATATTTCTGGCTCTAGTTTACTACCTTCATATAGTAGAGAAAAAGATCTGGAAGAACTAGCTAAAATGATATGTTTTATGGGTTTGCCATTTAGTTTTGCTGAAAATCCCGGTTTTATACATTATATTCAAATTGTAGATAATCCAAATTTTAAAGGTTTTGCTAGAAATACAATAAAAAAGGTTGTATTTGATTATCATGCACAACATTTTCAATATCTTCGTTGTTTATTTTATTATAATACTTGTAAAATAGCTATTACTTCTGATATGGGTCGTAGTGTAAATGGTAACGATTATTTGACTGTTACTGCACATTGGATTGATGAAAATTGGTATATGCAAAAAAGAATTTTAGGTTATAAATGTTGTCAAATGCAAAAAACCGGTAGTTATATTGCTCAAACTATTTTAGATATTTTACAAAATGGAATATGTGATGAACTAAGTAGTATAACCTTAGATAATGCTTCAAGTAATAATTCTGCTGTTCAATATTTAAAAAATACACTTTTTCCTTTCTATGGTAATAATTATCATATTAGGTGTACTGCACATATATATAATTTGATGGTTAGAGATGGTGTAAATATGTATGATAACGGATGTACGAAAGTTGAAAATACATGTCATTTTATATTTAAATGTCAAGTTAAGTCTCGGCGTAAAGATTTTCAAAATCGGTGTTTTGAAAATAATCTTCCACCTAGAAAAATTAGAAAAAAGTGGCTACTAAATGGAATACATTATATGAAATGCTTGTAGTCGCTTATGAATATCGAATACCCTTACAAATGGTTTGGAATGCTCATAATTCTTATATGACATATAGACTAGATGATAATGATTGGCGTGATATATATGAACTTATAGATTTCCTAAAAGTTTTTTACTTAACTACAAAAAGAATTTCTGTATTATATAGTCCATCAATTTGTACTTTTTTGCCTGATATTTGTATGATTTCTTCTAAATTATATAAATTTAAAAATAAACCAAAATTTCAACAAACCATTTAAAAAATGATTATAAAATTTAAAAAATATTATATTCTTATTCCTCAAATTTATTTGACTGCATGTTTGTTACACCCTAAGTATAAAGATTTCGGTTCATCAAGAATGGTTGAAAAAATATATTTTAACTTAGATATTAATGATGAATTAGAAGAAATTCCTAGCTGTCAACAAGTGAAAGATAGCATAAAAATTGAAGCAAGAAAATTGTATGATTTATATAATGCTAATATAAATTTATCAAGTGAAAATGAATCTGAAAGCTCTAGGGTTAGAGATTTGATGAAAATAATATTGATAATTATTTAGAGGATTATCTTGAACTTTCTCACGATAATAGAAATGATTTTGATGCATATATTAATCAAATTACAGAACCTACTTAAGATGTTCTCAAATGGTGGAGAGATCGCACCAAAGGATTTCGAAAACTAGTACCGATGGTTCGAGATATATTAGCAATGCAAGCGTCGTCGGTAGCTTCGGAAGGCGTCTTTAGTGTAGCAAGGTTTCAACTTGGAGAATATAGGCATTCACTAGCATCCGACATCTTGGAGATATCGGTATTATTTCGATATTGGATTAATGCCGAGAGAAGAAATTTGGGTCGTGAACCACTACCGACCAAATTTCAAGATGACGTTGATGAAGTAATGCAGGATTATAGTGACGACGGGATTGAAGCAATGGAAGATCTTTCTATTCAACCTATTCCCGAACATGTTACTAAAGAAATGTTGAATGATTTACGAAGGGATTTATATGGTTGCACCAACTATTAGTAAAAGTATGATAATTCGAGATTTAATTCAAACTAATATTTTTGTAAATGTAATTGTAATATCAAATATATATTAATAAAAATATAGGCTATTCTCCTTAATTTGTTTTCTAATATTGTTGTATTAAATTTTAATTTTGATATAGTCAATTTTAAATTTTATAACCTTAAAGTTTAAATTAAAAAATTTCAAACTTTAAGAGTTTGAAATTTAAAGTTTATAACATTAAAATTTGAATTTAAAATTTTCAAACTTTAAAAATTTGAATTTGAAGTTTGAAAATTTAAATTTGAAACTTTAAAATTTTGAAAATTTTAAATTAAAACTTTAAAGTTTATAACTTTAAAGTTTGAAATTTAAATTTAACTTTAAAATTTGAATTTAAAATTTTCAAACTTTAAAGTTTGAATTTAATGTTTGAAAATTTAAATTTATAACTTTAAAGTTTGAAATTTAAATTTTTAAATTGCTTAATTATTATAATAAAAATTAGATTCAATTAAATTTTTTTTCTTTTTAAATACCGGTTCATCCCGGTAACCGGTCCAGTCCGGTCTGGTATACTACAGGTTTAATTCCGGATCGAGATGGAACATTAATAATTTTACCGGTTTCCCCGACCGGTCCGGTTCTGGTTCCGGAACGTTACCGGTACACACAGTACCCGTTCCGTACCGGTTCCGGTAAGTACCGGTCTGGTTCTCCCGATTTCGGTACCACTGCCAGCCATAGCTATGGATAACTTCAAAGTTGTTTCTACACCTATGACATCTATTATAGTTTTTGATCTATCGCCTGATGATCATCTAGTTGATGGTTCCTTATATCGGCGCATAATTGGCATGCTTCATTACCTTTCATTCACACGTCTAAACATTGATTTTGCTGTCAGCAAGTGGTACCAAGCTATGCATCAACAATTTATGTCTCATTGGGTTGCTCTTAAACGACTTTTGCGCTATATCCGTTCAAGTACCTCTTTTGGTGTGCTCATTGCCAATGAAACTGATCGTAGGTTGCTCACGTACTCTGACTCAGACTGGTAGTGGGATCATTATGATCGCACATCGAAAACTGGATATGTTATATATCTTTGTATTTCCCCTGTTTCATGGTCTTAAAAGAATGTTCAGTTTCTCGTTATTCTACAGAGGCAAAATATCGGGCATTTGCTGCTACTGTTTCCAAACCTAATTGGCTCACCCATCTTTTTCAAGAACTTCAGTTTCCTCTGAACGCTGCTCCAAGTTCTTTGTGACAATATCAGCACTACTTATATTTGTGCGAATCCTATTTCTCCAAGTTGGGCATAGTAAAACTGGATGCCAACTTGAGGGGCTGTAATAATTGTTGACAACCAAATTTTGACCCTCCTCGACAATAATTAATTTTTGAGTTTCTTGTTTCCTAACGAGTTGAAGTAATTGACTTTATAAAATTCAAAAATGTTTTTCAAATCAATTTGAATTAAAGTTAGCCGATTTCTATTGTTTTCTTTTTAGTAATGTAATTTTTTTTACTAGTCTTAATGTGTGTGTGTGTGTGTGTGTGTATATATATATATATAGTTCTTTTTGTCAAAAATACTCAAAAATTGTCTCAAAGGATTTTACTTTTACTTAATGCTTCATTAAATTGATTTTTGCCAAAAATAGTATCTCGTATTTCGATTCTTTAGTTTATAATTGAGCTTCCTATTTTATCTCGTTAAAATTAAGAAGATTGTCGATTTTTTTAGTTAATTCATCTTATTTGATTTTTAGCTTAATTTTTTAATTAAATTCATCTGGATTAATTGGTTTCCCTTTTAAGTCCCCAAGAGATTTTGGTGTTGGTCTCCCTCAGCAAGTTTCCATCCCACTCAAATAACCCTAACTCCCAGCCAAATTCTCCTAATTCACGACCCCACCCATCCTTTGCTTCCCCCAAAGAGGTTAAAAATCGAGGAGCGTCTAAAAATCATGACAGCTTCGAGCTTACGCATACACAGTCCCTTCCTCACTGAAATACCCAGCATACAAATACCCAAATGCGTGCAATAGCAGCAACTCACATTTCGAATGGTGCGAGTTCAAAGAAGAAACGACAACATTTCCCTGTGCGCGTGAACGACACCAAATGCACCTCAACGTTTCTTTCCCTCAGTCTCTGCGTTGTACGTCTTTTCGCCAGCTATGGCCTCCTTCAAGATCGTCCTTGCAACCGCTTATTCGTCCTTGTGGCTGAGGGATGGTGAGACGTAGCATACAAGGACGATTGGGATCATCCTGACCTTCCGCGTCATTATCGGACCCGAATATTAGGGAATTTGGAGCTTGAATCTCGTACAAACCCAGCTTCCCTTCCTTTGTGAGAATTTTTTTTAAAAATTGAAACAGGGGATTGATGATTTTGTCCTCATTCCCCTTACCATAATTCTTGGCTTATATATAATTTCCTTTTCTTCACAAAAGAAGGGATTTTTGAGGGCTTGGACTTTTAAGGTTTAGAATAGAGAGGGCATTTTCTTCAAAAAAAAGTTGAAAGAGATTTTTGGAGAGATATAGGTGAACCGATAACTGATTTTAGGCGTAAAAAGGTATTTTCATACGGAATTTAAAGGAGTTCAAGTTTATCGTTCAACTTCGTATTCTTTTCGCTCTCGTCAGAGTTGGACGGAGTTCCCAGTGTCACATTGAGGAGTGTAAAGTTCCTTCGCTACTCTTCATTTCATCCAAGTTTGCTGCTTCAAGAATGGTAACTCCATCCTCCTATTCTTGTTCACATTCAGTCTCCGATGGCACTATTTTTCGTTTGTTATGTTCTCTATTTTTCCGGCGATCGACACTTTTATTATTTATTGGAAGTTTTTTGACTCCCTAATAACCAATCTTGACTTTGTTTCTTTGACTTAAAGTTTAGTTTTTTTTCTTTTCTTTTGTTTCGGTAGTGTGTTTTAAGACAGGTTAAATTTACCTTTTTTGTCAAATAATGGTGGTCATCTGTTCAAGTCTGCTCTCTCTTTTGATGAATTTTTAATTTGGTTAATTTCTAGATTTTTTTTGTTTCCAAAACAGGTTTTTGAACCCTCTTCATTTAGATTTAGAAAAGATTTTCTTTCATTATTTCTTTGGTCTATTTGTTACTCGATCTGTTTGGTTTTAGAGTGTAGTTAAGAGTAACTAAGCTATCATTTTGGTGTGACTATTGTCTGTTGATATAAGAATGTCTTTTTGTTATTATCGTGTCCCATGATCGCTTTACTGTCTAACATGGCGTAGATGTAACCCTTTCCAAATGGTCGAGTATCAAACCTTAGTGTCTCTTGTGTGCCGTCTCGTTTTAAGCTAAGTCATCGCGTTGGGTAGTAGTTTTTCTTGTGAGCATTTGCTATTTGTATATTGGAATTGTGATGTTTTACCGAGGTTCTCCTCTTTGTACCCATTTCTATTTTTTAGTAAAACAATGTCACATTTAACCACCTCTGTTGATTGTTCTGTTTTGGCTTAAAGTGTTTAGTTTTGTTTTAGATGTGGATTCATTATCGTCCTTGTTTCTCTTCCGATTGCATCTTGATATTCATGATCTATTGTCCCTTTTGTGTCATGGTCTGCCTTCCCTATTTATTATTTCTCCATATGCATTTTATTTATTTACATAGTTTTGTTTTGTTTTACTTATAGGAAGAGTACATTTTCGGTGATTTGTTTTAGTTTAAAAGGATACTTGTTCATTGTGTATGACCAACAAATGTATGATTGTAGTGTACTTTACATGTTAACATTAATTTTCTGCCCATATGCAAAATGGCCCAAAGTCATGCAGATTATTCGTTGAAATATAATTTAATCGTCATAGTCGGAAAGCTTTATATGAAATAGATTTAAGCATTGCCGGAGCTTTAAAATCTCTCAAGTATTTATTATGCTATTTGTTGTATGAGCTTCACTTTAACCTCTGATAACACATCAAAGTTGCATAATTAATGAGAGAATATAGAAGGGATAACAAGCTACACAAACACATAGATTAAGGCTCATGCTATTAGATCTAAGTCTACTTTTCCGATCTATAAGGACCTAGCCAATCTATACGACTTCGGAGAAATGCCAAATTCAAAAGGCTCAAAATACTAAGGGAACACTTTTTTATCCTAGTCTAAGGTCAAGGACTCTTCAACATGTAGTAAAACAAGTAAATCACATAACAAATGTCAATATACATGCGACCCCCAACTAACATAGTATAGCCCTCGAATTAGTAGTAATCAATAATTAATCAAGGTTCCTAAGAAGAAAAGTATGAATAACTATGTACATTCCCCAAATTCACACTAGTCATCACGGTTTCTCACATTCATGCTCAATACAATTAAAAAATTGATTCTATCAAATGTTTTTAAACTATGTCTGAATTTATGTTCCAAATTTTAACACAATTTTGCCACCTAAATTAATGGAAACAAAAACAAGCAATAAAAAAAGCTTGTTTTACACTAAAAAAAGAAAAATAGCAGCTTCTAGGCAATATGTAACATCTCGTAAACCGTAATAGCCAAGAATAAACTAAGAAAATAAATCATTTTTGCAAAGAATAGGAAAAAATTGGAAAAAAATTTCCTAAGTTAAGAAAGTAAGGTTTGGTCATTTTCAAATGACCATAACTTTTAGCCCGGGATGAGTTAAAGTCATTTTATTGTATGGTTGGAAATCAATTGCGTAAATCTTTTCAATGGCACTGAGTTTGCATGATTTTGATATCATATGTCCGATATATGCCATTTGGAAATTAGGCTATTGAATTGAGTAAAGTCCAATCCGCATTTTAGTAAGGGTAAAATAGTCTTTCCACCTGAATATTTCCGAATAAGTTTTAAAGGTTTATTAGGGATAAACTAATCCGTAAGTAAGTTTTATAAAAAAAATTATTCAAGCTTAGGGATTGGGAGAAGAGAGAAGAGAAGAAGGAGAAGGGAGAAGGGTCATGAATGCTAAGGTCTCGCAAGTGAAATTCGTCGGGGGTGATCCCTATTAGGGTATGTGGGAACTTTTGTGTTGGATTAATTTAGCCACACACAAATTTGTTTCAATTTAGAAATTTATCAGTTGATTTCATGTTAGAAGTTGATGTTCTTAAAGAAAAGTTTTGAATTCTTGTTGATTGAATTGTTGGCTTCCATTGTTTGTTGATTCTTCTTTCTCCGGGTTGTTTTTGAATAGAATTCAGTGGGTATTGAGGGTACTAATAGTCCCACGTATTTGGTGAACGAACTAGAGGGATATGGAGGGTTTAGAGATTGAAAAACATAGAGAAAATTCGTTAAACGCACTTGGGAAAATCAAGGTGTGTCGTGCCTCCAGTGTGACAGAATGGGGCTTCAATTAACTGGGGTGTGGCGTGGAGCGCCACTAGTGCGCCAAAACCAAGCCTCAGTCAGCTAGGCTGGCGCGACGCACTACAAGTGCACCCGGATTGGCATTTTTCGCCTAGTTTTTCGTAGATTAGCCTTCGTAAATTCTTCTGAGGTACATTAACACCTTCTGATGATTCTAATTACTTATAATTATTTGTACACACATAGAAATAACTAAATAACTCAAATAATAACCTTGAATCCATAATCCAATTCAAGGAAATTTAAGATCAAAGCCAATGAAGTTAAGAGTCAAGTTTAAAAAGTTAAGAAGCAAGTCAAAGTGACTTCTTAAAGTTTCCAATAGTCTTTAACAAACATTTTAATTCTGTTTTAAGGCTCAAAATACAAGTTAAGTAAAGAGTAAAAAGTTGAGTTAAATTCTCAAAAGGTATAGGGGAACTAAGTATTCCATAAGAGTTAAGTTGTAAGTTAAGCAAAGAGTATTAAAAAGTTATAAGGGAAATAAGCTATCCATAGATAGTGGTGAGCCTCCTCGCATTCGGAGAGCCTTTTTTATATCATTCTGTCTTTTTATTATAGAATGTTGTGGTGTTTATACCAACATTCAGCTTAGTATTTTTAGAGGCTTCATAGACAAATAGTGTTAGTTCTGGGTCTTTTCATTTGATTTGTAAACAATACAATTTAAGTGCCATTTTGGCCAGACTATTACATTTTAAGTATTTCTCTTGAGAATGTTCCTTACTTTTTGTAAATATGTTAAGTCAAGCCTTCCTTTGAGTTGAGTAAACCAGGCCAAGGGTCCGCTCAAGGCCAACTATGGTCATTGGTTGCTGGCCAGGTCCAGGGTGTAGGCTCGAGGCGTTATAAAATATTTAACTCAAACGGAGGTTAACCGACACAATCCAATTACGCCACCATGTATCCCTGACAATTGGAAGCACATGGGATTTTCAATCACCAAAATCTAAATTTGGACATAAGAGAAATCTCAAAACAACCAACATTAGATAAGAATGGTTGTGACTCAAGCTTAAATACAGAGGCCATGGAGTGGCTTTCTCAACTGCGAGGCCACGCCTTGCAGCTGGTTGCGAGTAAGAGTAAAGAATATTTGAAGGCTCAAACAACCTAGAAAATTCATCCTTCATATCATGATTAGTCTCCAAAATAGCCTACTTATCTAGAAGATACTTCCAACATACCTTAACTACATGAATGTCTCTCGAGTGCAATCGTCGCACTTCTCTGGCTACAATGGAAAATGGCGCCTCCATGAAGGTTATGCAGTCATCCAACTTTATTACATCGCACTGAAGTACATTAGACTCATCATGAACATACATGCGCAACATCGAAACATGAAAGACTATGTCAATAGATGAGAACATCAGAGACAACTGAGCGAAGGATCTCAATAGGCCCAATATACCTGGGATAAGCTTGCCCAGCCTCCCCAATCTCGTCACAACCTTCATCGATAATATATGGAAGAAAAATCTATCATAAGCTAAAAACTTCAAAGGTATCTAGGAACCTACGATCCATACAAATCATATGCTTGATATGAATTATCCAAAGTCTATCCTGAATCATTGTCACCTTCTCCAAAGCCTCCTTAATCAAGTTTGTACGATGAAGCCTAGGCTTTGTAGACCAAAACCAACCAATTGGAGAGAGACAACTCCCACCATATATGGCCTCAAACAGGTTATCTAAATGACACAATTATTGTTGTTATTACACATAAAGCCTGCCAAAGGCAAGAATTGGAACTTGAAAACTCTAAAACACATGCCCATAATATATCCTTAAGAGAGTGGATAGTATGTTTTGACCATCAATATGCGGGAGGAAAGTTGTGCTTAGCTCAATACGAATACCTAACTCATCCTGAACAGTCATCAAGAAGTTGGAACTGAACTCAGCACCCCGATCCGTTATAATGAAGATCAACACATTATGAAGATTAACCACCTCATGAATATAGATACGGTCTAACCTCTAGGAAATAAATAAAGTCTGAATAGGGAGGAAGTGTGCTAACTTGGTCATTCAATCACCGATGACCCAAATGATGTCAACACCACTAAGACAAACTTGCCACAAACGTTTTAGTGATGTGATCCCACATCCAATCCAAAATAGATATCCTCTAGAACTTACTACCAGGTCTCAAACACTCAACCTTCACCTATTGCTACTTATGTAATGGAGCATATAGTGTGTAATATATCTCCTTATGTTGGTTCACCAGTAATGTTGCCTTAAAGTAACGATAGTTTTTTACAATGCCCGGATGAATAAAATACATAAAATGAGCCTCATGAAGTATGAGTTGAATTAAAACCTTAAGTATTTAAATACAAGTTTAGCCTCTAAAACGTAAAATCCAATCTGAATCCAAGGTTACCTGACTAATATTACCTACTAACACTCAATTTAAAAGTTCCACTATCACATTATTGTCAAATTGATGGTTATATATCTGATCAAGTAATGAAAATTGAACTCGCACACAATCTAAAACAATCCTAGAATATAAAACATCCAAATGAATCATCTAATTAACTTAGAAGTGAATGTCTAATTCAAAAGGTCGCTCCATAGCAGATAAGAAGGATAGACTACCACACTCACCGCCTTCCTACTCAAGGCTTCACTACTACATTCGCCGTTCCTAGATGGTAGATACTAGATATGTCATAGTATTTTTAAAAAATGAATCAAGTGATGCTGCCTTAAATTTAGGTCCTTTTGGATCACAACATAATAAGATAAGTGTAGATCTCATGAAAAACTCCATACAAGTAGTGCATCTAGAACTTAAGCAAAAAACCTACCACCGCCAACTCCAAGTTATCATTGGGTTAGTTGCCCTCATGGAGTCTAAGTTGACTCGAAACATAAGCAATAAACAAACTATGTTATATCAAAACATAATCCAAGAAAATGGTGGATGCGTCACAATAGACCGAAAAGTCGTCGTTCTCAACTGGAAGAGTAAATACATGAGTTGTGCTCAGCAACTCTTGATCTTTCATTGACTCAAATCACACTTCTCAGACCACTCAAAAGGAACATCTAGGTGAGTTAATTGGGTCAAAGGTGCAACTATGGTCGAGATTCCTGCCATAAACCTTCTAATGATCACTCCTACTCTAAGAGTTTACAAGAATTTCATCTATGAAAACAATGACAAACAAATACAGTTACAACTTAAACACCCATATCATCAAGTCCATGAAGGTGGTGGGCATTAGTCATCCCAAAAGACATCACTAAGAATACACTGTGGCACCCTGAAGCTAGTCAAATATATCATCAATCATATGAATGATCTAGCGATATTTCACTATGACCTTGTTCAACTACATATAATTAAGATAACAGTAGTGTCCCAAGGCGATACACTAGGCCTGATTAACCACTTACCCAATATATATGAAGTTGAACGCTTATCTCTATAGAACCTATCCAAAATGGCATTATGGAAATAGGTCGAGTATGTCCAGTTCAAGATGAATAGGAAAATCAATGTCATGGTCTAGGGGTAGGCTTGGTAGGTCAATAGGGAACATATCTACAAAACCATAGATGACTAGAATGTACTCAACTAGAGGGACCTCCTTACTGAGATCATGCATATTTACCAAGTAAGACAAACAATTCCTAGACATTAGCCTTTAAGCTTGAATGAAAGAGATAACTTTAAACAGTGTGTATCTTATGGAGCCTTGCCACACCATCGGGGGAAACCAAGGCATGAATAAGGTAAAGGTCTTAGAGAATATTGCCATAGAGTCAAAAATCATACTGATATTAGAAGAATAATAAAGAGACACATAATAATAGGTAGAGTCTAGATAGGGATGATGGCACAACAAAATCATACTTGTGATCACATTATCTGGTGTCTCAATTTCCGCCCACTGGAGATACATAGAAATAACCCTTTCCACATATTCCCAGGCAATCAGCCCTACCATTTAAATACCTCCTTAGGAAGAATCCCAGATACTCTTTTTCCACTGCGATGGTCCTGACCCTGACCTCGACCCCTAGCAAAAGGTGATGCTAGTGTAGCTGGTGTAAATGAAGCAATCCGCCTACAAATGGGAAAATCTTTAAACCAATAATACATTTTCCACCATTAAAACAATGCAAAGATGATCTGATCCCAGAAGAACGACCACCATGACTTGAAATACTAGCTTGGGACCCATGACTCTAACTAGAGACAACCTCCCTCTAGCTATACTTATCACCCTCTAAACTCTCAAACGAGTCCTGAATAGGTCAACTTGGCTGACCTTTGTGAAATTGCTTCGTGGCCTATTATAATAATCCATCTCCTTGGAACGATACCTGCTATAACTGCCCTCATTTCTAGCCCTCTTGTCGCTATCATATTGGGCCTCACGGTAGAGTTGATCAATAGTGAAGGCATGATAAAAGACATATAGAAAAGAGTTAACCACTGAGACCGTACACAGAATCTCAACTCACAGTTATAGTCTTAAGCCATGAATAAAGAACTGAACTCTCTCCTCCTTAGTAGGTAGAATTATGATAGCGTGACGAGATAACTCATGAAATATTTTAAGTGATAATATTGTTAATTAAGGCTCAAAATTTTTGAAAAGAGACGAAAAGGATGAAAATTATTATATCAAGTAAGGAATACCGAGAAGTAGGGATGTCCAAAATCAAACCATAATTGATAAGCAAACCAAAAAGTTGACGTATTGACCTATTGGTATTGGATTATCGAACACATTATTGTTTTATAATTAACGACTTATAGATGTGAGGAGAATTATCCAATTTACTTATTGGATAAATTGTTAAGTAGTTAAGACTTACCATATTTACATTTTTAGGTATATTAACCTCATCTAATATTTTCCCCAGGTACATAAGAGTAATTATATATATTTTTCCTTTGTTAGTCCTTAACTTTAAAGGTTAAAGCCATAAAGCATGGAAAACATATTACTTTTTTGTAATTATATATTTTGCCGTATAAACTAGTGAGAATGTCGAGAAACTCAAAAAATCACTATAGTTTAAAAGAGTGTAAACTGTAAAGCCACATGTACGTATCTTCATATCTTTGACTCTTCTTGTTGATCACTGCTTAGTTGCTTCTCAGATTTCATGTTTATATTATTAATCCTTCTCTCTTGTTGGTAGGTACTGAGTAAAGTCTCCATCTTTCTTTGTTTATCTATTTGCCTCCCTTCTTAATGTGTTTCTTTTTGGCTTTTCTGCTTTTTTTACTTGTTTTTTTTGTTTCTCCATAAGAATAATAATGTGTATGCAATTTCGGTATGTGAGTGTAGTGTACTACATATGTTATATTTGTCTAATTATTTCATTTAGTCCCTTCTTTGGTTGATTGTGCATGAAATGTGTTCTTCTGAGTGTTGGATATATTTTAGTATGCAAGTATTGACTCAAGTGTTTATTTCAAACGTAATTTGTTAGGTGCTTTCTTCTCAATTGCCTTATTTATTGTTGCATTGGTTTAGTCAATCCGACCGGTGCACTTGCTTTTGTTGTAGTTTGTTAGTCTACTTTGATTCGTAAACCAACCGAAGCAAGAACTGAATAGAGACTTCAGTCTATGAGGCTTCCTTCTATTCCTCTAGGTCTTTTCTTAGGTAAGGAAATATATATTTTTTTAAAAAAGAATCAAGATAAAGCGCTAGAACCGATGTAAGTAACGTAAGTGAAGGATAAATCAAATCTTCACTATCAATCTATGTAATTGTAAAGAATTTTCTAAGCAATTGACTAAGATGGAAACTAATTTGATGAAAGATAAGCACATTCAAGTGAGGTGTATGACGCATGTTGTGAATCTTATCGTTCAGGATAATTTAAAAGAAAATTAATCTTTTATTTAATGTGTTAGACATGTCGTGCAATATGGTAGGTTTAAAAGGTTTCAAGAAAGTTGTGATGATGAACAACTCAATTGCAAAAATATTTATTCTCTACCAAATGTTAAGTAGAGCTATTGAATTTGAGAAAACATTTTCAAATAATGCTTTTCGCAAAATTATCATGAGACATGACTTTGAGAATACTTTTGTTGAAGTTAGAAATCATTGCAGGTGAACTACTGAGCAACGATCAGGTGCACGTGTAAAGAATTATCAAATTTCATTAAATAGGTTTTCTCCTTACACTGAAATATCTGGATTAGTTTATATAACATTAAATATTCATTTTCACAAAATGTGTGTGATCGTTATTTTTTGAATCAATTGATTTTTATTGACACTGAATTTTGGATTGACATTTTAAAAGCATACTTCAAATTTTTATTTTTTAAATAGTTGAAAATATATTTTCTACAACTTTATAGAATTATTGATAATATTCCTTATTTTTTAAAATGTTATCATTTTTATTAGTTTATTTTGAATTTCGATTGATTTTAATTATTAGTATTTTTTTCACAGTGCGTATAATATGAAATATTGTTTAATATGTCCAAACCACCGTTTTGATTAAATTAATTTTTATATGCGATGACTCATACTTATTTGAGCACAATCTATTAATTCATTAAATACAACTAATGAATTACATACGTATTTAATTATCATATTGTTTTTAGCACAATTTTGATAGTCAATAATTTTGACTGCTTTTATAATCCTTTACTTAATCATGAAGTATATAAGTGGTGAATTTTTTTAGGTGTTCTTTTTTTTGGGTTTGGGGGGGGGGGGGGGGGAGAGATTTGTCAAAGGGAGAGTCCTAAAAAAAGTATTTCACTCCATGTCTAGATCTCAACTCCACAATTGTTTTGCGAAACAACTCAAACTACCACTCATCTCCTCTCCTTAGTGCTGAAGAAGACAACTAACACGACACCACCAAACCACTAGAAAGCTTCCACCACCTACCACCTCTAGCTTTCTCTGTCACCAAAACCTCTCACCAATAGAAGAACTCATAGGTGAGTTTCAGCGAAAGAAGATAACTAAATGAGCTTAAAGCTCCTATCAGACCCAAAATTACTACCCCATCCTCCTTTCTCCCTTATCACGTTGCTATCCGTTAGGAGATCTACCCTCCGATGAACTAGAGAACCAAACCACAACCAATAGTAGCTCTGCCTACAACCACACAACATGAAAGTAAAACCCCACTCCATCTTCTTTGCCACTCCAACAAACGACAAACGAACAAGCAGATATGAGAATCAAAACCCCATCCCGTCCTCTTCACCACTCGTGTGAACACAACGGAATCACAGATCTCACAACCAAAACCCCTCTCAATTCTCTTCACCACTCTAGTAAAACAAACAAACCCAAATCTTATAACCAAAACCCCCAATCTGTCCTTTTTGCCACCCTAGTGGACGACAAACGAACCCCAGATCTCACTAGAAAAACCCTATTTCGTCCTCTTTACCACTTCAGTGAATGCAAAACAAACCACCAGTTCTCACCAGAGAAACTTCACATCTCCACCTCGTTGGTGCTCAAAGCTGCGACCAGTTTGCTTAAGCTCAAGCTTCTGCAACCAACCCACTCCCCCTTTTATGTATTTTCCATTTTCAGGTTTTTATGGTCAACACCAACTAGCAACAATGAATCAGTTCTTCAACAACCTTCCATTTCAGTTGAGATTTGCTACTATTGAGTCATCTGTTTTGAAGTCTATTTTGATCTTCCATGTGTTTATTTTACTTTTTATTTCTAAGAATGTCTATTATTAGTTGAATGATTCAAAAGTTTAGTGCTATTAGTTGAAGTACTTTTAGGAGGCTTTTATGTTTCTCTAAGAGTTCTAAATTGTTGATTTTAGTCAGTTAGCAGGTAATGGGTTAGTGCTAAACTAGTGCTCCATTTTCTTCTCTCAATTTGTTTCTTTCCAAGTTCTATTTGAAGACTTGTATCTTTGCTTTCGAAAAGCAATAGAAAAGATGAGTTTCTCTGTGTTAACATCTTAGAGTAGTCGCTCATCTCTTTTGTCAACATCTTTGGCAGTGTTTTTTAATTTTAGTGAGGTTGTTGGCATTTTAGTATAGCTTTAGTCTACTATTTAGATCTGGATAGAAAAGTTAAAACTCAACAAGTCATATTCATTTTTTTGTTGATAATTTTAGTTTAGATGGTTGTTGTACTTTTGGTTGTTTTCCAGTGATGGTGAAATTTTAGAAGCAACCTTTTTGTTCATTAAATAATGATTTATTATTATGGTTAGTTTTGGTTATTATTTATGGCAGTTCATGTTTTTCCCCACCTTTGTTAACCTACTTTGTTTGATTATTAATGTTCGTTGTTAGTGATAGTTGCTAAGAACTATTTTCCATTAATTCTTTAGTTATCTATTTGACTTTAAGTATTACATAATAAATTTACTCTGACAGATTATTGTTGAGAACTATTTTGCATTAATTCGTAATTTCTATTATTACCATTAAGTATTAGATAATAAACTTACTTGGTTATCATACATTGTTATTGTTTTTAGGTAGTTCATATTTCAAATAAATTTGTCTTTTACATTTAGTAGTTAACTCTATTTAATTTGGTGTTTAAGAAGATCTGAATAGTCTTTAACCAATTGAAAAGAGAATTAGTACTTTTGTTATAATTATTGTGTATTGTTGTTACAATGATTTATATTTGTTGTATATTGTTCTTTTCAAATCTAGCTAGCAGGGGAAAAGATCCTAATGTAGTTGATTTGCAGTACAATTGAGATGAGTGTATGTGCTTTTATTATAATTATTGTGTATTGTTGTTACAAATAATTTATATTTGTTATATATTGTTATTCTCTACAGATTCAGCTAGCACCGGAAAAGATCTTAACGTAGTTGACGTGCAGTACAATTATACCTAAAAGGTGACTTTTACAAGGTTAGATTTTTAAAAATATTAAACTTCTGATGTACAACAATCCTCCTCGAAAATATGGTCCTAATCTTTCTCAATAGTTTTTTTTTTCATTTTATTAAACACATATTTTCTCACTCTTCAATTTCTGCATAATGGATGATAGCAAAGAGATAAAGAAAACCAAAATAATTTTAATCTTGGCTCATTTTTCATGTTTGTATTGGCTTTTTTCTTGATTATTATTTTTTTGTTGAAAATTCAAAGTTGAGTGACAGTTTGTTGAGTCTACTTGGAGTTCATCATATGACTGTATAGTGATTTTATGTTGTAATAATATAATCTTAAAGATATGTACCTTAATAAAATATACAACAACTTATGAGTTATTGATAATGATCCTTCTATTGGACATCAAGAATGAATCAATCCGTTGAAAATCAGAATAAATTACAGGTAGTCAAGTAAGTACCCAGGGTGAAATACTTTTAGATAAACTCATGAAAGATCTAAAGCAATATAAAGCTGGGATAGAACTAGATAAACATTTTGGTGATTAAATTGAGAATGACACTAAAGAATTTAACATACACACATTGATGGAAAATGCACAAAGTTAGATTTCTACTTCAAGCTTAAATTACTTGTGATATATTAGTTGTTCCATTTTCATGTGTCGCATTCGAGTCTGTGTTTAGTTTCGGGAGGACGTCTTCTTGATTTATTTAGGATTTCATTATTTCGACATTGGTGCTTGTTTTAGTTTGTTTTCAAGAATGACTATGAAGTTAATAATCAAAGTAACGTATCAGTGTTTATGAAGATGTACATAATCTCAAGAAAATTGAATCAAATATTAGTACTTTTACTATATTTATTGTATATCGTTTTTGCAAATAATTTTTATTTTGTTGTATAATGTACCTAGAAGGAAACTTTTACAAGTTGAATTTTAAAAAAAATTAGACTATTAGATAATCGAGAAGCTCTTAGGTTATAGAAAAAGTTTGTTGAAGAAATGTAAGAACAATTTAATGACCACAAAATGACTTAAATTTCAAAAGTATATACTGAAGATTTGTGAACTTTTAGAGGTACATATAACACGTGAATTGATAAAGTTTAAGTTTATCTCACATTGAGATGGATAGGAAACACACTTTGATATATCATAATGTTCTTACTGGTAAATTTTGAAATAAACCTTTATAAATGGTAATAAACAAAGATGATCCAAATAAGTAATTGACAAGAGTTTATGAAGTGACTAAAATTTAAAATTCTCAGCCAAGTGATACAATTCAACATAAAGAGAAATAATTAAAATGCAATGTTGAAGCTAAGTGGAAGAGAAATGATTAAAATGCAATGTTGAAGCTAAGTGGAAGAGTGGCAACATCCATTTATTTGTTTCTTTATTATTTTATCTTCCTTTTCTAGTATGACCAACATTCTTTTTGTTAATTTTGATACTTGAATCTTTTTTTACCGAAAGATTCATATTTAGATCTTCCTTAATTAGTTGATAGGTTCCAATTTAATTCAACTTCAACTAGTGAGAGCCTTTTAATACACTGTAAATAGGAAAAACATGACGAGATAATCAAAATAAAATTAAACAATTTTTTTTGTTTGTATAATTTATAGTAACAAGAAGTAAACAAGAACCAAACTATTATCGAACAATACTAGAAACCTGTAGAAACTATATGATATTATAAAGTAGGATAGACATAAGGTTTGTAGGAATTACCTTATAGAGGTCATTGACGGACAAAATTTTATGCTTCCTACTATTCCTTGCATGATACTATAATTTCCATTATTTTCATATCTTGTCAATGTTTTGAACCATAATTGACAATATTTTCCATTAAAATATAATTTGCATTATTCGAAAGATTTTTTCACATGTATCGCGTAATCTCAACCAAGTTACATGTGAACATTTTCATTCGAATAATTTGATCATGTTTAAAAGACAATATTGTCAATTATGACTCAAAACTTTTGAAAAGATAGGAAAATGATGGATATTATCATATGGAATATTGAGAACAATAATATTTTGTTCCATGGATAACCACTATAGGACATCATATAAATATTATGCGTATCTTACTTTAGAACATTCAGATATTTTAAACAAGTTTCTTGTGTCGTTCAACTATAGTTTTCTTCTTTTTCACTTTTGGTTATTTTATAGTTGAAAAAAAAGAAATTGGTATACTTAATTTAAAATCTCGTCATGTTTTCTTGCATTCCAAAGTGTACTATAGGCTCTCACTAGTTGAAGCTTCATTTGATTGAAATCTTTCGACTATAGAAGATCAAAATATGAACCATTCGGTAAAACAACACGCAAGTATCAAAACAAATAAAGAGAATGTTCTTTTTTTAAAAAAAAGGAGAGAACAATATCGACAAAAAAATAAATGGGTGTTGAAACTTCTTCAACTTATCTTCAAGATTGCATTTTAATCATTTGTATGAATGTTGAATAGTATCAAATCATTTATATTTTGAATTTAGGACATTATATAAACTTTGTCAATTACTTCATTATTTCGCTTTTGTTAATTACCTTCTATAAAGGTTTATTTCAAAATTCATAAACTATAATGACCCTTATTTTAGTGTGCTTTGATTCTTTTGCCCCTTTTCATAGCTTCTGTATTTCTTTTATATGGTGCAAAGTTAGGTGACATTTTTTTGAGGTGGTAGGGTGAGTTTTGAGTAGTGTTTTCCATTTGAGAGGCTAAATGATTGAAGAGTTGGCTTTAGTCAACATCTGGATATTTTGATGTTGGGTTAAAATTATGTATGTTCTATCAACTTTGGATTAATGATTGCTTCTATTCTCCAGATTATGATGTTATTATCATCAAGTATTGAACCATTAGCACCGTTCTTATGTAAGTCAATGAAACTGCTCTATGATGATGAATCAATATGAAATAGAATAAGAAGGAGAAGGTAGAAGTAGTAGCATTTCTCCAAAGACTCTCGTATCTTTAGTCTTATAGACCTTCTAGCCCGTCTCTCCAAAGACTCTCGTCTTGCTGCAGACTATCTTCATCAAGTTTGATCTCTTTGTGATGGACTTGACACTGCTGGCTCCCCTGTATCTAATGAAGAATTGGTTGTCAAGATTTTCACTTGTCTTATGTTTGAATTTTGAGAAATCTCAACCGTTATCTGAGCTCGAGATTTGGTGATCCACTATGAAGAACTATATGAAAAGCTCCTTGACAAGGATCTTTTCCTTTAGCATGAGGAAGCCAAAAATATAACCAATATTCTTAGTACTGCCAACTTTACTCAAGGGACTACTTCCGATCCTACCTGTCAGAGCTCCAACAATAACAAGAACACTAATCGATGATCCAATGCACAATATCAGCGAAATCATATTCAATCTTGGCGTAAGAATCAGCAACCTCGGTGCAACAACCAAAAACTACAATCTTCCAATAATAACCTCTACTGCCAACTCAGTGATGGTAGAGGTCATACTGCTCGTGTCTGCCAAACACGCTCTCATAATCATCTTCAAGTGCGTGCTAATTATGCTACACACCTCCAGAACCAGTCAGCTCCACGAATTATTGATAGTGGTGCCTCCCACCATATCGCGTTAGGAACACAAAGTCTAACTACTACGCAAGACTACCACGGCTTGGAGGAAGTCATCATGCGTAATGGTAATACCATTCCAATCTCTCATACTGGTAATGTGAACTTTAATAAATTTAATCACCAATTCAAGCTTTAACATGTCCTCTGCGCTCCAGCTATTACAAATAGTCTAATATATGTCTCTAAGTTTTGTAAAGATAGCAACTTATCTATGGAATTTTTTCCTTTTTCTTACCTTGTGAAGGATCTGACTATGAGGGAACTCTTCTCTCGCAGATGGAGTAAAAATTGTTTGTATGAGTTGCCACCAGGGGATATTGATTGTCTGCCACAATGCAATGTCGTTGTTCCTTACAATCGGTTGCATCAATGATAGGCCACCTAATCGTCAAGTTTTAAATAAGTTTTCGGATGATTTTTCTATTTCAGTAGTTGGTTCAAAAAATAGTATTGGTATTCATTCATGTAATTATAATAAAAGCCACATGCTTTTTTCTAAATGGACTTTGAACAGTGCCAATTTATTAAATTTACTTTACAATGATTTGTTGGGGCTGTCTACGATTTTACATGTAGTTGATGTGGCCTTGTTGGCATTACTTTATGTTATATGATGATCATGGCATTGTCGGAACTACTTGAAGTCTTATGATGATATGTGTCATTGATTTATGTGAAGTATCACCATATCTATATACATGTGATTAAGTGAAAATATGTGTTCCTTCTATGTAAATTAGGAGATCATGTGAGACTACGACCATGGGCTTATGTGTGTAGTCTTAGAGTTGATGCATGATTGTTCCTACTTGACTATATGAGTTATGATGGCTATATTGATAATGTTATAGTAATGTATAGGATGACATAAAGATTATAAGGGTCATTCCTAAGTGATTTAAAAAATGATATGGTATATTATAGAGAGTAAAGAATGTTGCGTCTTATTTTGATAGACTTGTGTCCCTTACTTGATATATGTATGAATGATATGTAAATACGAGATGTATTGACTAGGTAGGCTTAGTGCACCATTGTCATGTATGAATGAATGATATGTGAGACCTTAAATGATGCTAAGAAGGTCATGTACATTTAACCTTAAACCTAGTGGTAAGGTTATGTTATGAACATTGAAGTCAAGAGCCGTAGTAGTATTCTTCATGTAAAGGATGATGGACTTAGGTTTGATTATCTAAAACGACATCATATCATCCATAGGGAAGTCATGATGAGCTATGTATGTCGCCATTATAAGGTAGCGCTAGGGGACATCTTTGGAAGGGTAAATGTGATTGTGTTATGAATTAGATATGGAAATCTGATAGATTTTCTCATCCCTTCAATTCAACTCAAGTTTGAGAGTAGAAAGTCATGGAAGTATGTTGCATGTGCATTGGGTTTAGGGGGCTTTTTGAAATTGAATTTCATTGATTCCTTGCATTGTGCACTATATGAAGTTATGATTATGTTGTAAATTGTGTTTATGTGATTTTACATTGCATATTATCATGTTCCTATCATGAATTGCCTAAAAGTAGCATTTTTGAAATTTGAAAGCAGGTTCACTGTAAAGCTGCCACGAAAATATGCTCATTGTGAAAAATTTGAGATATTGACTAATTTATTCCTTGGTCTAAATTTTTTGCAATGTTGTTATAACTGATGTATATGATCAAGATAGTGAGTATAAAACAAGTTTTTGCTATTTCGAATGAAGGATGTGAGTTTTATGGCATAATAAGTTATATAATTTATTTAGGTTTCTTGTTGTCTCATGATGCTCTTGATTATGTTAAATTGATGTTTTCCTAGATTTTTGTTTTGTATAATGTGTTGTATGATGCTGTCATGAGTTTCTAGTTGAATCTTTATTATTGGAAGTGTTCGGAGAGTGACAAGTTTCATTTGAGAAAGAATGTTGTCCATGTGGGAGAGATTGCAATACCTCAAAAATGACATAGGTAAAGCTATAGACTAACATGGTGGTCATGAGGGTCTAAGTTCATAAAATGGTCTATAATTTGGTATTGAGGCAATTTCTAAATTTTAGGTGATTTATAAGTGAAACGTAAGGGGACGACTAAGACGTTCGACGACTAAGTCACCTATGTGCCTCATGTATGGTTATATACCTATATGTGTGTTGTATGAGTTAATGAGGTCCTTATATGAGTTATTATAGTGTTTATACGCAGTATTTCAAGTTTCATGAAGTTTGTAGGTCAAACGTCCAAGAACGTTCTTGACGTTGGAAGGTTTGCCTTGAAACTACCTTGTGTGTCTTGTCATGTTTCGTCAAGTTTTCCGTGTTTGTTTTGAACGAAATTCATGTGAGAGGTCATAAAATCGTATACAAATATATTCCGGTTGGAAACGTCCAGGTTAAAGTCCCCAAGGACCAACCAAGGGTCCTTGACAAAGGACCCTTTTCTTGAGTCAGTCAAAGATAGCCCCAAATGAGGGAGGCAGTAGACAACTCGTGGGCCAGTCGACGCCCCATCGATGGGTGTATTGGGTCACTCTTAGGCGTGGTATAAGGACAAGCCAAGGACCAACCTCTTTCCCAAACCATGGACCAACATAACAGTCCATTGGTTAAGGGACGCTCCGATGGTGGCCATCCGTCTGTGACGCTGTCTCCAACGCAATTCATTGTTAAGTCAAGGGGTGAATAGGTAAATTCACCCACGTCCAAATAAGAGAAAGGGAGGTTCATTAAGGGTATTTAAACATGTTTATAAGCCTTTAGAAATTCCAAAATCAAAATCCAAAATCCCTTAGAAATTCCCTAGAACTCCATTGGAGCCAAAACTAAAGGAAGGGATTAGATTGAAGGTTTGAGTGGTGATTCTTCATCACATTGGAGTATTATCTTTATTTAGGTATTATTTGTTATCCTTGAAAATCTATTCATCAAGGAGCCCACCTTCCAAAAAAATTTCTAATGTTTTGAAAGATGAATTTTACAATTTCATGATCTATTCATGGGCATTAATGGTTTTAAAGAATTGAATATTGATTGAATTGTTTTAAATTAGATTATTTTAACTCAATTAACCTATTAACTCATGTAATTGATGAAGCCTTGTTTTTGACTACTTTATGGGTTAAGTGATTTAGACTTATTACTTATGAATTCTAGTGTAGTTTTCTATGGGCTATTGATTGATGGAATGAATGCATTGAATTGATATCTAGGTTGCCTTAGATTGATTAATATATTCTGAATTGACCTACTTTCATTGAATATCATAGTTTATGTATTGAATTGTTGGTTATGGCCATGAGTAAGGGCCTTATGATATTGAATTGGATGATCTAGCTATGGATTGAAGTGGTGAGAGTGGATTGGTGGTACGCTGCCCTAATTCTCTTTATGTTATGTTAATTAGACTTCAATTATATTGTGATTTGTATATCCACTTATGGTGGTGGTGCTATGTGCTTTACTTGCAATTGATGTGGCCTTGTCGGTGTTCCTTTATGTAATATGATGATCATGACCTTGTTGACACGACTTGAAGTATTATGATGATTTTTGTAGTTGACTTATGTGAAGAATGACCATATATATCTACATGTGATTAGGTAAAAGTATGTTTTCCTTCTATGTATAATAGGAGATCATGCTACACTATAACTATGTGCTTATGTGTGTGGTCTTAGAGTTGATACATGATTGTTCCTTCTTGACTGTATGAGTTATCTGGCTATATCGATGATGTTATAGTAATGTATAGGATGACATAAGGATTATAAGGGTAACTTCGAAATGATACAAAGAATGATATGCTATATGGAAGAGAGTAAAGAATATTGTGTCTGGTTTTGATAGACTTGTGTCCTTTACTTGATATATGTATGAATGATATGTATATACGAGATGTATTGACTAGGTAGGCTTAGTGAAACCTTGTCATGCATGAATGAATGATATGTGAGACCTTAAATGATGCTAAGAAGGTCATGTGCATTAACCTTTAACCTAGTGGTAAGGTTATGTTATGAACTTTGAAGTCGAGAGCCGTAGTAGTATCCTTTATGTAAAGAACGATGGAGTTAGGGTTGATTAGCTAGAACGATATCATATCATCCCTAGGGAAGTCATGATGAGCTATCTATGTCCCCATTGTAAGGCACCCCTAGTGGACATCTTTGGAAGGGTAAATATGATTGCGTTATGAACTAGATATAGAACCCCTTTGTATGAATTTTTAATGTCAATTACTCTATTAGAAAGAAGGTTAGCACCGAGTGATTATGTTATAGGAAGTAGATCTACTTGAAAAAGAGACTAGAGTACAATGTAGCTCTAATTGTGAATGAGACTAGAGTGCCTATAAGCCCTTCATACTCCTTAACCATGTGCCTACATTGGATATGTCCTAATTCTACCCTTGTCAAGTAGAACACCCTCATCGGAGTAGGTTAGAACTCCGGATTCCATTCTTAGATGTCATGGTCTATGTCGTTTATTGTCTATTCTCATCACATGTGATACCTACTAGCATTAGAGAAGTTCTATGAAGTTTAGGTGGTGGTGTGGGACGCTCTCTATTCATTTCATAATAGGCTTTGAAGGTGTTCATTATATTCCTTAGGTCTTCTACAAGACCATTAATTGAATGTCTTGATGTGATGAATGAGTCTTAAATGAACTAACTAATGTAATGGATTAAATTAAGAAAGCATGTTAAATGAATAAATACTTATATAGAGTAGTTAAGGGTTGTTTAGTTAAGGTGTGAAGGGGACATAGGAATGGTCACTTCGTGTATTACCTAGATAAGTCTTAAGAATGACTCTAGTTAGGGAAGATGGTTGATAATTTGTACATGATCTTAGAATTAGGTAGCCTTAAGGATTATATAGGTAATCTTGAAGATATTAATCATGGAAGTTATCTTCTCTATTTACCTAAGTCTTTTGATAGCCTTTGGATGGAGAATGTCATATCATATATATTTTGATGTATTAGGTGAAATTGATTCTATATTAGGTAGTCTAGAGGATCTTTTAAGTGTTTGTGAAGGAATGGTATGGGCGGTCACTTCACAACTCACTTAAGTTAGACTTAGAATCACTTTTTGTCATGTCCATTTGTATGATGTATCGTAAGTGTGTATCTCATTATAGGTGGTCTTAAGAATAATTTAGGTGTGCCTATAGAGGTTGTATGTGCAGTCTCTCTTTGTCGTACTTAAGTGAGTCTTAGGATAACTTTTAGTGAGGGGATTACATGCTAGAAGGTGTCTAAAGTGAAGTTAAGGAACTTTATTTTAGCAGTGAAGTAGTTCAGTGTAATGTGTTCTTTAAAAGTGTATTAAATTGCTTAAATGTTATCTTATGTGTTTCTAAGGTGTCAAATGTTATTCTTATGATTGTGATATAATTTTGTAATGGAAAAGATGCATATTTCAAATAAATGTCCGTTTTCAGGATTTTATACATTATGCCATACTTAGTACATGTGGTTGTACTAAGTTTATGCTTTTATCTATCTCTAAAGTGATTCATAGGTGAAGATGCTTTTGGAGAGCTCATCTTGGATTAGAATATCGTTTGAAGTATGTCCTCATTTGACTTGAGGGCATAAATGTCTTCTATTTTTATCTAATTATTGTAATAGACTTAGTAGTACTATATTAGTATTGTGTATGGGCCGTGTCCCAAAGAATTTCTTGTGCCTATGATTTGATGAAATGAGACTTTATATTTCCTATGAGTGTTATATGAAAGAGTTTTTAAAGACTTATAGAATGTTTATGAAAAGTAGTAATTCCGCACTACTTTTCATATATTTATATGCGATGAACGATACGGAAGAGTTTGTACAAGACCTTTGAGAGGTCAAGTATATAGGTTGCACTCCGAGAGTGCCATACCTTCTAGGGTGTGGTCTCGAGTTCATTCAAAATTATATTTATCTACGGATGTAATATTTTTGGAAGATCCTTTTCAAAATATTTTTTTCCAGATTCTGTAATAAAGCTAAAGTTTCTGGGGATAACATTTCCGTTGAACAACAATCCAAAGAGGAATCTAATTCACTCTTGCATTCCTTTTATCAATTCCTCCCGCAAGTAACTACGTTGCCCACGGTTACTCAACACCTGCAAGCTATATCCTCCGCTCCAGATTGTGTCTCTACATAATCAGGTAATAATTCTCCTTTCTCAACCAGCCAGCCACCAAAGTACACCCAATGACTACTAGATCATAAACTCATGGCCTTAAACCTCGCCAGTTTCTCACAACCTCTACATTGCCTCTAAAATTCCCATATCTTATAAGCAAGCCAAGCTAATTCGCCAATGTAATTCAACAATGCAAGTCAAACTTGATGCTCTTGTTCGCAACCATTCTTGTGATTTGGTTCCATGTGACACTTCCTAAAACGTGGTGGATTGTAAGTGGTTATTCCAAGTTAAACATAAACTTGATGGTTCTATTGATAGGTACAACGCTCGTTTGGTCCCCAAGGGATTTACACAGCGCCAGACTTGATTATCATTCCACTTTAAGTCCAACAGTCAAGCCTACTATTATCTATCTCGTCGTAACTATCGCCACTCAACTTGATTGTCATGTCCATCAGCTGGATGTTGACAATGCCTTCTTGCAGATTCGTCTTACTGAAGAAGTTTACATGTGACACCAAACGAGATTTTAAAACTCCGGAAATCCTACCCATGTATGTCGTCTTCAGAAGGTAATTTATGGCCTCAAACAGGATAATCGTGCTTGGTACACCAAATTCAAATAATATCTCCTTACATTGGGTTTTGTTAAGTCGAATTCTCATTCCTCACTCTTCTTTATTCATAAAGCTGGGCTCACTATGTATATTTTAGTTTATGTGGATGATATATTAGTGACTGGTAATTACCAATGAGGTGTTCATTTTATCTTTTAAGATCTTTCTCCACGTTTTTAACTGAAGGACATAGGATCTCTTCATTACTTTCTTGGTATTGAGGTGATTCTTTCTTCTACTTATCTTATACTCTCTAAAGAAAAGTACATTATGGATCTCCTACATGAGGTAGCTATGAATCACTTCAAAGTTGTTTATACACCTACGACATCTACTATAGTTTTTGATCCATCGCCTGATGATCATGTAGTTGATGGTTCCTTATATCAGCGCATAATTGGCAGGCTTCATTACCTTTCATTCACATGTCCGGACATAGATTTTGCTGTCAGCAAGTGGTACCAAGCTTTGCATCAACAATTTATGTCTCATTGGGTTGCTCTTAAATAACTTTTGCGCTATATCCGTTCAAGTACCTCTTTTGGTGTGCTCATTGCCAATAAAACTGATCGTAGGTTTCTAACGTACTCTGACTCAGACTGGGCATAGGATCATTATGATTGCACATGGAAAACTGGATATGTTATATATCTTTGTATTTCCCCTATTTCATGGTCTTAAAAGAATGTTCAGTTTCTCGTTATTCTACAGAGGCACAATATCGGGCATTTGTTGCTACTGTTTCTAAACCTAATTGGCTCACCCATCATTTTCAAGAACATCAGTTTCCTCTGAATGCTGCTCCACAAGTTCTTTGTGACAATATCAACACCACTTATATTTGTGCGAATCCTATTTCCATAGACGCATGAAGTATATGGTCATTGACTTCCATTTCGTCCGTGAAATGGTTGAGCGCAAGCAACTTGAAGTTTTCCATTTACATGCTGCTATCAAGTTGCAGATCTTCTTACAAAGCCTCTTCCGCATGCACTTTTTGATAACCATTTCTCCAAGTTGGGCATAGTAAAACTCGATGCCAACTTGAGGGGGTGTAATAATTGTTGACACCCAAATTTTGACCCTCCTCGACAATAATTAATTTTTGAGTTTCTTATTTCCTAACGAGTTGAAGTAATTGACTTTATAAAATTCAAAAACAAAATTCAAATCAATTTGAAATAACGTTAGTCGATTTATATAGTTTTCTTTTTAGTAATATAATTTTGTATACTAGTCTTAATGTGTGTGTGTGTGTGTGTGTCTATATATATATATATATATATATATATATATATAGTTCATTTTGTCAAAAATACTCAAAAATTGTCTCAAAGGGTTTTAGTTTTACTTAACGCTTCATTAAATTGATTTTTGTCAAAAATAGTATCTCATATTGCGATTCTTTAGTTTATAATTGAGTTAGATATTTTATCTCGTTAAAATTAAGAAGATTGTCGATTTTTTTGGTTAATTCATCTTATTTGATTTTTAGCTTCATTTTTTCATTAAATTCATTTGGATGAATTGGTTGTCCTTTTAAGCCCCCCAAGAGATTTTGGTGTTGGACTCCCTCAGCAAGTTTCCATCCCACTCAAATAACCCTAACTCCCAGCCCAATTCTCCTAATTCACGACCCCACCCATCCTTTTCTTCCCCAAAGAGGTTAAAAATCGAGGGGCGTCTAAAAATCATGACAGCTTCGAGCCTACGCGTACACAGTCCCTTCCTCAGTGAAATACCCAGCATACAAATACCCAAATGCGTGCAATAGCAGCAACTCACGTTTCAAATGGTGCGAGTTCAAACAAGAAACGACAACATTTCCCACTGCGCGTGAACGACACCAAATGCACCTCAACGTTTCTTTCCCCTAGTCTCTGCGTTGTACGTCTTTTCGCCAGCTATGGCCTTCTTCAAGATCGTCCTTGCAACTGCTTATTCGTCCTTGTGACGGAGGGAAGGTGACACGTAGCATACAAGGACGATTGGGTTGATCCTGACCTTCCGCGTCATTGTCAGACCCGGATTTGTTTTCTTTTCGCTCTCGTCAGAGTTCCTAGTGTCATATTGAGGAGTGTACAGTTCCTTCGCTACTCTTGATTTCGTCCAAGTTTGCTGCTTCAAGAATGGTAACTCCATCCTCCTATTCTTGTTCACATTCAGTCTCCAATGGCACTATTTTTCGTTGGATATGTTCTCTATTTTTCCGGCGATCGCGTCTTTTATTATTTATTGGAAGTTTTTTGACCCCCTAATAACCAAGCTTGACTTTGTTTCTTCGATTTAAAGTTTAATTTTTTTTTCTTCTATTTGTTTTGGTAGTGTGTTTTAAGACAGGTTAAATTTACCTCTTTTTGTCAAATATTGGTGGTAATCTGTTCAAGTCTGCCCTCTCTTTAGAAGATTTTTTAATTTGGTTAATTTCTAGAGTTTTTTTGGTTTCCAAGACATGTTTTTGAACCCGCCTCGTTTAGCTTTAGAAAAGATTTTCTTTCATTATTTCTTTGGTCTATTTGTTACTCGATGTGTTTGGTTTTAGAGTGTAGTGAAGAGTAACTAAGCTAGCATTTTGGTGTGTCTATTGTCTGTTGATATAAGAATGTTTTTTTTTGTTATTTTCGTGTCCATGATCGCTTTACTGCCTAACATGGTGTAGCTGTAACCCTTTCCTAATGGTCGAATATAAATCCTTAGTGTCTCATGTGTGCCGTCTCATTTTAAGCTAAGTCATCGCGCTTGGTAGTAGTTTTTCTTGTGAGCATTTGCTATTTGTATATTGGAATGGTGATGTTTTACCGAGGTTGTCCTCTTTGTACCCATTTCTAATTTTTAGTAAAACAGTGGCACATTTAACCACCTCTGTTGATTGTTCTGTTTTGGCTTAAAGTGTTTAATTTTGTTTTAGATGTGGATTCATTATCGTCCTTGTTTCGCTTCCGATTGCGTCTTGATATTAATGATCTATTGTCCCTTTTTTTGTCATGGTCTGCCTTCCCTATTTATTATTTCTCTATATGCATTTTATTTATTTACATAGTTTTGTTATGTTTTACTTTTAGGAAGAGTACATTTTCGGTGATTTGTTTTAGTTTAAAAGGATACTTGTTCATTGTGTATGACCAACAGATGTATGATTGTAGCGTACTTAACATGTTAGCATTAATTTTCTGCCCATATGCAAAATGTCCTAAAGTCATGCTAATTATTCGTTTAAATATAATTTAATCGTCATAGTCGGAAAGATTTATATGAAATATATTTAAGCATTGTCGGAGCTTTAAAAACTCTGAAGTATTTATTATGCTATTTGGTATTCTTAGAACATGGGAATTTCATTTGTATGAGCTTCACTTTAACCTCTGATAACGCATCAAAGTTGCATAATTAATGAGAAAATATAGAAGGGATAACAAGCTACACAAACGCATAGATTAAGGCTCATGCTATTAGATCTAAGTCTACTTTTCCGGTCTATAAGGACCTAGCCAATACATACGACTTTGGAGAAATGCCAAATTTACAAGGAGAATGTTCGTTACACGCACTTGGGCAAGTCCAGGTGTGTCGTGCTTCAAGTATGCAAGAATGGGGCTTCAATTAACTAGTATGTGGTGCGGGGCGCCACCAGTGCGCCAAAACCAAGCCTCAGTCAACTAGGCTGGCGCGACGCACTACTTGTGCACCCGGATTGACAGTTTTCGCCTAGTTTTTCGTAGTTTAGCCTATGTAAATTATTCTAAGGTACATTAGCACCTTCCGATGATTCTAATTACTTAGAATTATTTCTAAACACCTAGAAATCACTAAATAACTCAAATAATAACCTTGAATCTATAATCCAATTCAAGGAAATTTAAGATCAAAGCCAGTGAAATTAAGAGTCAAGTCTAAAAGTTAAGAAGAAAGTCAAAGAGAGTTCTTAAATTTTCCAATAGTCTTTAACAAACATTTTAACTTTGTTTTAAGGCTCAAACTACAAGTTGAGCGAAGAGTAAAAAGTTGAGTTAAATTCTCAAAAGGTATAGGGGAACTAAGTATTCCATAAGAGTTAAGTTGTAAGTTAAGCAAAGTGTATAAAAAGTTATAAGGGAACTAAGTTATCCATGAGAGTTACAAATGTTTTCAGATTTTGAGTAAGAAAGGAAGCTAGACTTCCAACATAGCCTTTGGCAATTTTTTAGTAAAGAGGAAACTATAATTTCGAATAGAGTTTAAAAGCTTTGTTTGCGCAAATTACCTCAAACCAGAGAAGAAATTGTTGTTTAAAACATATGAGCTAAGCATTTTGGAAGTAATATTGAGCACCGATATGGGGATGCGATTTCATATTAACTCAAGCCGCATAAACGATGTAGCCAACATGGTTAGAAGAAGGGTCATACTTTTTAGATCATTCTTAGTGCTTTTTAGCATAGACTAGTGGATCCACTTAGTAGTTTAGGTTCTATATAGACGGCAAGGTATAGGTTGGTCCAGTTTCTACGTAATGTAAGGCGTTGTACCATCACATAGGCTCATAGTGATGGTTGTTGGTTAAGATTCTCCCACAGAAACTATATCACTTTCATATTTAAGTAAAGCTGAGTTTGTTATTGCATTTCTTTAACGAACTAAGTTGTTTATACTATTTTACAAGATTTAAAAATATATTGCATGTGTCTTTACTACTATGTATTGAGATAATATTTCATGAATTGAGCAGAGCCAATGCAAGTTCTCACATACTCATACATTCAATGTAATTCTGCAAGTTGGCCTGCATCGTATCATGATGCAGGAAATCAGAATCAACATCCAGCACCTCGCTAATCCAGTTTGAGCATCCATAGATAGTGGTGAGTCTCCTCGCATTCGGAGAGCCTTTTTTATTTCATTATGCCTTTTCATCGTATAATGTTGTGGTGTTTATACCAACATTCAGCTTAGTATTTCTAGAGGCTTCATAGACAAATAGTGTTAGTTCTGGGTCTTTTCATTTGATTTATAAACAATAAAATTTAAGTAACATTTTGGCCAGACTATTACATTTTAAGTATTTCTCTTGAAAATGTTCCTTACTTTTATAAATGTGTTAAGTCTTCCTTTGAGTTGAGTAAGCCAGGCCAAGGGTCCTCTCAAGGCAAGCTATGGTCATTGGTTGCTGGCAGGGTCCATGGTGTAGGCTCGAGGCGTTATAAAATATTTAGCTCAAACGGAGGTTCACCGACACAATCCAATTACTCCACCATGTATCCCTGACAATTATAAGCACATGGGATTTTCAATCACCAAAATCTAAATTTGGACATAAGAGAAATCTCAAAACAACCAACATGAGATAAGAATGGTTGCGACTCAAGCTTAAATACAGAGGTCATGGAGTGGATTTCTCGACCGCGAGGCCACGCCTTGCAGATGGTTGTGAATATAGAAGAACAAGTGTGAATGCGAGACAAATAGGCTGCTCGAGAATGTGGTATCCCACATGAGAATGTGCACGCTTACTAATCAAACGCTCCGCAAACTCAGTTGACACTAAAGTGGAAGGCCTCCAAACTTTGACAGGATGACCAAGATTCGTAAATAACCTTGTACGTGCAAACAAACCATGACATCCTATTCTATAAGATATTCTAGACTCAACAGAACCATCAAAACATCCATGTGAGTTCTTCTTTATGACAAGAGGGTCCTACACCCTATTTCTATTTAAAGCCAAAATCCACGAGGGGCCTCAAAATCAGCCCCAAAGACTAATGACCTATACGAAGGGTCATTTTAGATCAAACTCAACATTTTGAGATAATCATACTAACAGAATTCTCATCCAAGCTCATTCACTCAGAATATTGACTAAATTTAAACCTAGGCCTCAACTTGAAAGTTAAAATGCCTAATTGCACAAACTAGCACTAAAAACCTCGGGAGTAGTGTTGAATATGTTACTATTCTAAAATACCCTTCTAGAGCTAATGAAATCAAAAAAATTTGATTATAAAGACATCTTAAAATCTAATAAAAATGACCGTTCACAGTTCAAAATTTCCAATACACTAAAATTGTATAAAACTAAATGAATGACAAAGTACCAAACTATTTGTCCCATAAACTCATAATTGAATTGGGGTTACTACATGAAGTTCCAAACAAAGAGCATGAGGAATAAATACATAAATGACCTTCAAGTTATTAAAAATCCACAGGTAAACAATATTGTTGTCTCTGAAAGTAAGAGTCAAGAATATTTGAAGGCTCAAACAACCTAGAAAATTAATCCTTCATATCATGATTAGTCTCCGAAATTGCCTACTTATCTAGAAGATACTTCCAACATACATTAACTACATGAATGTCTCTCGAGTGCAATCGTCGCACTTCTCTGGCTACAATGGAAAATGGCGCCTCCATGAATGTTATGCAGTCATCCAACTTTATTACATCGCACTAAAGTATATTAGACTCATCATGAACATACATGCACAACATCGAAACATGAAAGACTATGTCAATAGATGAGAACATCAGAGACAAATCTAACTCAACCAACCTCTAGATCAGAGCGAAGAATCTCAATAGGCCCAATATACCTGGGATTATCTTGCCCAGCCTCCCCAATCTTGTCACACCCTTCATTGATGATATATGGAAGAAAAATCTATCATAAGCTAAAAACTTCAAAGGTATGTACGAACCTACGATCCGTACAAATCATATTCCTGATATGAATTGTCCGAAGTCTATCCTGAATCATTGTCACCTTCTCCGAAGCCTCCTTAATAAAGTTTGTACCACGAAGGCTAGGCTTTGTAGACCCAAACCAACCAATTGAAGAGAGACAAATCCCACCATATATTGCCTCGACCAGGTTATCTAAATGACACAATTATAGTTGTTATTACACACAAAGTCTTCCAAAGGCAAGACTTGGTCCTAATGGCCTGAAAACTCTAAAATACATGCCCATAATATATCCTTAAGAGAGTGGATAGTACTCTTAAACCATCAATATGCGGGAGGAAAGTTGTGCTTAGGTCAATACGAATACCTAACTCATCCTGAAAAGTCCTCAAGAAGTTGGAATTGAACTCAACAGCCCTATCTCTTATAATGAAGATCAACACATTATGAAAATTAACCACCTCATGAATATAGATACGTTCTAACCTCTAGACAATAAATAAAGACTGAATAGGGAGGAAGTGTGCTAACTTGGTCATTCAATCACCGGTGACCCAAATGATGTCACCACCTCTATGAATAAATTTCCATAAAAGTTTTAGTGATGTTATCCCACTTCCAATCCAACATAGATATTCTCTAGCACTTACTACCAGGTCTCAAACACTCAACCTTCACCTATTGCTACTCAGGTAATGGAACATATAGTGTGTGATATATATCCTTATGTTTGTTTACCAGTAATGTTGCCTTAAGTAACGATAGTTTTTTACAATGCCCGGATGAATAAAATACGTAAAATGAGCCTCATGAAGTATTAGTTGAATTAAACCCTTAAGTCTTTAAACACAAGTATAGCCTCCAAAACATAAAATCCAATCTGAATCCAAGGTAACCTGACTAATATCACCTATTAACAATCAATTTAAAAGTTCAACTATAACTTCATTATAAAATTGATGGCTATATATCTGATCAAAAGAAAATTGAACTCCCACACAATCTAAAAGAAACCTAGAGTATAAAACATCCAAATGAATCATCTAATTAACTTAGAAGTGAATGTCTAATTCAAAAAGTCGCTCCATAGCATATAAGAAGGCTAGACTACCATACTCACCGCCTTCCTACTCAAGGCTTCACTACTACATTCATCGTTCCTAGATGGTAAATACTAGATATGTCATAGTATATTTAAAAATCAATCAAGTGATGCTGCCTTAAATTTAGGTCCTTTTTTATCACAACATACTAAGATAAGTGTAGATCTCACGAAAAACTCCATACAAGTAGTGCATCTAGAACTTAAGCGAAAAAGCTACCACCACCAACTTCAAGTTATCATTGGGCTAGTTTCCCTCATGGAGTCTTGGTTGACTCGAAACATAAGCAATAAACAAACTATGTTATATCAAAACATAATCCAAGAAAATGTTGGATGCATCACACTAGACCGACAAGTCGTCGTTCTCAACTGGAAGAGTATATACATGAGTTGTGCTCAGCAACTCTTGATTTTTCATTGACTCAAATCACAATTCTCAGTCAACTCAAAAGGAACATCTAGGCGAGTTAATTGGGTCAAAGGTGTAACGATGGTGGAGATTCCTGCCACAAACCCTTTGTAGTAGCCTGTAAACTGACAAAGCTTCGAACATCAGTATCTGAACTCGGCCTAGACCAATCACAAATTGCCTTAATCATTTACTGGATCTACCATGATGCCATAATTGGACATCACATATCCCTACAATACTATAAAGTCTAGCAAAAACTCACACTTCGAGACTTGGCATAAAGTCGTTGTTCTTTCAAAGTGTAAAACACAATCCTCATATGCTTCTAATGATCACTCCTACTCTAAGAGTTTAGAAGAATTTCATCTATGAAAACAATGACAAACAAATACAGCTACAACCTAAACACCCACATCATCAAGTCCATCAAGGTGGTGGCCATTAGTCATCCCAAAAGACATCACTAAGAATACATTGTGGCACCCTGAAGCTAGTCAAATATATAATCAATAATATGAATGATCTAGCAATACTTCACTATCACCTTGTTCAACTTCATATAATTAAGATAATTGTAGTTTCCCAAGGCGATACACTAGGCCTGATGAACCACTTACCCAATATATATGAAGTTGAAGACTTATCTCTATAGAACCTATCAAAAATGGCATTATGGAAATAGGTCGAGTATGTCCAGTTAAAAATGAATAGAAAAATCAATGTCATGGTCTAGGGGTAGGCTTGGTAGGTCTGTAGGGAACATATCTACAAAACCATAGATGACTAGAATGGACTCAACTAGAGGGACCTCCTTACTCAGATCATGCATATTTACCAAGTAAGACAAAAAATTGCCAGATATTAGACTTTAAGCTTGAATGATAGAGATAACTTTAAACGGTGTGTAGCTTATGGAGCCTTGCCACACCATCGGGGGAAAAGGCATGACTAAGTTAAAGGTCTTAGAGATGAAATCTAAAATTGCACGGAAGGGGGATAACAAATTCATGCGAAGATTCACATCAAAATCAAGCATATTTAACAATATAAGGTAAACCTAAGTGTCACATGTTTGGATAGTAACAAATCATGATAGAAACAAGTATCCTCTATTAAGGCTCATATAGAGGGGCCGAGACACGCAATGATATTGCCATAGGCTCAAAAAAACATACCCATATGAAAATAATAATAAAGAGACACATAATAATAGGTAGAGCGTAGAACGGGATGATGGCACAATAAAATCATACTTGTGAACACATCATTTGGTGTCTCAATTTTCGCCCTATGGAGATACATAGAAATAACCCTATCCACATATGCCCAGGCAATCAGTCCTACCATCTAAATACCTCCTTATGAAGCATCCCAGATACTCTTTTTCCACTGCGATGGTCGTGACCCTGACCTCGACCCTTAGCAGAAGGTGCTGCTAGTGTAGCTGGTGTAAATGAAGCAATCCGGCTACAAATGGGAAAATCTTTAGACCAATAATACTTTTTTCAACCATTAAAACAATGCAAAGATGATCTGATCCCAGAAGAACGACCACCATAACTTGAAATACTAGCTTGGGATCCATGACTCTAACTAGAGCCAACTTCCCTCTAGCTATACTTATCACCCTCTAAACTCTCAAACGATTCCTGAATAGGTCAACTTGGCTGACCTTTGTGAAACTTCTTCGTGTCCTATTATAACAATCCTCTCCTTGGAACAATAGTTGTTATAACTTCCCTCATGTCTAGCCCTCTTTTCGCTATCATATTGCGCCTCATGGTTGAGTTGATCAATAGTGAAGGCATGATAAAATACATATAGAAAGGAGTTAACCACTGAGACCGTAGACTGAATCTCAATTAAGGCTGAAAACTTTTGAAAAGAGACGAAAAGGATGAAAACTATCATATCAAGTAAGGAATACCGAGAAGTAGGGATGTCCAAAATCAAACCGTAATTGATAAGCCAACCACAAAGATGACGTATTGACCTATTGGTATTGGATTATCAAACACATTAATGTTTTATAATTAAAGACATATAGATGTGAGGAGAATTATCCAATTTACTTATTGGATAAATTGTTAAGCCGTTAAGACTTACCATATTTACATTTTTAGGTATATTAACCTCATATAATATTTTTCCCAGGTACATAAGAGTAATTATATATATTTTTCCTTTGTTAGTCCTAAAATTTAAAGGTTAAAGCCATAAAGCATGGAAAACCTATTTACTTTTTGGTAATTATATATTTTGCCGTATAAACTAGTGAGAAAGTCGAGAAACTAAAAAATCATTATAGTTTAAAAGAGTGTAAACTATAAAGCCACTGCTTAGTTGCTTCTCAGATTTCATGTTTATATTATTGATCCTTCTCTCTTGTTGGTAGGTATCGAGTAAAGTCAACATCTCTCTTTGTTTATCTATTTGCCTCCCTTCTTAATGTGTTTCTTTTTTGCTTTTTTGCTTTTTTTACTTGTTTTTTTGTTTCTCCATAAGAATAATAATGTGTATGCAATTTAGGTATGTGAGTGTAGTGTACTACATATATTATTTTTGTCTAATTATTTCATTTTAGTCTCTTCTTTGGTTGATTGTGCATGGATGTGTTTTCTGAGTTTTGAATATATTTTAGTATGCAAGTATTAACTCAATGTTTATTTCAAACGTAATTTGTTAGGTTCTTTCTTCTCAATCGCCTTATTTATTGTTGCACTGTTTTAGTCAATCCGACCGATGCACTTGCTTTTGTTGTATTTTGTTAGTCTACTTTGATTCGTAAACAAACCGAAGCAAGAACTTAACAGAGGCTTCAGTCTATGAGTCTTCCTTCTATTCCTCTAGGTCTTTTCTTAGGTAAGGAAATAATATTTTTTTTAAAAAAGAATCAAGATAAAGCGCTAGAACCGATGTAAGTAACGTAAGTGAAGGATAAATAAAATCTTCACTATCAATCTATGTAATTGTAAAATATTTTCTAAGCAATTGACTAAGATGGAAACTAATTTGATGAACGATAAGCACATTCAAGTGAGGTGTATGACGCATGTTGTGAATCTTATCGTTCAGGATAATTTAAGAGAAAATTAAGCTTTTATTTAATGTGTTAGACATGTCGTGCAATATGGTAGGTTTAAAAGGTTTCAAGAAAGTTGTGATTATGATAAACTAAATTGCAAAAATATTTATTCTCTACCTAATGTTAAGTAGAGCTATTGAATTTGAGAAAGTATTTTCAAATAATGCTTTTCGCGAAATTATCCTGAGACATGACTTTGAGAATTGTTTTGTTAAAGTTAGAAATTATTGCAGGTGAACTACTGAGCAACGATCAGGTGCACGTGTAAAGAATTCAATTTCTTTAAATAGGTTTACGCCTTACACTGAAAATATCTGGATTAGTTAATGTGACATCAAATATTCATTTTCTCAAAATTTGTGTGATCGTTCTTTTTTGAATCAATTGATTGTTATTGACACTGAATTTTAGATTGACATTTTTAAAGCATACTTCAAATTTTTATTTTTTAAATAGTTGAAAATATATTTTCTCCAACTTTATACAATTATTGATAATATTCCTTATTTTTTAAAATGTTATCATTTTTATTAGTTAGTTTTGAATTTGGATTGATTTTAATTATTAGTATTTTTTTCACACTGCGTAGAATATGAAATATTGTTTAATATTTCCAAACCACTGTTTTGATTAAATTATTTTTTATATGCGATGAGTAATACTTATTTGAGCACAATCTATTAATTTATTAAATACAACTAATGAATTACATACGTATTTAATTATCATATTGTTTTTAGCACAATTTTGATAGTCAATAATTTTGACTGCTTTAATAATCCTTTACTTAATCATGAAGTATATAAGTGGTGATTTTTTTTAGGTGTTCTCTTTTTTGGGTTGGGGGGGTGGGGGGGGGGGGAGATTTCTCAAGGGAGTGTCCTGAAAAAAGTTTTTTACTCCATGTCTAGATCTCAACTCCACCATTGTTTTGCGAAACAACTCAAACTACCACTCATCTCCTCTCCTTACTGCTGAAGAAGACAACGAACACGACACCATCAAACCACTAGAAAGCGTCCACCACCTACAACCTCTAGCTTTCTATGTCACCACAACCTCTCACCGATAAAAGAAGTCATAGTGAGATCCAAGTTTCAGTGAAACACGATAACTAAATGAGCTTAAAGCTCTTATCAGACCCAAAATTACTACCCCATCCTCCTTTCTCCCTTCTCACGTTGCTATCCGTGAAGAGATCCACCCTCCGATGAACTAGAGAACCAAACCACAACCAACAGTAGCTCTGCCTACAACCACACAACATGAAAGTAAAACCCCACTCCATCCTCTTTGCCACTCCAACAAACGACAAGCGAACAACCAGATCTGATCACCAAAACCCCATCCCGTCCTCTTCACCACTCGTGTGAACACAACGGAATCACAGATCTCACAACCAAAACCCCTCTCCATTCTCTTCACCACTCTAGTGAACACAAACAAACCCAGATCTTATAACCAAAACCTCCACTCTCTCCTTTTTGCCACTCTAGTGGACGACAAACGAACCCAGATCTCACCAACAAAACCCTATTTCGTCCTCTTTACCACTTCAGTGAATGAAAAACAAACCACCATTTCTCACCAGAAAAACTTCACTACTCCACTTTTTTGGTGCTCAAAACTGCGACCTGTTTGCTTAAGCTCAAGATTCTTCAACCAACAAACAACTTTCTTAACCACTCCCCCTTTTATGTATTTTTTCATTTTCAGGTTTTTTTGGTCAACACCAACTAACAACAATGAATCAGGTCTTCGACAACCCTCTATTTGAGTTGAGATTTGCTACTATTGTGTCATCTGTTTTGAAGTCTATTTTGATCTTCTATGTGTTTATTTTACTTTTTATTTCTAAGAATGTCTATTATTAGTTGAATGATTCAAAAGTTTAGTGATATTAGTTGAAGTACTTTTAGGAGGCTTTTATGTTTCTGTAAGAGTTCTAAATTGATTTTAGTCAGTTAGCAGGTAATGGGTTAGTGCTAAACTAGTGCTCCATTTTCTTCTCTAAATTTGTTTGTTTCCAAGTTCTATTTGAAGACTTGTATCTTTGCTTTCGAAAAGCAAAAGAAAAGATGCTTTTCTTTGTGTTAACATCTTAGAGTAGTCGCTCATCTCATTTGCCAACATCTTTGGTAGTGTTTTTTAATTTTAGTGAGGTTGTTGTCATTTTAGTATAGCTTTACTCTACTATTTAGATCTGGATAGAAAAGTTAAAACTCAACAAGTCATATTCTTTTTTTGTGTTGATAATTTTATTTTATATGGTTTTTCTACCTTTGGTTGTTTTCCAGTGATGGTGAAATTTTCTAAGCAACCTTTTTGTTCTTTAAATAATGATTTATTATTATGGTTAGTTTTGGTTGTTTTTTAATGGAAATTCATGTTTTCCCCCCACCTTTTTTAACCTACTTTGTTTGATTATTAATGTTCATTGTTAGTGATAGCTGTTAAGAACTATTTTCCATTAATTCTTTAGTTATCTATTTGACTTTAAGCATTACATAATAAATTTAATGTTAGAGATTATTGTTAAGAACTATTTTGCATTAATTTGTAATTTCTATTTTTACCTTTAAGTATTAGATAATAAATTTACTTGGTTATCATACATTGTTATTGTTTTTAGGTAGTTCATATTTCAAATAAATTTGTCTTTTACATTTAGTAGTTAACTCTATTTAAGTTGGTGTTTTTAGAAGATCTGAATAATCTTGAACTAATTGAAAAGAGTATTTGTACTTTTGTTATAAATATTGTTTATTGTTGTTATAAATGATTTATATTTTTTTGTATATTGTTCTCTTCAAATCTAGCAAGCAGGGGAAAAGAACCTAATGTAGTTGATTTGCAGTACAATTGAGATGAGTGTATGTGCTTTTATAATTATTGTGTATTGTTGTTACAAATAATTTATATTTGTTATATATTGTTGTTCTATACACATTCATATAACACCGGAAAAGATCTTAACGTAGTTGACGTGCAGTACAATAATACATAAAAGGTGACTCTTACAAGGTTAGATTTTAAAAAATATTAAACTTCTGATACACAACAATCCTCCTGTAGAAAATATGGTCCTAATGTTTCTCAATAGTTTTTTTTTCATTTTATTAAACACATATTTTCTCACTCTTTAATTTCTGCATAATGGATGATAGCTAAGAGATAAAGAAAACCAAAATAATTTTAATCTTAGCTCATTTTTCTTATTTGTATTGGCTTTTTTCTTGCTTATTTTATGTTCTTGAGAATTAAAAGTTGGGTGACACTTTGTTGAATCTACTTGGAGTTTATCATATGACTATATAGTGATTTTGTGTTGTAATAATAAAATCTTGAAGATATGTACCTTAAAAAAATATAAAACAACTTATGAGTTATTGATAATGATGCTTCCATTGGACATCGAGAATGAATCAATCTGTTCAAAATAAGAATTAATTACTTGTAGTCAAGTAAGTACCCAAGGTGAAAGACTTTAAGATAAACTCATGAAAGATCTAAATTAATATAAAGCTGGAATAGAACTAGATAAAGATTTGGGTGATTAAACTGAGAATGACACTAAAGAATATAACATCCACAGATTGATGGAAAATGAATTAACTTAGATTTCTAATTCAAGCTTAAATTACTTGTGATATATTAGTTGTTCCATTTTAATGTGTCGCATTCGAGTCTGTATTCAGTACGGGAGGACGCCTTCTTGATTTATTTAGGATTTCATTAATTCGACATTGGTGCTTGTTTTAGTTTGTCTTCAAGAATGACTATAAAATGAATAATCAAAGTAACGTATCAGTGTTTACGAAGATGTTGATAATCTCAAACAAGATGAAACAAAAATTAGTACTTTTACTATACTTATTGTTTATCGTTTTTGCAAATAATTTTTATTTTGTTGTATGTTGTACCTAGAAGGAAACTTTTACAAGTTGAATTTCTAAAAAATTGGACTATTGGATAATCGAGAAGCTCTTGGGTTATAGAATAAGTCTGTTGAAGAAATGTAAGAACAATTTAATGATCACAAAATGACGTAAATGTCAAAAGGAAATACCGAGCTTTTAGAGTTACATATAACACCTGAATTGATAAAGGTTATAAAGGTTAAGTATATCTCACATTGAGAAGGATAGAAAACACACTTGGATATATCATAATGTTCTTAGTGATAAATTTTGAAATAAACCTCTATGAATGGTAGTAAATAAAGGTGATCCAAATAAGTAATTGACAAGAGTTTATGAAGTGATACAATTCAACATAAAGAAAAATGATTAAAATGCAATCTTGAAACTAAGTGGAAGAATGGCAACATCCATTTATTTGTTTCTTTATTATTTTATCTTCCTTTTCTATTATGACCAACATTCTTTTTGTTTGTTTTGATACTTGAATCTTTTTTTACCGAAAGATTCATATTCAGATCTTTCTTAATTAGTTGATAGATTCCAATTTAATTCAACTTCAACTAGTGAAAGCCTTTTAATACACTGTAGATAGGAAAAACATGACGAGATAATCAAAATAAAATTAAACAATTTTTTTTGTTTGTATAATTTATAGTAACAAGAAGTAAACAAGAACAAAACTATTATCGAACAATACTAGAAACCTATAGAAACTATATGATATTATAAAGTAGGATAGACATAAGGTTTGTAGGAATTACCTTATAGAGGACATTGATGGACAAAATTTTATGCTTCCCACTATTCCTTGCATGATACTATAATTTCCATCATTTTCATATCTTGTCAAAGTTTTGAACCATAATTGACAATATTTTCCATTAAAATATAATTTGCATTATTCGAAAGATTTTTTTTACATGTATCGCGTAATCTCAACCAAGTTACATGTGAACATTTTCATTCGAATAATTTGATCATATTTAAAAGACAATATTGTCAATTATGACTCAGAACTTTTGACAAGATAGGAAAATGATGGATATTATCGTATGGAATATTGAGAACAATAATATTTTGTTCCATGGATAACCACTATAGGACATCATATAAATATTATGTGTATCTTACTTTAGAACATCAGATATTTTAAACAAGTTTCTTGTGTCGTTCAAGTATAGTTTTCTTCTTTCTCACTTTTGGTTATTTTATAGTTGAAAAAAAAGAAATTGGTATACTTAATTAAAAATCTCGTCATGTTTTCTTGCATTCAAAAGTGTACTATAGGCTCTCACTAGTTGAAGCTTCATTTGATTGAAATCTTTCGACTATAGAAGATCAAAATATGAATCATTCGGTAAAAGAACACTCAAGTATCAAAACAAATAAAGAGAATGTTCGTTTAAAAAAAAAGGAGAGAACAATAACGACAAAAAAATAAATAGGTGTTCAAACTTCTTCAACTTATCTTCAAGATTGATTTAATCATTTGTATGAATGTTGAATAGTATCAAATCATTTATCATTTTAAATTTAAGACATTATATAAACTTTGTCAATTACTTCATTATTTCGCTTTTGTTAATTACCTTTTATAAAGGTTTATTTTTAAATTCATAAACTATAATGACCCTTATTTTAGTGTGCTTTGATTCTTTTGCCCCTTTTCATAGCTTCTGTATTGCTTTTATATGGTGCAAAGTTAGGTGACATTTTTTTGAGGTGGTAGGGTGAGTTTTGAGTAGTGTTTTCCATTTGAGAGGCTAAATGTTTGAAGAGTTGGCTTCAGTCAACATCTGGATATTTTGATGTTGGGTTGAAATTATGTATGTTCTATCAACTTTGGATTAATGATTGCTTCTATTCTCCAGATTATCATGTTATTATCATCAGGTATTGAACAATTAGCACCGTTCTTATGTAAGTCAGTGAAACTGCTCTATGATGATGAATCAATAAGAAATAGAATAAGAAAGAGAAGGTAGAAGTAGTAGCATTTCTCATTTTTCTTTGCCACACTTGTTCTAATGTCAAATCTAGCCAAGTGATTTTATTGATATTAATAGATAAATTGAGTGACCTTTTAAGAATTAGCTCAAGTCATTAAAATATTATATTTTAAGGAATAAGGGTGATAAATTCCCTCGCACTGTGCAAATAAAATGCATTTTGTTTATACTTTGGTTCATTTAAGTACTAATAACGGCTACCATCTAAGACTCTTGTTACCCATAGGAATCTTCTCACTATCAGGAATCTTTTTATTTTGCTTATGAGCCTTTTTATCTTTATAATTGTAATTATGTAGGTTTCTCTAAGTTGTTATTTTATTATAAGCCTTGAATGTAAGATAACAAGCCAAAATGATAATCAACAAAGAAAATTTCATCTACGTCCAATTCTTCTCTTTCTCTTTATGGTATTCAGAGCTCTATTGCTTTAACAAGCTTGATCCTTTTTTTCCCTCCCTGCCCAAATGCCTCTAGCCGAAAATGGTCTCAAATACAAGTTTCATCAATGCCGACAACATCTCCGTTTCAAAATTTGTTGTCCAGTTCAATCCGGTTACTCAATTCCCCATCAAACTTGCTGATAGCCATAACTTTTTGTTGGGGAAGGCTCAAGTGTCCATGCTTATGCGTGGGCACAACCCCTTTGGTCTCTTGATGAAACTCTCTCTGAAAGAAACCTCGAAGTATCCAATCCTGCCTATGTTTCCTGCTTTAAACAAGATCAGCTTATACAAAATGCTATCTTGGAAATAGCGAATGTGACCATTGGCAGTACAGTTGCTTCTGCTCCAAATTCCAAAGTCACATGGGATGCCTTGCATACTGCTTTGCAAATAAATCTCAAACTCGTATCTTTAGTCTTATAGACCTTCTAGCCCGTCTCTCCAAAGACTCTCGTCTTGCTGCACACTATCTTCATCAAGTTTGATCTCTTTGTGATGGACTTGACACTGCTGGCTCCCCAGTATCTAATGAAGAATTGGTTGTCAAGATTTTCACTTCTCTTGGGTTTGAATTTTGAGAAATCTCAACCGTTATTTGAGATCGAGATTTGGTGATCCACTATGAAGAACTATATGAAAAGCTCCTTGACCAGGATCTTTTCCTTCAGCATGAGGAAGCCAAAAATATAACCAATATTCTTAGTACTGCCAACTTTACACAAGGGACTACTTCCAATCCTACCCATCAGAGCTCCAACAATAACAAGAACACTAATCGATGATCCAATGCACAACATCAGCGAAATCATAATCAATCTTGGCGTAAGAATTAGCAACCTCGGTGCAACAACCAAAAACCACAATCTTCCAATAAAAACCTCTACTGCCAACTCAGTGATGGTAGAGGTCATACTGCTCGTGTCTGCCAAACACGCTCTCATAATCATCTTCAAGTGCTTGCTAATTATGCTACACACCTCCAGAACAAGTCAGCTCCATGAATTATTGATAGTGGTGCCTCCCACCATATCGCGTTAGGAACACAAAGTCTAACTACTATGTAAGACTACCACGGCTTGGAGGAAGTCATCATGCGTAATGGTAATACCTTTCCAATCTCTCATACTGGTAATGTGAACTTTAATAAATTTAATCACCAATTCAAGCTTCAACATGTCCTTTGCGCTCCAGTTATTACAAATAGTCTAATATATGTCTCTAAGTTTTGTGAAGATAGCAACTTTTCTATGGAATTTTTTCCTTTTTCTTACCTTGTGAAGGATCTGACTAAGAGGGAACTCTTCTCTCGCAGATGGAGTAAAAATTGTTTGTATGAGGGGCCACCAGGGGATATTGATGGTCTGGCACAATGCAATGTCGTTGTTCCTTACAATCATTTGCATCAACAATTAGGCCACCTAATCGTCAAGTTTTAAATAAGTTTTCACATGATTTTTCTATTTCAGTAGTTGTCACGACCCAAATCCGGGCCGCGACTGGCACCCACACTTACCCTCCTATGTGGGCGAACCAACCAATCTAAACCTTAACATTTCAATATAATATAAACAGAAAGTAATGCGGAAGACTTAAATTCATAAATAAAATCAATAACTATTATTATCCCCAAAATCTGGAAGTCATCATCACAAGAACATCTACGATCAAATGATTAAACCAAGAGTATTCTAAAAGCAAAAAAAATACATAAGAAGCTAGTCCATGCCGGAAGTTCAAGGCATCAAGACTTGAAGAAGAAGATCCAGTCCAAGCTAGAAGCATTAGCTCACCCAGAATTTCCGATGTAGTAAGACTGGCTTGAATTACGGTTGAGTTGAAGACGATGGCACGTTTGCTGCACTCCACAAATAAACAAGAACAAAACATAAAAGTAGGGGTCAGTACAAAACACGGGTACTGAGTAGATATGATCGGCCAACTCAAAATAGAAAACAGTATATATCAGATAATATCATAAAATCAACTAATATCCTTAGCATGCAGCATTTACAATTACCATAGCCCTTGGTTACAACACCAAGCTCATCAATGAGGACTCACGCCTCCTCATCATACTCATTTGGGAATTAGGTTCATTTGATTGAATATATTAACATCTTTCAAGATTCTTTATCTTTATTCCCCTCGTGTCGGTACGTGACACTCCGATCCTCATATACTATCCTGGTACTGGAACGTGGCACCCGATCCATATTCTATCCTGGTGTCAGAACGTGACACCCGATCCATATTCTATCCTGGTACCGAAACATGGCACCCGATCCATATTTTATCCTGGTGTCGGAACGTGACACTCCGATCCTCATATACTATCCTGGTACCGGAACGTGGCACCCTATCCATATTCTATCCTGGTGTCGGAACGTGACACTCCGATCCTCATATACTATCCTGGTACCGGAACGTGGCACCCGATCCATATTCTATCCTGGTGTCGGAACGTGACACTCCGATCCTCACATACTAGCCTAGTACCGGAACGTGGCACCCGATCCCCTAATCTTACTACTTTCATTCATCAAGCCTTCTTTTATACCAAGGCATCATCATTAACAAAGTAGATTAGGGTTTCTTTTCAAGATTTGGGATTCAATAGCTTCATCATGCTTATTTATTCATAATTACATAACCACATCATTCATGCAAGCATACAATTAAGCATATAGAAGGTTCACAATACTACTAACACATATCATTCGCTATTAAGAGTTTACTACGAATAGCATGAAAACCATAACCTACCTCCACCGAAGATTAGTGATCAAGCAAGCAAATTTTCTCCAAAGCTTTGTGTTTCCCCTTCTCGATCGTCTCTCTCTCTATCGATTCCCTTCTCTCTCTTTCTGTTCTTTTCTTTTTTCTTATTCCAACCCTCTTTCTTTTACCCTAATTAGTATATAAATAAGAATAAAAGATGGCAATAATGCCCCACTAATTAACTTAAGGTTACCTCTTTTAACCCCCAAGTAATTAGACTTATTAACATTAACCCACTAACTTTATAATTAAGGCAAGAATAGTCAAAAACGTCCCTTAAAACGTATCAAGAAATCCGACCCAGACTGGGATTGTGCAGTCTGTGACGGCCCGTCGCGCCTGCGACGGTCCGTCGTGCTGCCCGTCACAGAGTTCAGAGACTCAATTTCTCTGAAGGGTCTGTGACGGTCCGTCCTGCCATTCCGTCACGAAGTTCAGAGAGTCGATTTTCAGTACCCAATTTCAGATTTTCTAAGTGTTTTGAAACGAGAACCTGCGATGGTCCGTCGTGCCCATGATGGTCCGTTGTGGGGTCCGTCATTTCTGCCAGTTTCTCCAAAATTGAAGTCTACTGCTCAAAACGACTAAACAGGTCGTTACAGTAGTTGGTTCAAAAAATAGTATTGATATTCATTCATATTATTATAATAAAAGCCACATGCTTTTTTCTAAATGGACTTTGAACAGTGCAAATCTATTAAATTTATTTTACAATGATTTGTGGGGGCTGTCTACGATTTTACTTGTAGTTGATGTGGCCTTGTTTGCATTACTTTATGTTATATGATGATCATGGCATTGTCGGAACTACTTGAAGTCTTATGATGATATGTGTCATTGATTTATGTGATGTATCACCATATCTATATACATGTGATTAAGTGAAAATATGTGTTCCTTCTATGTATATTAGGAGATCATGTTAGACTACGACTATGTGCTTATGTGTGTAGTCTTAGAGTTGATGCATGATTGCTCCTACTTGACTATATGAGTTATGATAGCTATATTGATAATGTTATAGTAATGTATAGGATGACATAAAGATTATAAGGGTCATGCCTAAGTGATTCAAAAAATGATATGGTATATTATAGAGAGTAAAGAATGTTGTGTCTTATTTTGATAGACTTGTGTCCCTTACTTGATATATGTATGAATGATATGTAAATACAAGATGTATTGACTAGGTAGGCTTAGTGCACCATTTTCATGTAAGAATGAATGATATGTGAGACCTTAAATGATGCTAAGAAGGTCATGTACATTGAACCTTAAACCTAGTGGTAAGGTTATGTTATGAACATTGAAGTCAAGAGCCGTAGTAGTATCCTTCATGTAAAGGATGATGGACTTAGGGTTGATTATCTAAAACGGCATCATATCATCCATAGGGAAGTCATGATGAGCTATCTATGTCGCCATTATAAGGTAGCGCTAGTGGACATCTTTTGAAGGGTAAATGTGATTGTGTTATGAATTAGATATGGAGTTCTGATAGATTGTCTCATCCCTTCAATTCAACTCAAGTTTGAGAGTAGAAAGTCATGGAAGTATGTTGCATGTGCATTGGGTTTAGGGGGCTTTTTGAAATTTAATTTCATTGATTCCTTGCATTGTGCACTATATGAAGTTATGATTATGTTGTAAATTGTGTTTATGTGATTTTACATTGCATATTAACATGTTCCTATCATGAATTGCCTAAAAGTTGAATTTTTGAAATTTGAAAGCAGGTTCACTGTAAAGCTACCACGAAAATATGCTCATTGTGAAAAATTTGAGATATTGACTAATTTATTCCTTGGTCTAATTTTTTTTTGCAATGTTGTTATAACTGTTGTATATGATCAAGATAGTGAATATAAAACAAGTTTTTTCTATTTCGAATGAAGGATGTGAGTTTTATGGCATAATGAATTATACAATTTATTTTTGTTTCTTGTTGTCTCATGATGCTCTTGATTATGTTAAATTGATGTTTTCCTCGATTTTTGTTTTGTATAATGTGTTATATGATGTTTCCATGAGTTTCTAGTTGAATCTTTATTATTGGAAGTGTTCGGAGAGTGACAAGTTTCATTTGACAAAGAATGTTGTCCAAGTGGGAGAGATTGCAATACCTCAAATATGACATAGGTAAAGCTATAGACTAACATGGTGGTCATGAGGGTCTAAGTTCATAAAATGGTCTATAATTTGGTATCGAGGCAATTTCTAAATTTTAGGTGATTTATAAGTGAAACGTAAGGGGACGACTAAGACGTTCGACGACTAAGTCACCTATGTGCCTCATGTATGGTTATATACTTATATGTGTATTTTATGAGTTAATGAGGTCCTTATATGAGTTATTATAGTGTTTATACGCAGTATTTCAAGTTTCATGAAGTTTGTAGGTCAAACATCCAAGAACGTTCATGACGTTGGAAAGGTTTGCCTTGAAACGACCTTGTGTGTCTTGGCATGTTTCGTCGAGTTTTCCGTGTTTGTTTTGAATGAAATTCATGTGAGAGGTCATAAAATCGTATACAAATATATTCGGGTTGGAAACGTCCAAGTTAAACTCCCCAAGGACCATCCAAGGGTCCTTGACAAAGGACCCTTTCCTTGAGTCAGTCAAAGATAGCCCCAAATGACGGAGGCAGTAGACAACTCATGGGCCAGTCGACGCCCCATCGATGGGTGTATTGGGTCAGTCTTAGGAGTGGTATAAAGACAAGCCAAGGAACAACCTCTTTCCCAAACCATAGACCAACATAACAATCCATTGGTTAAGGGATGCTCCGATGGTGGCCATCCGTCTGTGAGGCTGTCTCCAATGCAAGTCATTGTTAAGTCAAGGGGTGAATTGGTAAATTCACCCACGTCCAAATAAGAGAAATGAAGGTTAATTAAGGGTATTTAAACATGTTTATAAGACTTTAACACTTAGAAGAATTCATTCTTCAAAATCAAAATCCAAAATCCCTTAGAAATTCCCTAGAACTCCATAGGAGCCAAAACTAAAGGAAGGGCTTAGATTGAAGGTTTGAGTGGTGATTCTTCATCACATTGGAGTATTATCTTTATTTAGGTATTATTTTTGATCCTTGAAAATCTATTCATCAAGGATCCCACCTTCCAAAAAAATTTCTAATGTTTTGAAAGATGAATTTTCCAATTTCATGATCTATTCATGGGCATTAAAGGTTTTAAAGCATTGAATATTGATTGAATTGTTTTTAATTAGATTATTTTAACTGAATTAACCTATTAACTCATGTAATTGATGAATCCTAGTTTTTGACTACTTTATGGGTTTAGTGATTTGGACTTATTAGTTATGAATTCTAGTATAGTTTTTTATGGGCTATTGATTGATGGAATGAATGCATTGAATTGATATCTATGTTGCCTTAGATTGATTAATATATTCTGAATTGACCTACTTTTATTGAATATCATAGTTTATGTGTTGAATTGTTGGTTATGGCCATGAGTAAGGGCCTTATGATATTGAATTGGATGATTTAGCTATGGATTGAAGTGGTGAGAGTGGATTGGTTGTACGCTGCCCTAATTCTCTTTATGTTATGTTAATTAGACTTTAATTATATTGTGATTGGTATATCCACTTATGGTGGTGGTGCTATGTGCTTTACTTGCAGTTGATGTGGCCTTGTCGGTGTTCCTTTATGTAATATGATGATCATGACCTTGTCGACACGACTTGAAGTATTATGATGATTTTTGTAGTTGACTTATGTCAAGAATGACCATATATATCTACATGTGATTAAGTAAAAGTATGTTTTGCTTCTATGTATAATTGGAGATCATGCTACACTATAACTATGTGCTTATATGTGTGGTCTTAGAGTTGATACATGATCTTTCCTTCTTGAATATATGAGTTATATGGCTATATCGATGACGTTATAGTAATGTATATGATTACATAAGGATTATAAGGGTCACTTCAAAGTGATTAAAAGAATGATATGCCGTGTCTGGTTTTGATAGACTTGTGTCCCTTACTTGATATATGTATGAATGATATGTATATACGAGATGTATTGACTAGGTAGGCTTAGTGAAACCTTGTCATGTATGAATGAATGATATGTGAGACCTTAAATGATGCTAAGAAGGTCATGTACATTGAACCTTAAACCTAGTGGTAAGGTTATGTTATGAACTTTGAAGTCGAGAGCCGTAGTAGTATCCTTCATGTAAAGGATGATGGAGTTAGGGTTGATTAGCTAGAACGATATCATATCATCCCTAGGGAAGTCATGATGAGCTATCTATGTCCCCATTGCAAGGTACCACTAGTGGACATCTTTGGAAGGGTAAATATGATTGCGTTATGAACTAGATATGGAACCCCTTTGTATGAATCTTTAATGTCAATTACTCTATTAGAACGAAGGTTAGCACCGAGTGATTATGTTATAGGAAGTAGATCTACTTGAAAAAGAGACTAGAGTACAAAGTAGCTCTAATTGAGAATGAGACTAGAGTGCATATAAGCCATTCATACTCCTTAACCATGTGCCTACATTGGATATGTCCTAATTCTACCCTTGTCAAGTAGAACACCCTCTTTGGAGTAGGTTAGAACTCCGGATTCCATTCTTAGATATCATGGTCTATGTCGTTTATTTTCTATTCTCATCACATGTGATACCTACTAGCATCAGAGAAGTTCTATGAAGTTTAGGTGGTGGTGTGGGACATTCTCTATACATTTCATAATAGGCTTTGAAGGTGTTCGTTATAGTCCTTAGGTCTTCTGCAAGACCATTAATTGAATGTCTTGATGTGATGAATGAGTCTTAAATGAACTAACTAATGTAATGGATTAAACTAAGAAAGCATGTTAAATGAATAAATAATTATATAGAGTAGTTAAGGTTTGTTTAGTTAAGGTGTGAAGGGGATATAGGAATGGTCACTTCGTGTATTACCTAGAAAAGTCTTCAGAATGACTCTAGTTAGGGAAGATGGTTGATAATTTGTACATGATCTTAGACTTAGCTAGTCTTAAGGATTATATAGGTAATCTTGAAGATATTAATCATGGAAGTTATCTTCTCGATTTACCTAAGTCTTTTGATAGCCTTTGGATGGAGAATGTCATAGCATATATATGTTGATGTATTAGGTGAAATTGATTCTATATTAGGTAGTCTAGAGGATCTTTTAAGGGTTTGTGAAGGAATGGTATGGGCGGTCGCTTCACAACTCACTTAAGTTAGACTTAGAATCACTTTTTGTCATGTTTATGTGTATGATGTATCGTAAGTGTGTATCTCATTATAGGTGGTCATAAGAATAATTTAGGTGTGCTTATAGAGGTTGTATGTGCAGTCTCTCTTTGTCGTACTTAAGTGAGTCTTAGGATAACTTTTAGTGAGGGGACTACATGCTAGAAGGTGTCTAAAGTCAAGTTAAGGAACTTTATTTTAGCAGTGAAGTAGTTCAGTGTAATGTGTTCTTTAAAAGTGTATTAAATTGCTTAAATGTTATCTTATGTGTTCCTAAGGTGTCAAATGTTATTCTTATGATTTTGATATAATTTTGTAATGGAAAAGATGCATATTTCCAATAAATGTCCGTTTTCAGGATTTTATGCATTATGCCATACTTAGTACATGTGGTTGTACTAAGTCTATGCTTTTATCTATCTCTAAAGTGATTCATAGGTAAAGGTGCTTTTGGGGAGCTCATCTTGGATTAGAAGATCGTTTTAAGTATGTCCTTATTTGACTTGAGGGCATAAATGTCTTCTATTTTTTATTGAATTATTGTAATAGACTTAGTAGTACTATATTAGTATTGTGTATGGGTCGTGTCCCGAAGAATTTCTGTTGCCTATGATTTGATGAAATGAGACTTTATATTTCCTATGAGTTTATATGAAAGAGTTTTTAAAGACTTATAGAATGTTTATGAAAAGTAATAATTCCGCACTACTTTTCATATATTTATATGCGATGAACGATACGGAAGAGTTTGTACAAGACCTTTGAGAGGTCAAGTATATGGGTTGCACTCCGAGAGTGCCATACCTTCTATGGTGTGGTCTTGAGTTCATTCAAAATTATATTTATCTAGGGATGTAATATTTTTGGAAGATCCTTTTAAAAATATTTTTTCCAGATTCTGTAATAAAGCTAACGTTTCTGGGGATAACATTTCTGTTGAACAACAATCCAAAGAGGAATCTAATTCACTTTTGCATTCCTTTTATCAATTCCTCCCGCCAGTAACTACGTTGCCCACGGTTACTCAACACCTGCAAGCTATATCCTCCGCTCCAGATGGTGTCTCTACATAATCAGGTAATAATTCTCCTGCCTCAACCAGCCAACCCAATGACTACTAGATCATAAACTCATGGCCTTAAACCTTGTTAGTTTCTCACAACCTCTACATTGCCTCTAAAATTCCCATAACTTATAAGCAAGCCAAGCTAATTCGCCAATGGAATTCAACAATGCAAGTCAAACTTGATGCTCTTGTTCGCAACCATTCTTGTGATTTGGTTCCATGTGAATCTTCCTAAAACGTGGTGGATTGTAAGTGGTTATTCCAAGTTAAACATAAAATTTACGGTTCTATTGATAGGTACAACACTCGTTTGGTCACCAAGGGATTTACACAGCGCCGAATTTGATTATCATTCCACTTTAAGTCCAATAGTCAAGCCTACTATTGTCTGTCTCGTCGTAACTATCACCACTCAACTTGATTGTCATGTCCATCAGCTGGATGTTAACAATGCCTTCTTGCAGATTCGTCTTACTGAAGAAGTTTTTATGTGACACCCACCGAGATTTTAAAACTCCGGAATTCCTACCCATGTATGTCGTCTTCAGAACGCAATTTATGGCCTCAAACAGGATCATCGTGCTTGGTACACCAAATTCAAATAATATCTCCTTACATTGGGTTTTGTTAAGTTGAATTCTCATTCCTCACTCTTCTTTATTCATAAAGCTTGGCTTACTATGTATATTTTAGTTTATGTGGATGATATATTAGTGACTGGTAATCACCAATGAGGTGTTCATTTTATCTTTTAGGATCTTTCTCCACGTTTTTCACTGAAAGACATAGGATCTCTTCATTACTTTCTTGGTATTGAGGTGATTCTTTCTTCTACTAATCTTATACTCTCTAAAAAAAAGTACATTATGGATCTCCTACATGAGGTAGCTATGAATCACTTCAAAGTTGTTTCTACACCTACGACATCTAATATAGTTTTTGATCCATCGCCTGATGATCATGTAGTTGATGGTTCCTTATATCGGCGCATAATTGGAAGGCTTCATTACCTTTCATTCACATGTCCGGACATAGATTTTGCTGTCAGCAAGTTGTACCAAGCTTTGCATCAACAATTTATGTCTCATTGGGTTGCTCTTAAACAACTTTTGCGCTATATCCGTTCAAGTACCTCTTTTGATGTGCTCATTACCAATAAAACTGATCGTAGGTTTCTCACGTACTCTGACTCAGACTGGGCATGGGATCATTATGATCGCACATGGAAAACTTGATATGTTATATATCTTTGTATTTCCCCTATTTCATGGTCTTAAAAGAATGTTTAGTTTCTCGTTATTCTACAGAGGCACAATATCGGGCCTTTGCTGCTACTGTTTCTAAACCTAATTGGCTCACCTATCTTTTTCAAGAACATCAGTTCCCTTTGAATGCTTCTCCACAAGTTCTTTGTGACAATATCAACACCACTTATATTTGTGCAAATCCTATTTCCATAGATGCATGAAGTATATGGTCATTGACTTCCATTTTGTCCGTGAAATGGTTGAGCACAAGCAACTTGAAGTTTTCCATTTACATGCTGCTATCAAGTTGCAGATCTTCTTACAAAGCCTCTTCCACGTGCACTTTTTGGTAACCATTTCTCCAAGTTGGGCATAGTAAAACTCGATGCCAACTTGAGGGGGTGTAATAATTGTTGACACCCAAATTTTGACCCTCCTCGACAATAATTAATTTTTGAGTTTCTTATTTCCTAACTAGTTGAAGTAATTGACTTTATAAAATTCAAAAAAAAATTTCAAAGCAATTTGAAATAACGTTAGTCGATTTATATAGTTTTCTTTTTAGTAATATAATTTTGTTTACTAGTCTTAATGTGTGTGTGTGTGTGTGTGTGCGTGTGTATATATATATATATATATAGTTCATTTTGTCAAAAATACTCAAAAATTGTCTCAAAGGGTTTCAGTTTTACTTAACGCTTCATTAAATTGATTTTTGTCAAAAATAGTATCTCATATTTCGATTCTTTAGTTTATAATTGAGTTAGCAATTTTCACTCGTTAAAATTAAGAAGATCGTCGATTTTTTTGGTTAATTCATCTAATTTGATTTTTAGCTTAATTTTTTAATTAAATTCATTTGGATGAATTGGTTTTCCTTTTAAGCCCCCCAAGAGATTTTGGTGTTGGACTCCCTCAGCAAGTTTCCATCCCACTCAAATAACCCTAACTCCCATCCCAATTCTCCTAATTCATGACCCCACCCATCCTTTTCTACCCCAAAGAGGTTAAAAATCGAGGAGCGTCTAAAAATCATGACAGCTTCGAGCCTACGCGTACACAGTCCCTTCTTCAGTGAAATACCCAGCATACAAATACCCAAATGCGTACAATAGAAGCAACTCACGTTTCGAATGGTGCGAGTTCAGAGAAGAAACGACAACATTTCCCACTGCGCGTGAACGACACCAAATGCACCTCAACGTTTCTTTCCCCTAGTCTCTGCGTTGTACGTCTTTTCGCCAGCTATGGCCTCCTTCAAGATCGTCCTTGCAACTGCTTATTCGTTCTTGTGGCCGAGGGATGGTGACACGTAGCATACAAGGGCGATTGGGATGATCCTGACCTTCCGCGTCATTGTCGGACCTGGATTTGTTTTCTTTTCGCTCTCGTCAGAGTTCGCCAGATTTCCTAGTCTCACATTGAGGAGTGTAAAGTTCCTTCGCTACTCTTGATTTCGTCCAAGTTTGCTGCTTCAAGAATGGTAACTCCATCCTTCTATTCTTATTCACATTCAGTCTCCAATGGCACTATTTTTCGTTGGATATGTTCTCTATTTTTCAGGCGATCGAGTCTTTTATTATTTATTGGAAGTTTTTTGACCCCCTAATAACCAAGCTTGACTTTGTTTCTTCGATTTAAAGTTTAGTTTTTTTTTCTTTTATTTTGTTTTGGTAGTGTGTTTTAAGACAGGTTAAATTTACGTTTTTTTTCAAATATTGGTGGTAATCTGTTCAAGTCTGCCCTCTCTTTAGAAGAATTTTTAATTTGGTTAATTTCTAGAGTTTTTTTGGTTTCTAAAACATGTTTTTGAACCCGCCTCGTTTAGCTTTAGAAAAGATTTTCTTTCATTATTTCTTTGGTCTATTTGTTATTCGATGTGTTTGGTTTTAGAGTGTAGTTAAGAGTAACTAAGCTAGCATTTTGGTGTGTCTATTGTCTGTTGATATAAGAATGTTTTTTTTTGTTATTTTCGTGTCCCATGATCGCTTTACTGTCTAACATAGCATAGTTGTAACCCTTTCCTAATGGTCGAATATCAATCCTTAGTGTCTCATGTGTGCCGTATCATTTTAAGCTATGTCATCGCGCTTGGTAGTAGTTTTTCTTGTGAGCATTTGCTATTTGTATATTGGAATGGTGATATTTTACCGAGGTTCTCCTCTTTGTACCCATTTCTTTTTTTTACTAAAACAGTGGCACATTTAACCACCTCTGTTGATTGTTCTGTTTTGGCTTAAAGTGTTTAATTTAGTTTTAGATGTGGATTCATTATTGTCCTTGTTTCGCTTCCGATTGCGTCTTGATATTAATGATCTATTGTTCCTTTTTTGTCATGGTCTGCCTTCCCTATTTATTATTTCTCTATATGCATTTTATTTATTTACATAGTTTTGTTTTGTTTTACTTTTAGGAAGTGTACATTTTCGGTGATTTGTTTTAGTTTAAAAGGATACTTGTTTATTGTGTATGACCAACAGATGTATGATTGTAGTGTACTTAACATGTTAGCATTAATTTTCTGCCCATATGCAAAATTGCCCAAAGTCATGCTGATTATTCGTTGAAATATAATTTAATCGTCATAGTCCGAAAGATTTATATGAAATAGATTTAAGCATTGTCGGAGCTTTAAAATCTCTGAAGTATTTATTATGCTATTTGGTATTCTTAGAACATGGGAATGTCATTTGTATGAGCTTCACTTTAACCTCTGATAACACATCAAAGTTGCATAATTAATGAGAAAATATAGAAGGGATAACAAGCTACACAAACGCATAGATTAAGGCTCATGCTATTAGATCTAAGTCTACTTTTCCGGTCTATAAGGACCTAGCCAATCGATAGGACTTTGGAGAAATTCCAAATTCACAAGGCTCAAAATACTAAGGGAACACTACTTTATCCTAGACTAAGGTCAAAGACTCTTCAACATGTAGTAAAACAAGTAAATCAAATAACAAATTTCAATATGCATGCGACCCCCAACTAAGATAGTATAGCCCTCGAATTAGTAGTAATCAATAATTAATCAAGGTTCCTAAGAAGAAAAGTATGAATAACTATGTACATTCCCCAAATTCACACTAATCATCATGGTTTCTCACATTCATGCTCAATACAATTACAAAATTTATTCTATCAAATGTTTTAAAACTATGTCTGAATTTATGTTAAAAATTTTAACACAATTTTGCCACCGAAATCAATGGAAACAACCACAAGCAATAAAAAATCTTGTTTTACGCTAAAAGAAGAAAAATAGCAGCTTCTAAGCAATATGTAACATCTCGTAAATTGTAATAGCCAAGAATAAACTAAGAAATTTTTTTTTATCATTTTTGGAAAGAATAGGAAAAATTTGGAAAAAAATTTCCTAAGTTCAGAAAGTAAGTTTTGGTCATTTTCAAATGACCATAACATTTAGCTCGGGATTAGTTAAAGTCATTTTATTGTATGGTTGGAAATCACTTGCAAAAATCTTTCCAATGGCGCCGAGTTTGCATGATTTTGATATCATATGTCCGATATATTCCATTTGGAAGTTGGGCTATTGAATTAAGTAAAGTCCAATCCGCATTTTAGTAAGGGTAAAATAGTCTTTCCACCTGAATATTTCCGAATTAGTTTTAAAGGTTTATTAGGGATCAAGCCTTAAGTCAGTTTTATAAAAAAAAACTATTCAAGCTTAGGGATTGGGAGAAGAGAGAATAGAAGAAGGAGAAGGGAGAAGGGTCAAGAACGCTAAGGTCTCGCAAGTGAAATTTGTCGGGGGTGATCCCTATCAGGGTATGTGGGAACTTTTTTGTTGGATTAATTTAGCCACACACAAATTTGTTTCAATTTAGAAATTTATGAGTTGATTTCATGTTAGAAGTTGAAGTTCTTAAAGAAAAGTTTTGAATTCTTGTTGATTGAATATTTGGCTGCCATTGTTTGTTGATTCTTGTTTCTCCGGGTTGTTTTTGAATTGAATTCAGTGGGTATTGAGGGTAATAATAGTCCCATGTATTTGGTGAAAGAACTAGAGGGATTTGGAGGATTTAGAGATTGCAAAAAATAGAGAATGTTCGTTACACGCACTTGGGCAAGTCCAGGTGCGTCGTGCTTCTAGTACGCAAGAATGGGGCTTCAATTAACTAGGATGTGGTGCGGGGCACCACCAGTGCGCCAAAACCAAGCCTCAGTCAACTACGCTGGCGCGACGCACTACTTGTGCACCCGGATTGACATTTTTCGCCTAGTTTTTCGTAGTTTAGCCTTCGTAAATTATTCTAACGTACATTAACACCTTCCGATTATTCTAATTACTTACAATTATTTCTAAACACCTAGAAATCACTAAATAAATCAAATAATAACCTTGAATCCATAATCCAATTCAAGGAAATTTAAGATCAAAGCCTGTGAAGTTAAGAGTCAAGTCTAAAAGTTAAGAAGAAAGTCAAAGTGAGTTGTTAACGTTTCCAATAGTCTTTAACAAACATTTTAACTTTGTTTTAAGGCTCAAACTACAAGTTAAGCAAAGAGTAAAAAGTTGAGTTAAATTCTCAAAAGGTATAGGGGAACTAAGTATTCCATAAGAGTTAAGTTGTAAGTTAAGCAAAGAGTATAAAAAGTTATAAGGGAACTAATTTATCCATGAGAGTTACAAATGTTTTCAGATTTTGAGTAAGAAAGGAAGCTATACTTCCAACATAGCCTTTGGCAATTTTTTAGTAAAGAGGAAACTATAATTTCGAATAGAGTTTAAAAGCTTTGTTTGAGAAAATTACCTCAAACCAGAGAAGAAGTTGTTCTTTAAAATATATGAGATAAGCATTTTTGGAGTAATATTGAGCACCGGTATGGGGATGCAATTTCATGATGCAGGAAATCAGAATCAACATCCAGCACCTCGCTAATCCAGTTTGAGCATCCATAGATAGTGGTTAGCCTCCTCACATTCGGAGAGCCTTTTTTATTTCATTATGTCTTTTCATCATAGAATGTTGTGGTGTTTATACAAACATTCAGCTTAGTATTTTTATAGGCTTCATAGACAAATAGTGTTAGTTCTGGATCTTTTCATTTGATTTGTAAACAATAAAATTTAAGTGCCATTTTGGCCAGACTATTACATTTTGAGTATTTCTCTTGAGAATGTTCCTTCCTTTTATAAATGTGTTAAGTCAAGTCTTCCTTTGAGTTGAGTAAGCCAGGCCAAGGGTCCGCTCAAGGCCAGTTATGGTCATTGGTTGCTGGCAGGGTCCATGGTGTAGGCTCGAGGCATTATAAAATATTTAGCTCAAACGGAGGTTCACCGACACAATCCAATTACTCCACCATGTATCCCTGAAAATTAGAAGCACATTGGATTTTCAATAACCAAAATCTAAATTTGGACATAAAAAAAATCTCAAAACAACCAACATGAGATAAGAATGGTTGCGACATTAGCTTAAATACAGAGGCCATGGAGTGCATTTCTCAACCGCGAGGCCACGCCTTGCAGCTGGTTGTGATTATAGAAGACCAAGTGTGAATGCGAGAAAAACAGGCTGCTCGAGAATGTGGTATCCCACATGAGAATGTGCACGCTTACTAATACAACGCTTTGCAAACTTAGTTGACACTAAAGTGGAAGGCCTCCAAACTTTGACAAGATGACCAAGACTCGTAAATAACCCTGTACGTGTAAACAAACCATGACATCCTATTCTATTAGATATTCTAGACTCAACAGAACCATCAAAACATCCATGTGAGTTCTTCTTTATGACAAGAGGGTCCTACACCCTATTTCTATTTAAAGCCAAAATCCATGAGGGGCCTCAAAATCAGCCCCAAAGACTAATGACCTATACGAAGGGTCATTTTAGATCAAACTCAACATCTTGAGATAATCATACTAACAGAATTCACATCCAAGCTCATTCACTCAGAATATTGACTAAATTTAAACCGAGGCCTGAACTTGAAAGTTAAAATGCCTAATTGCACAAACTCACACTAAAAACCTCGCGAGTGGTGTTGAGTATGTTACTATTCTAAAATACCCTTCTAGAGCTAATGAAATCAACAAAATTTGATTATAAAGACATCTTAAAATCCTAATAAAAATGACCGTTCACTGTTCAAAATTTCCAATACATTAAAACTGTATAAAACTAAATGAATGACAAAGTACCAACTATTTGTCCCATAAACTCATAATTGAATTGGGGTTACTACATGAAGTTCCAAACAAAGAGCATGAGGAATAAATACATAAATGACCTTCATGTTATTAAAAATCCACAAGTAAACAATATTGTTGTCTATATTGTGGCACCCTGAAGCTAGTCAAATATATCATCAATCATATGAATGATCTAGCGATATTTCACTATCACCTTGTTCAACTTCATATAATTAAGATAACTTTAGTGTCCCAAGGTGATACACTAGGCCTGATGAATCACTTACACCATATATATAAAGTTGAAGACTTATCTCTATAGAACCTATCAAAAATGGCATTATGGAAATAGGTCGAGTATGTCCAGTTAAAAATGAATAGAAAAAACAATGTCATGGTCTAGGGGTAGGCTTGGTAGGTCTGTAGGGAACATATCTACAAAACCATAGATGACTAGAATGGACTCAACTAGAGGGACCTCCTTTCTCAGATCATGCATATTTACCAAGTAAGACAAAAAATTGCCAGACATTAGACTTTAAGCTTGACTGAAAGAGATAACTTTAAACGGTGTGTAGCTTATGGAGCCTTGCCACACCATCGGGGGAAAACTAGGCATGACTAAGGTTAAGGTCTTAGAGAAGAAATCTAAAATTGCACGAAAGGGGGATAAAAAATTCATGCGAAGATTCACATCAAAATCAAGCATATTTAACAATATAAGGTAAACTTAAGTGTCACATGTTTGGATAGTAACAAATCATGATAGAAACAAGTATCCTCTTCTAAGGCTCATACAGAGGGGCCGAGGCACGCAATGATATTTCCATAGGCTCAAAAAACATACCCATATGAAAAGAATAATAAAGAGACACATAATAATAGTTAGAGCCTAGAACAGGATGATGGCACAACAAAATCATACTTGTGATCACATCATCTGGTGTCTCAATTTCCGCCCTATGGAGATACATAGAAATAACCCTATCCACATATCCCCAGGCAATCAGTCCTACCATCTAAATACCTCTTTATGAAGCATCCCAGATACTCTTTTTCCACTGCGATGGTCGTGACCCTGACCTCGACCCTTAGCAGAAGGTGCTGCTAGTGTAGCTGGTGTAAATGAAGCAATCCGGCTACAAATGGGAAAATCTTTAGACCAATAATACTTTTTTCAACCATTAAAACAATGCAAAGATGATCTTATCCCAGAAGAACGACCACCATGACTTGAAATACTAGCTTGGGACCCATGACTCTAACTAGAGCCAACCTCCCTCTAGCTATACTTATCACCCTCTAAACTCTCAAACGATTCCTGAATAGGTCAACTTGGCTGACCTCTGTGAAATTGCTTTGTGTCCAATTATAACAATCCCTCTCCTTGGAACGATAGCTGCTATAACTTCCCTCATCTCTAGCCCTCTTTTCGCTATCATATTGTGCCTCATGGTAGAGTTGATCAATAGTGAAGGCATGATAAAATACATATAGAAAGGAGTTAACCACTGAGACCGTAGACTGAATCTCAACTCACAGTTATAGTCTTAACCCATGAATAAAGCACTGAACTCTCTCCTACTTAGTAGGTAGAATTATGATAGCGTGACGAGAGAACTCATGAAATATTTTAAATGATAATATTGTTAATTAAGCTCAAAACTTTTTAAAAGAGACGAAAAGGATGAAAATTATCATATCAAGTAAGGAATACCAAAAAGTAGGGATGTCCAAAATCAAACCATAATTGATAAGCCAACCACAAAGATGACGTATTGACCTATTGGTATTGGATTATCGAACACATTAAAGTTTTATAATTAACGACTTATAGATGTGAGGAGAATTATCCAATTTACTTATTGGATAAATTGTTTAGCCGTTAAGACTTACCATATTTACATTTTTAGGTATATTAACCTCATCTAATATTTTTCCAGGTACATAAGAGTAATTATATATATTTTTCCTTTGTTAGTCCTAAACTTTAAAGGTTAAAGCCATAATGCATCGAAAACCTATTTACTTTTTTGTAATTATATATTTTGCCGTATAAACTAGTGAGAAAGTCGAGAAACTAAAAAATCATTATAGTTTAAAAGGGTGTAAACCATAAAGCCACTGCTTAGTTTCTTCTCAGATTTCATGTTTATATTATTAATGCTTCTCTCTTGTTGGTAGGTATCGATTAAAGTCAACATCTCTCTTTGTTTATCTATTTGCCTCCCTTCTTAATGTGTTTCTTTTTTGCTTTTCTGCTTTATTTACTTGTTTTTTTTTGTTTCTCCATAGGAATAATAATGTGTATGCAATTTAGGTATGTGAGTGTAGTGTACTACATATATTATCTTTGTGTAATTATTTTATTTTTGTCCCTTCTTTGGTTGATTGTGCATGGATGTGTTTTCTGAGTTTTGAATATATTTTAGTATGCAAGTATTGACTCAAATGTTTATTTCAAACGTAATTTGTTAGGTTCTTTCTTCTCAATCGCCTTATTTATTGTTGAAGTGGTTTAGTCTATCCGACCGATGCACTTGCTTTTGTTGTAGTTTGTTAGTCTACTTTGATTCGTAAACAAACTGAAGCAAGAACTCAATAGAGGCTTCAGTCTATGAGGGTTCCTTCTATTCCTCTAGGTCTTTTCTTAGGTAAGGAAATATATATATTTTTTTAAAAAAGAATCAAGATAAAGCGCTAGAACCGATGTAAGTAACATAAGTGAAGGATAAATCAAATCTTCACTATAAATCTATGTAATTGTAAACAATTTTCTAAGCAATTGACTAAGATGGAAACTAATTTGTTGAACGATAAGCACATTCAAGTGAGGTGCATGACACATGTTGTGAATCTTATCGTTTAGGATAATTTAAGACAAAACTAAACTTTTATTTAATGTGTTAGACATGTCGTGCAATATGGTAGGTTTAAAAGGTTTCAAGAAAGTTGTGATGATGAACAACTCAATTGCAAAAATATTTATTCTCTACCTAATGTTAAGTAGAGCTATTGAATTTGAGAAAATATTTTCAAATAATGTTTCGCGAAATTATCCTGAGACATGACTTTGAGAATTGTTTTGTTAAAGTTAGAAATTATTGCAGGTGAACTACTGAGCAACGATTAGGTGCATGTGTAATGAATTATCAAATTTCTTTAAATAGGTTTATGCCTTACACTGAAAATATCGGGATTAGTTTATGTAACATCAAATATTCATTTTCTCAAAATTTGTGTGATCGTTCTTTTTTGAATCAATTGATTGTTATTGACACTGAATTTTGGATTGACATTTTTAAAGCATACTTCAAATTTTTATTTTTTAAATAGTTGAAAATATATTTTCTCCAACTTTATACAATTACTGATAATATTCCTTATTTTTTAAAATGTTATGATTTTTATTAGTTAATTTTGAATTTGGATTGATTTTAATTATTAGTATTTTTTTCACAGTGCGTAGAATATGAAATATTGTTTAATATTTCCAAACCACTATTTTGATTAAATTAATTTTTATATGCATTGAGTCATACTTATTTGAGCACAATCTATTAAATCATTAAATACAACTAATTAATTACATACGTATTTAATTATCATATTGTTTTTAGCACAATTTTGATAGTCAATAATTTTGACTGCTTTAATAATCCTTTACTTAATCATGAAGTATATAAGTGGTGATTTTTTTTAGGTTGGGGGGAGATTTCTCAAGGGAGTGTCCTGAAAAATGTTTTTCACTCCATGTCTAGATCTCAACTCCACCATTGTTTTGCGAAACAACTCAAACTACTACTCATCTCCTCTCCTTACTGCTGAAGAAGACAACGAACACGACACCACCAAACCACTAGAAAGCTTCCACCAGCTACAACCTCTAGCTTTCTATGTCAACACAACCTCTCACCAATAAAAGAACTCATAGTGAGATCCAAGTTTCAGTGAAACACGATAACTAAAAGAGCTTAAAGCTGCTATCAGACCCAAAATTACTACCCCATCCTCCTTTCTTCCTTCTCACGTTGCTATCCGTGAAGAGATCCACCCTCCGATGAACCAGAGAACCAAACCACAGCCAACAGTAGCTCTGCCTACAACCACACAACATGAAACTAAAACCCCACTCCATCTTCTTTGCCACTCCAACAAACGACAAGCGAACAACCAGATCTGATCACCAAAACCCCATCCCGTCCTCTTCACCACTCGTGTGAAAACAACGGAATCACTGATCTCACAACCAAAACCCCTCTCCATTCTCTTCACCACTCTAGTGAACACAAACAAACCCAGATCTTATAACCAAAACCTCCACTCTGTCCTTTTTGCCACACTAGTCGATGACAAATGAACCAAGATCTCACCAGCAAAACCCTATTTCGTCCTCTTTACCACTTCAGTGAATGAAAAACAAACCACAAGTTCTCACCAGAAAAACTGCACTGCTCCACTTTTTTGGTGCTCAAAACTGCGACCTGTTTGCTTAAGCTCAAGCTTCTTTAACCAACAAACAACTTTCTTACCCACTCCCCCTTTTATGTATTTTTCCATTTTCAGGTTCTTTTGGTCAACACCAACTAACAACAATGAATCAGGTCTTCAACAACCCTCCATTTCAGTTGAGACTTTCTAGTATTGCGTCATCTGTTTTTGAAGTCTATTTTGATCTTCTATGTGTTTATTTTACTTTTTATTTCTAAGAATGTCTATTATTAGTTGAATGATTCAAAAGTTTAGTGCTATTAGTAGAAGTACTTTTAGGAGGCTTTTATATTTCTGTAAGAGTTCTAAATTGATTTTAGTCAGTTAGCAGGTGATGGGTTAGTGCTCCATTTTCTTCTATAAATTTGTTTGTTTCCAAGTTCTATTTGAAGACTTGTATCTTTGCTTTCGAAAAGCAATAGAAAAGATGCTTTTCTCTGTGTTAACATCTTAGAGTAGTCGCTCATCTCTTTTGCCAACATCTTTGGCAGTGTTTTTTAATTTTAGTGAGGTTGTTGTAATTTTAGTATAGCTTTAGTCTACTATTTAGATCTGGATAGAAAAGTTAAAACTCAACAAGTCATATTCTTTTTTTGTGTTGATAATTTTATTTTATATGGTGGTTGTACTTTTAGTTGTTTTCCAGTGATGGTGAAATTTTCTAAGCAACCTTTTTGTTCATTAAATAATGATTTATTGTTATGGTTAGTTTTTGTTATTTTTTATGGAAATTCATGTTTTCCCCCAACCTTTTTTAACGTACTTTGTTTGATTATTAATGTTCATTGTTAGTGATAGTTGTTAAGAACCATTTTCCATTAATTCTTTAGTTATCTATTTGACTTTAAGCATTACATAATAAATTTAATGTTAGAGATTATTGTTAAGAACTATTTTGCATTAATTCTTAATTTCTGTTTTTACCTTTAAGTATTAGATAATAAATTTACTTGGTTATCATACATTGTTATTGTTTTTAGGTAGTTCATATTACAAATAAATTTGCCTTTTACATTAGTAGTTAACTCTATTTAAGTTGGTGTTTTTAGAAGATCTGAATAATCTTGAACTAATTGAAAAGAGTATTAGTACTTTTGTTATAATTATTGTGTATTGTTGTTACAAATGATTTATATTTTTTGGTATATTGTTCTCTTCAAATCTAGCTAGCAGGGGAAAATATACTAATGTAGTTGATTTGCAGTACAATTGAGATGAGTATATGTGCTTTTATAATTATTGTGTATTATTGTTACAAATAATTTATATTTTTTATATATTGTTGTTCTCTACAGATTCAGCTAACACCGGAAAAGATCTTAACGTAGTTGACGTGCAGTACAATTATACCTTAAAGGTGACTCTTACAAGGTTAGATTTTAAAAAATATTAAACTTCTGAGACACAACAATCCTCCTCTAGAAAATATGGTCCTAATCTTTCTCAATAGTTCTTTTTTTTTTCATTTTATTCAACACATATTTTCTCACTCTTCAATTTCTGCATAATGGATGATAGCAAAGAGATAAAGAAAACCAAAATAATTTTAATCTTGGCTCATTTTTCTTGTTTGTATTGGTTTTTTTCTTGCTTATTTTATTTTATTGAGAATTCAAAGTTGGGTTACACTTTGTTGAGTCTACTGGGAGTTTATCATATGACTATATAGTGATTTTGTGTTGTAATAATAAAATCTTGAAGATATGTACCTTAAAAAAATATACAACAACTTATGAGTTATTGATAATGATGCTTCCATTGGACATCGAGAATGAATCAATCCGTTGAAAATAAGAATTAATTACTTGTAGTCAAGTAAGAACCCAAGGTGAAAGACTTTAAGATAAACTCATGAAAGATCTAAAACAATATAAAGCTGGAATACAACTAGATAAACATTTGGGTGATTAAACTGAGAATAACACTAAAGAATTTAACATCCACAGATTGATGGAAAATGCACAAAGTTAGATTTCTAATTCAAGCTTAAATTACTTGTGATATATTAGTTGTTCCATTTTCAAGTGTCGCATTCGAGTCTGTATTCAGTACGGGTTGACGCCTTCTTGATTTATTTAGGATTTCATTATTTCGACACTGGTGCTTGTTTTAGTTTGTCTTCAAGAATAACTATGAAGTGAATAATCAAAGTAACGTATCACTATTAATGAAGATGTAGATAATCTCAAGCAAACTGAAACAAAAATTAGTACTTTTACTATAATTATTGTATATCGTTTTTGCAAATAATTTTTATTTTGTTGTATGTTGTACCTAGAAGGAAACTTTTACAAGTTGAATTTCTAAAAAATTAGACTATTGGATAATCGAGAAGCTCTTGGGTTATAGAATAAGTCTGTTGAAGAAATGTAAGAACAATTTAATGACCACAAAATGACGTAAATGTCAAAAGGAAATACCGAAGATTTCTGAACTTTTAGAGTTACATATAACACGTGAATTGATAAAGGTTATAAAGGTTAAGTATATCTCACATTGAGAAGGATAGAAAACACACTTGGATATATCATAATGTTCTTACTGATAAATTTTGAAATAAACCTTTATAAATGGTAGTAAATAAAGGTGATCCAAATAAGTAATTGACAAGAGTTTATGAAGTGACTAAAACTTAAAATTGTCGGCGAAGTGATACAATTCAACATAAAGAGAAATGATTAAAATGCAATCTTAAAGCTAAGTGGAAGAGTGGCAACATCCATTTATTTGTTTCTTTATTATTTTATCTTCCTTTTCTATTATGACCAACATTCTTTTTGTTTGTTGTGATACTTGAATCTTTTTTTACCGAAAGATTCATATTCGGATCTTCCTTAATTAGTTGATAGATTCCAATTTAATTTAGCTTCAACTAGTGAGAGCCTTTTAATACACTGTAGATAGGAAAAACATGACGAGATAATCAAAATAAAATTAAACAAATTTTTTTGTTTGTAAAATTCATAGTAACCAGAAGTAAATAAGAATCAAACTATTATCGAACAATACTAGAAACCTATAGAAACTATATGATATTATAAAGTAGGATAGACATAAGCTTTTCAGGAATTACCTTATAGAGGTCATTGATGGACAAAATTTTATGCTTCCCACTATTCCTTGCATGATACTACAATTTCCATCGTTTTCATATCTTGTCAAAGTTTTGAACCATAATTGACAATATAAACATTAAAATATAATTTGCATTATTCGAAAGATTTTTTTCACATGTATCGCGTAATCTCAACCAAGTTACATGTGAACATTTCCATTCGAATAATTGTGATCATATTTAAATGACAATATTGTCAATTATGACTCAAATTTTTTGACAAGATAAGAAAATGATGAAAATTATCGTATGGAATATTGAGAACAATAATATTTTGTTCCATGGATAACCACTATAGGACATTATATAAACATTATGTCTATCTTACATTAGAACATCAGATATTTTAAACAATTTTGTTGTGTCGTTCAACTATAGTTTTCTTCTTTTTCACTTTTGGTTATTTTATATTTGAAAAAAAAAGAAATTGGTGTACTTAATTTAAAATCTCGTCATATTTTCTTGCATTCCAAAGTGTACTATAGGCTCTCACTAGTTGAAGCTTCATTTGATTTAAAGCATTCGACTATAAAAGATCTAAATATGAATCATTTGGTAAAATAATACTCAAGTATCAAAACAAATAAAGAGAATGTCAGTTTTGAGAAAAAAAAGGAGAGAACAATAACGACAAAAAAATAAATGGGTGTTGAAACTTCTTCAACATATCTTCAAGAATGCATTTTAATCATTTGTATGAATGTTGAATAGTATCAAATCATTTATAATTTTAAATTTAAGACATTATATAAACTTTGTCAATTACTTCATTATTTCGCCTTTGTTAATTACCTTCTATAAAGGTTTATTTCAAAATTCATAAACTCTAATGACCCTTATTTTAGTGTGCTTTGATTCTTTTGCCCCTTTTCATAACTTCTGTATTGCTTTTATATGGTGCAAAGTTAGGTGACATTTTTTTGAGTTGGTAGGGTAAGTTTTGAGTAGTGTTTTCCATTTGAGAGGCTAAATGTTTGAAGAGTTGGCTTCAATCAACATCTGGATATTTTGATGTTGGGTTGAAATTATGTAAGTTCTATCAGCTTTGGATTAATGATCGCTTCTATTCTCCATATTATCATGTTATTATCATCAAGTATTGAACCATTAGAACCGTTCTTATGTAAGTTAATGAAACAGCTCTATGATGATGAATCAATAAGAAATAGAAAAAGAAGGAGAAGGTAGAAGTAGTAGCATTTCTCATTTTTCTTTGCCACACTTGTTCTAATGTCATATCTAGCCAAGTGATTTTATTGATACCAATTGATAAATTGTGTGACCTTTTAAGAATTAGCTCAAGTAATCAAAATATTATATTTCAAGGAAAAAGGGTGATAAATCCCCTTGCACAACGCAAATAAAATGCATTTTGTTTATACTTTGGATCATTTAAGTACTAATAACGGCTAGCATCTAAGACTCTTGTTACCAATAGGAATCGTCTCACTATTGGGACTATTTTAAATTTGCTTATGAGCGTTTTTATCTATATAATTGTAATTATGTAGGTTTCTCTAAGTTGTTATTTTATTATAAGCCTTGAATGTAAGATAACAAGCCAATACAATAATAAACAAAGAAAATTTCATCTCCGTCCAATTCTTCTTTTTCTTTTTATGGTATTCAGAGATCTATTGCTTTAACAATGTTGATCCTTTTTTTCACTCCCATCTCACATGCCTCCAGCCGAAAATGGTCTCAAATACAATTTTCATCTATGCCGACAACATCTCCGTTTCAAAATTTGTTGTCCAGTTCAATCCCGTTACTCAACTCCCCATCAAACTTGCTGATAGCCATAACATTTTGTTGGGGAAGGATCAATTGTCCATGCTTATGCGTGGACACAACCCCTTTGGTCTCTTGATGAAACTCTCTCTGAAAGCAACCTCGAAGTATCCAATCCTGCCTATGTTTATTGCTTTCAACAAGATCAGCTTATACAAAATGCTATCTTGGAAATAGCGGATGTGACCATTGGCAGTACAGTCGCTTCTGCTCCAAATGCCAAAGTCACATGGGATGCCTTGCATACTTCCTATGAAAATAAATCTCAAACTTGTATCTTTAGTCTTATAGACCTTCTAGCCCATCTCTCCAAAGACTCTCGTCTTGCTGCAGACTATCTTCGTCAAGTTTGATCTCTTTGTGATGGACTTGACACTGCTGGCTCCCCTATATCTAATGAAGAATTGGTTGTCAAGATTTTCACTGGTCTTGGGTTTGAATTTTGAGAAATCTCAACCGTTATTCGAGCTCGAGATTTGGCGATCCACTATGAAGAACTATATGAAAAGCTCCTTGACCAGGATATTTTCCTTTAGCATGAGGAAGCAGAAAATATAACTAATGTTCTCAGTACTGCCATTTTTACTCAAGGGACTACTTCTGATCATACCCGTCAGAGCTCCAAAAAATACAAGAACACTAATCGATGATCCAATGCACAACATCAGCGAAATGATAATCCATATTGGCGTAAGAATCAGCAAGCTCGGTGCAACAACCAACAACAACAATCTTCCAATAATAACCTCTACTGCCAACTCAGTGATGGTAGAGGTCATACTGCTCGTGTCTTCCAAACACGCTCTCATAATCATCTTCAAGTGCGTGCTAATTATGATAAACACCTGCAGAACCAGTCAGCTCCCCGAATTATTGATAGTGGTGCCACCCACCATATTGCGTTAGACACACAAAGTCTAACTACTACGCAAGACTACCACGGCTTGGAGGAAGTCATCATGCGTAATGGTAATACCATTCCAAGCTATCATACTGGTAATGTGAACTTTAATAAATTAAATCACCACATCAAGATTCAACATGTCCTTTGCGCTCCAACTATTACAAATAGTCTAATATCTGTCACTAAGTTTTGTAAAGATAGTAACTTATCTATGGAATTTTTTCCTTTTTCTTATCTTGTGAAGGATCTGACTATGAGGGAACTCTTCCCTCGCAGATGGAGTAAAAATGGTCTGTATGAGTGGCCACCAGGGGATATTAATGGTCTGACACAATGCAATGTCGTTGTTCCTTACAATCGGTTGCATCAACGATTAGGCTACCTAATCGTCATGTTTTAAATAAGTTTTCTCATGATTTTTCTATTTCAGTAGTTGGTTCAAAAAATAGTACTGATTGTCATTCATGTTATTATAATAAAAGCCACCTGCCTTTTTCTAAATGGACTTTAAACAGTGTCAATCTATTAAATTTACTTGACAATGATTTGTGGGGGCTGTCGACAGTTTTACTTGTAATTGATGAGGCCTTGTTGGCATTACTTTATGTAATTGATGATCATGGCCTTGTCGGAACTACTTGAAGTCTTATGATGATGTGTGTAGTTGATTTATGTGAAGTATCACCATATCTATATACATGTGATTAAGTGAAAATATGTGTTCCTTGTATGTATATTAGGAGATCATGTTAGACTACGACTATGTGCTCATGTGTGTGGTCTTAGAGTTGATGCATGATTGTCTCTACTTGACTATATGAGTTATGATGTCTATATTAATGATGTTATAGTAATGTATAAGATGACATAAAGATTATAAGCGTCATTCCAAACTGATTCAAAGAAAGATATGGTATATTAAAGAGAGTAAAGAGTGTTATGTCTTATTTTGATAGACTTGTGTCCCTTACTTGATATTTTTATGAATGATATGTAAATACGAGATGTATTGACTAGGTAGGCTTAGTGCACCATTGTCATGTATGAGCGAATGATACGTGAGACCTTAAATGATGCTAAGAAGGTCATGTACATTTAACCTTAAACCTAGTGGTAAGGTTATGTTATGAAGATTGAAGTCGAGAGTTGTAGTAGTATCCTTCGTGTCAAGGATGATGGACTTAGGGTTTATTATCTAAAACAACATCATATCATCCATAGGGAAGTCATGATGAGCTAGCTATGTCGCGGTTATAAGGTAGTGCTAGTGGTCATCTTTGGAAGGGTAAATGTGATTGTGTTATGAATTAGATACGGAACCCCTTTGTATGAACCTTTAATGTTAATTACTCTATGAGAATGAAGTTTAGCACCGAGTGATTATGTTACGGGAAGTAGCTCAACTTGAAAAGGAGATTAGAGTACAATGTAGAACACCCTCATCGGAGTAGGTTAGAACTCCAGATTCCATTTTTGGCTATCATAGTCTATGTTAGTTATTGCTTATTCTCATCATATGGCATACCTACTCGCATTAAAGAAGTTCTATGAAGTCTAGGTGGTTGTATGGGACGATATTTAGATATTGCACAATAGGCTTTAAAGGTGCTAGTTAGAGTCCCCAGGAACATTAAATGAATGTCCTTATGTAATGAATGTGTCTTAAATGAACTAATGAATGTAATGACTTAAGTTTAGAAAGTATGTGAAAATAATAAGTAATTATGTAGAGTAGTTAAGGGTTGTCTAGTTAAGGTGTGAAGGGGGCATAGGAATGGTCACTTCGTAACTTACCTAGAGAAGTGTTAAGAATTACTCTACTTATGGAAGATGGTTGATTATGTGGAAATTATATAATACTTACATAGTCTTAAGGATTATATAGGTAATCTGGAAGAGGTTAATCATGTAAGTTATCTTCTAGATTTACTCAAGTAAGTCTTTTCATAGCATTTGGAAGGACAACGTCATATCATATATATGTTGATGTATTAGCTGAGAATAATTCTATCTTAGGTAGTCTAGTGGATGTTTTAAGTGTGTGTGAAGGGATTGTATTAATGGTCGCTTCACAACTCATTCAACTGACACTTAAAATTACCTTCGGTAGGTTTGTCTCATTTTCATATGTATGATGCATTGTAAGTGTGTATTTTATTATAGGTGGTCCTAAGGATCATTTAGGTGTGCCTAGAGAGGTCGTATGGGCGTTCTCTCTTTGTCTTTTTTAAGTGAGTCTTAGGATAGATTTATTTGAGGGGATTACATGCTAGAAAGTGTATAAAGTGAAGCTAAGGAACTTCACTATAATAGTGAAGAAGTGCACTGAATAGTGAAGTATTTCACTGTAATGTGTTCTTTAAAAAATGTAATAAATTCTTTAAATGTTATATTACGTGTTTATAAGGCGTTAAATGTAATTCTTATGATTATGATATGATGTTCTAATGGAAAAGATGCATATTTCAATTAAATGTCCATTTTCATGATTTTATGCATTATGACATACATAGTACATAGGTTGTACTAATTCCATGCTTTTATCTTTCTCTAAAAAGATTCATAGGTGAAGGTGCTTTTGGATAGTTAAGCTTGGATTAGAAGATCGTTCAAGCAAGTTGAAGTATGTCCTCATTTGACTTGAGGGCATAAATGTATTTTATTTCTTTATTGAAGCATTATAATAGACTTAGTTGTACTTATTCGTATTGTATATGGGCCGTGTCGCAAAGTATTTCTTGTGTCTAAGATTTGATGAAATGCGACTTAGTAATACCTGTGAGTTTTACATGAAAGAGTTTTTAAAGACTTAAAGAATGTTTATGAAAATTTTTAATTCCGCACTACTCTTGATATGTTTATATGTGATGAACGATACGAAATGGTTTGTACAAGACCTCCGAGAGGTCAAGTACGATGGTTGCACTCCGAGAGTGCCATATTTTCTAAGGTGTGGTCTCAGAATGTAACAAGCTTGGAATAAGAGCATAGGTTAAGAAAGTGGTCTTAGGAATGAAAAAATCTCATCAAGTCATATCTATTACAATATTGACCATTGGTGTGAGTTGCAACACATCTCTGGGCTAGAGTCTACAAGACGATAGTGTTTCCCTTCATTACAACTCCTATGTCGTTCCGTAGAGTAAAAGTTATGAGTACTATTTTCTTATGGTTTTCCTTGTGTTTTTAGGAAGATGAATACGCGGAGGAAACCAGCTAGGAGGATTGAGGAGAATGATCTGAAGGAGGAGATTCCTCCTCAAGTTGAAAAAGTTGCTCAAGTTGATCAAGGTGATAAAGTCTCTATTGGAGGTCAAGGTAATAAGGTTCTTGTGGTTCCCCCGGAAATGACCAATGGTGAAATTAGAGAGGTTTTTCTTACTTTAGCCCGAGCATTTACTACCCATGTGAATATGGGTCTTGCACCTAGAGTGAATGTTGGGGAGAGCACAATTCTATCTAGATTGAGAGACTTTATGAGGATTAATCCTCCTATCTTTATTGTCTCTAAAGTGGGAGAAGAATCCCAAGAGTGTCTAAATGTGGTTTAAAAGAGAGTGCATTCTATGGGGGTGACTTCTCGGGAGAGAGTGGAATTGGCTTCGTCTCAATTGAAAGATGTTGCTCAAGTGTGGTGAACACAATGGAAATACAATAGGCCAGAAGTGTCGGGTCCTAATGAGTGGGAAGAATTTAAGGATGCTTTTCTTGGATAGTACTTTCCCCATGGGAGGTGGGAGGTTAAGGTAGAGGAGTTTATCAACCTCAACCAAGGACATATGAGTGTTGAGGAATACTCTTTGAAGTTCTCTATGTTGTCTAAATATGCTCCATCCCTTGTGTCTAACCCTAGGGATGAGATGAGTAGTTTTTTGACGGGTGTCGCCGATCTATTGAGGGAAGAATGTCGTACGACCATGCTACATGATGATATGGCCCTAGAAAAATTCATGGTGTATGCTCAATCAATTGAGGAGTCTAAATTTGGTAGGATTGCTAGAAACTTGAAAAGGAGTGGTTCAAGTGATCAAGATCAACCTAGGTTTAAAAATAGGTCTCCAACCCAAGAAGAACCTAGGAGTCGTAAGGTGTTTGATAGAGGAGGTGGTTCTCAAAATGAAAAGCCTACATGTGCTTCTTGTGGAAAAAGGCACTATGGGAAGTGTCTAGCTTGTGTTAGTGGTTGATTTGGTTGTGGGAAGGATGATAATAAGGTGATATATTGTCCTACCTTTGTGGCTAGAAGAAGATAGGGTAAACAAGTTTCTCCTAATCTTTCAAACGATGATGCACCAAATAACAGGCGTTTCTATGCACTCCAGACTAGAGAAGAAAAGATGTGAGAATGATGATGAATGATGATAAGTCCTTATATTTCTCTTTAGTGTTATGAGTTCCTTTTAATCCGGGGAGTATGTTGAGTAAAGGAGTTTTGATAGATTGTCTCATCTCTTCAATTCAACTCAAGTTTGAGAGTAGAAAGTCATGGAAGTATGTTGCATGTGCATTGTGTTTAGGGGTCTTTTTGAAATTGAATTTCGTTAATTCCTTGCATTGTGCACTATATGAAGTTATGATTATGTTGTAAAATGTGTTTATATGATTTTACCTAGCATGTTAACATGTTCCTATCATGAATTGCGTAAAAGTGGCATTTTTTAAATTTGAAAGCAGGTTCACTGTAAAGCTTCCATGAAAATATGCTCATTGTAAAAAATTTGAGATATTGACTAATTTATTATTTGGTCTAAATTTTTTTCATTGTTTTTATAAATGATTTATATTATCAAGATAGTGAATATAAAACAAGTTTTTGCTATTTCGAATGAAGGATGTGAGTTTTATGGCATAATGAGTGATAGAATTTATTCTAGTTTCTTGTTGTGTCATGATTCTCTTGATTATGTGGAATTGATGTTTTACTTCATTTTTATTTTGTATAATGTGTTATATGATGTTGTCATGAGTTTTTAGGTGAATCTCTATTATTGGAAGTGTTCAGAGAGTGACAAGTTTCATCAGAGAACGAATGTTGTCTGAGTGGGAGAGATTGTAATACCTCGAAAATGACATAGGTAAATCTATATACTAACATGGTGTTCATGAGGATCTAAGTTCATAAAATGGTCTATAATGTGGTATTGAGACAATTTCTAGAATTTTATGTGATTTTTAAGTGAAACGTCAAAGGACGACTAAGACGTTCGACGACTAAGTCTCCTATGTGCCTCATGTATGATTATAAACTTATATGTGTGTTTTATGAGTTAATGAGGTCCTTATATGAGTTATTATAGTTTGTATAGGCAGTATTTCATGTTTTATGAAGTTTGGAGGTCAAACGTCCAAGAATGTTCACAACGTTCGAAAGGTTGCCTTCAAACGACCTTGTGTGTCTTGGCATGTTTCGTCCAGTTTTACGTGTTTGTTTTGAATGAAATTCATGTGAAAGGTGATAAAATTGTATACAAAAATATTCGGGTTGGAAACGTCCATGTGAAAGTCCCCAAGGACCTACCAAGGGTCCTTGACAAAGGACCCTTTCCTTGAGTTAGTCAAAGATAGCCCCAAATGACGGAGGCAGTAGACAGGCTCGTGGGCCAGTCGACGCCCCGTCGATGGGTATATTGGGTCAGTACTTAGGCGTGGTATAAGTACAATCTAAGGACCAACCTTATTCCCAAACCATGGACTAACATAACGGTCCATTGGTTGAGGGACGCTCCAATGGTAGCCATCCGTCTGTGAGGCTGTCTCCTACGCAAGTCACTGTTAAGTCAAGGGGTGATTGTTAAATTCACCCACGTACAAATAAGAGAAAGGGAGGTTAATTAAGGGTATTTAAACATTTTTATAAGCTTTTAACACTTAGAAGAATTCATTCTTCAAAATCAAAATCCAAAATCCCTTAGAAATTCCCTAGAACTCCATTGGAGCCAAAATTAAAGGAAGGGCTTGGATTGGAGGTTTGAGTGGTGATTCTTCATCACATTGGAGTATTACATTTATTTAGGTATGATTTTTGATCCTTGAAAATCTATTCATCAAGGAGCCCACCGTCCAAAGAATTTTCTAATGTTTTCAAAGATGAATTGTCCAATTTCATGATCTATTCATGGGCATTAGAGGTTTTAAAGCATTGAATAATGATTGAATTGTTGTTAATTATATTATTTTAACTCAATTAACTTATTAACTCATGTAATTGATGAACCCTAGTTTTTGACCACTTTATGGGCTAAGTGATTTGGACTTAATTCTTATGAATTCTAGTGTAGTTTTATATGGGCTATTGATTGTTTGAATGAATGCATTGAAATGATATCTAGGTTGCCTTACATTGATTAATATATACTGAATTGACCTACTTTCATTGAATATCATAGTTTATGTATTGAATTATTTCTCATGGCCATGAGTAAGGGCTTTATGATATTGAATTCGATGATTTAGCTATGGATTGAACTGGTGAGAGTGGATTGGTGGTATGCTGCCCTAGTTCTATTTATGTTATGTTAATTAGACTTCAATTATATTGTGATTGGTATATCCACTTATGGTGGAGGTTCTATGTTCTTTACTTGCAATTGATGTGGCCTTGTCGGCGTTACTTTATGTAATATGATTTCATGACCTTGTCGACACGACTTGAAGTATTATGATGATTTGTCTATTTGATTTATGTGAAGAATGACCATATATATACATATGATTAAGTAAAAGTATGTTCTCCTTTTATGTATATTAGGAGATCATGCTACACTATAACTATGTGCTTATCTAGTTAGTCTTAGAGTTGATACATAATTGTTACTTCTTGACTATATGAGTATATAGATATATCGATGATGTTTTGGTAATGTATAGGATGACATAAAGATTATAAGGGTCACTCGGAAGTGAATGAAAGAATGATATGCTATATGAAAGAGAGTAAAGAATATTGTGTCTTGTTTTGATAGACTTGTGTCCCTAACTTGATATATGTATAGTCATGATTTTTATTTCTACATCACTAGAGATCCATAAAGGATCCAAAGCTTCATCCGGGTCCGTCATCCATAAAATTAGGAGTACAGAGCTTGGAGCAGAGAAAACACAGAGCGAATAAGAACTGTTGAAGACATGGGATCTATCAGCCCCCTTTATTCTATATTTTTCATTTTTTATCGTCTTGTATTTTGGGGCGTAAGTCCTTTTCTATTTTATTTTTGGAATGATTATTAATTATTATTGTATTCTTAGTCTACGACGTTTACAAAATAAAGAAAAATGGGTCAAAAACAAATAACAGGTGGGTACAAAAACCGGTCAAGGCGAACAAAACTCGGATTTGGAACCAAATCTCTTTCCCTCTGTATTATTTGTTATTTATTTACTTGCTTTATGTGTTAGTTAGTTTTAAGTTAAGAAAAATCCAATTCCCCGCAAACGCCTCAAATGTTTTATCAACATAAAACCAATAATTTTGAAGATAACTCACTTAGATAATAAGTGAATGTTTTAATTCTTTACCCTCCTACGTGATTTTTGAATTTCAGCGATTTTAGCCAAATACAAAGTTAGTTGTCGGGTTGGGGAAAGACATTGCCTACTGGTGCAAAGAATCCCATGTAGCATTCATAGATCCTTACATCCTATTTGGACATGCAAACTTCTACTCCACTTACAACCGAGAGTTCAAGGTCTCTTACAGAGAATTGAACGATATTCGTCCTCTAGCATTTGGTGTGGCGTTGGTGGGAACAATGGTCTTCCCTTATGTCCAAGTCTGAGCATCAATACTCAATTTATATCACTCGCGCATACTTTGTTCAAAGGGTATGAGACCCAATGGACAACAAAGTACTATCCTATAACTCCGATCATCCTGTCCGATATGTAGCAAGCCCTGAAAAGTGCAAAGAAGGCAGCGATACTTCCACGGATGCAACTTGCTACTTCAATAGTGGATCCTCCACCATTAAGCGAAGGGTACTGGAACTCGGGAGATGCATACTCATGACAATAACAACACCATAAAAGATTTGAATAACATGTTGTACTTGACGAATATGGACAAACGAAGAATAAGGGGGAGATGGCCTAAAATTTTCTCCGAATTGAGAGAAGAGGATCTCCAATAGATGCTTGACCGTTTTATCTCCAAAAAGTCTTCGTGGAAAGCAGCAAACATATTTTGCTTCCTCTCCCTGGTATTTGGGGAATTCGCCCATATGCACCCTTTCGAGTCTTACGATAGTTCTGGAGGAGACAAACTGTACCCAAAGAAGCGTACTATAGCTCTTATGTATACAATATTGGAGATGATAGTGTGCACGATGCGACTGAAATGTTCACAAAATGGAAAAGTGCCAAGAATTAAGGAAAAGACACCATCTCCCCTGACTTATTCGATGCTGGATATAACAAGGGTAACACAAAATTGCGAAAGAAGGACATACAAAATGTCTCCTCCCAAACCCCAGGCAGCTTTCACAGCGTAATGGACTGAGAAGCCAACGCAATGGCCGAGCTACAACAGGTAAAGAAATAGACCCAAGAGGTGTACCTTAATTTTTCGAGAACCAAGATACTCTTGAGAAGGCGACCGAAGAGGTGGAAAGACTAAGGCGTGGTTATGATGATTTTGATACATGGGTCAAGGAGAAAATCGAGAGGATACTATACGAAATCTTGGAAGATAAAGGACATCTGGGTGAAGGCATCTTGCTGATGCTAAGGTATATGTTTCATCAGTACAAGACTCAGGGGAACAACGACAGAGCAGGACCATCCGGAGTGGTATAGTGGTGTTCTACCCTACATGAGTTTTTATATGTATTTACGTTATTTCTAGATCTTGTGTGGGCCTTCCTTTATTGCACTTTCAAATGGCCCCTGCGTGTGTTTGTCTTTAATATTTTATCCTCTATTTCCCTTTTGTGAACATTATTATTCACTAGTAAAATTTATTTTGAGGGGGAATTGTTTATTTTGTTTAAATTCACACGTACATCATTCAAATGCGCTAGGCCCACCTTTGACACAAAAGCTGCAACCCTAATGCTGGATAAGGATCTGGCATCACAGATGAAGAGAAAGAAAGATGTTGAGATGAAAACAGAGGACTTGCAAGAGAAGTTGGACATCCTTCGGTTGAAAGTGTAACAAAGAGAAGCGAGAAAGGCGAGGATAGAATTGGAGACCACCGCTCTGTTAGCTAAAAGCATGTCACTTGATGAGGAGATGACAGTGAAAATGGAAGAATTCGCCTCCATGAGAGAAAGGATGGCCGCACTAAGGAAGAAGAACAAAATCTTCCATAGCAACATGCTTGATAAACTTCCAAAAATGCACAAAAAATACCCCGGGTATGAGGAAGGAGCAAATAGTGGTCCCAATAACGCTCACCCTGAAGTAACAGGGGAAGACGACGATGAGGAAATCGTATACAAACCTCCATTCCTAGGTTGTCTGAAAGGAGGAGACTAATGCTGCAACAAGAAAGGAAATGACTAACGTGTATTCATCATTTTATCTTTAAAAAGCTCTATTGTTGCCTTTAAAATTCGTTGTAATCGTAATAAACGAATGAATGAAACTGTTTTATCATGCCAAACTACGTTGGGCCTAAATTCTCCTTGCGAGATACGTAGGCAGACTCTCCAGGCCCGGCTCTAATCTTTAAAAACTTTCATTCTCCCTTCATGTAACGAGAAGATACGAAGACCAGATCTACAGACGTCACAGAGAAGCTGCAAGAATATCGTAGCTCAATGTGATTTAGCTTTTCTGAGACAACGTCAAAACTAAAACAAGCAAATTCCTGCATGTTAAAAAATTTGTTTCCATCTTCACTCGTAGGTTAAAGATATCCTCAAACAAAGAAACTTGTGTATTTATCTTCTCTCTGTGTGATATTATGCATTTTATACTCTGAATCTGCACTGACAAATCATCTTATGATTTGTTTTCCTTCTCAGGTACTTTGAAACTAATTTGTGTCGATCAAAAGCTGGCAGATCATCCCTATTTAGAGCCTGTTTGGCTCAGCTTTTAAGCTGGTCAAACTGACTTAAAAGCTGGTTTTTGACTTATTTGACTGTTTGGCAAGTTTCAAAATAACTTATTTTAAGTTAAAAAAAAACTTATTTTAAGCCAAAAGTTAAAAGCTGGGGTAGGGGTGCTTTTTTTTTCCAGCTTATAAGCTGTTTTAAGTTGACCGTACTTTTACCCTTTTGCCCTTAATATTTTTATATAATACCCAAATTACCCATCCTTAACCCTAACATTCTCTTCCATTTTTCCATTTTTCATTCTCACGCTTGGCAGCTGCTGAACTGCTTCTTCTTCTCCAAAGTTTCGGTTGCTTCTTCTTCTTCTCCAAAGTTTCGGCTGCTTCTTCTTCTTCTCCAAAGTTTCGGCTGCTTCTTCTTCTTCTTCTCTTTATCAAGTAAGTTTTTCTTCTTATGCCTCTTTCGTTTTCGTTCTGTTTTGTCCATTTTAATATTGATTTTTGTGCTGCCTCCGACTCTTCTTCTACCTTTTTCTTTGTTATTAATGGATTCCATACATGGTTTCTCTATTGCTCCTGTTTTGTGTTTTAATTTTGAAAATATAACTTCCGAATTGGTGTTCTGTTTTCTATGTATAGCTACTGTTAATTCTTCATCCTTTTAATGAAGAATGACATTCTGTTTCCTTCACCATATTTGTTAGTAATACCTCATTATGAGCCATATTTGAGAAGAAGAGAAGCCATATTTGTTGTAATTCTTCATTGAAGAATTTACCAGCCTTTTCGCGATCGTCTTCATTATGAGCTAGAATTATGTTTGTTAAGCATGAATCAACTCTATCTTCTGCTTTGTAGACTACATCTTTGATCTTATTTTCTAAAATTTTGAGATTTTCAATATCATTGGCTTCATTTGTTGTATCCTCAAGAAAAACTTGAAGAGTACATAGACTTTGATAAGAAGATTCAACATGTTGTTGTATAAAACTTTCACAAATCAAAGGTGATTTAGCTTGCAAGAGTTGCTTAAGAGTTTGCATAAGTGAGGAAATACAACAATAGGCCATTTTTCTCTCTCTAGAGTTTTTGTGTTTCTTTTTCTATTGTAATAACCACTTGTTTTGGTTAGTCAAAGTATATGAAAGTATATGAGTATTTATATATATAGTACATATTACAATTGTGGTAGGTTTTGATATATCAAATCCTAATAGGCTTGGGAATCCCTTTCCTACTAATATCGGGATTAATTTTAGTTTGAGTTTATTTCATATTTAATTGAAATAAAATTATAATATAGGTTATTCGGGATTTTAAGATAATTTATAGTGAAATTATTTTAAGATAATTTGTTCTCGAACCAACGAATCTTAAATGTGCTCCTTCTTATTTTTCTTTGAACTAGTTTAATGTTATTTTAAATTTTCTTATCAGTTTCATCTTCAGATCAATTACACTATGTCTGAAACACAAACTAATGCTAAGTGGGATAATGATGCTCATCTCAAATTTATAGAGTTACGTGAATTAGAGATTAGGAAATGAAATAGACCAAACACTCATTTATCTAAAGATGGATGGAAAAATACGATTAAAGCATTCTATGAAAAAACGGGAAGACGTTATACAAAAATACAAATGAAAAATCATTGGGATGGCATGAAAGCTGAGTGGACTCTTTTTAAGCAATTGATGAGAGGAGATACAGGTATAGGATGGGATGCCACTAAAAATACAATTATGGCAGATGATGATTGGTGGAAGCGAAAAATTAAGGTACAGTTTTCACGTTGTTTTATATATCTTTTTATTTATTTTAAAGTTACATTTTTACTTACTTAAATTTGTTGTTTCATTTTTTGTTATAGGAGGATGTTCGATATAGAAAATTTAGGAATAAGGATCTTTCACTGATATGGTTTCGCTATGATGCATTATTTTCAGATATTGTTGCTACGGGGGGAAGAGCACGTGCCTCAAATCAATCCCAATTTTTTGAAAGTGAGGTAGATTGTGACGAAGAAAGACAAAATGGTATTGATAATGATGATATGGAGCACTTCATTAATACTAATAATGAAGGGGGTGATGAAAGTGATGATCCAGAAGAGATGAATTCTTCTATGTTTCCTAAACAATCAGTAAAAAGACCAAATTCAACTGATGGTATTGGAACTAGTAATCAAGTGGAAAAAAGTAAGACAAAATCTACAGCTGCATCAATGAAAGAAGATATGCAATCTTTACTAGAGTTAATGTCTAACAAAAGTACTGCTACATCTCATGCGGTAGATGATCCCACCATTGACAAGTGTATGGATTTTTTGGCAAATATTCCCAATATTTTTGAAAGGGGTGAAATGTACAACTACTTTGTGAACATGTTTCTTAAAAAAGACATTCGACAAGTGTTTCTTAAGATGCCTACGGATGAAGTTCGAAAGTCTTGGATGGAGTATAACTATGAGTTATACCTTAAGAAAGTGTGAAAATGTATTGTTATTGAAAAAGTAATTTATTCTTTTATGTTTGACATTATGCTTGTACGCATGAACTTTTTTTATTATCTTGGATTTTGTTTTGGACATTATCATTGTATGGTTAATTTATTTTAAGTGAAGTTTAAATTTATCTAAATATGTTTGTTATGTTGAATTTATGTAAATGTATATGTTGTGTTGAATTTACATATAGGTGTTTGTTATGTTGAATTTATGTAAATGTAAGCAAGTAAAAATATGTGTCATTACTTGTGAAATAATGAAACTTTTATAGTTTTGATTTTTTTTAATTGAAGATATTTTTATTTGTAGTTAAATGGAGTATTTGGACTTTACCATATCACCTCATTTAAGTGATTTGTTAGATGAAGAAGATGAAGAACTAGAACAAAGTAGGAGAGAGCAAAACGAGAAAGAATGGATGTCTCTATGCCGGATAGCAGGTAAATACATTTTAATGTATTATGAAAAATACTTATTCAAAAAACCTTGTCCTACATCAAAGCGTTCCGGATATATATTTATTCAAGAGATATTACAAGGAAATGAAACTCGTTGTTATGAAAATTTTCGGTTAAAGAAGGTGGTGTTTGTTAATCTATCCAAAGATTTAGAAGAAAAATATGGACTTAAGCCCACCCGTGGAATGTCCATAAATGAAATGTTAGGCATGTTCTTAATGACTTGTGCACATGGAGCGGGAAACCGAATGATACAAGATATCTTTCAACATTCGGGGGAGACGGTCAATAGACACTTTCATAGTGTTTTAAAAGCTGTTTCTAAACTTGCAAGAGACATTATTAAACCACATTTGAATTATAATGATGGTGTTGGAGCTCACAAGCCATGTAACGAGCGATATTTGCCTTTTTTTAAGGTAAGTAACAACTTTTAATTTGCTATATTTTGAGTTAATATCTTAAAAAAGTCAATGACTTTATTAAATAAATTGTGAAAGTCGAGTGATCTTTTAAAATATTAACTCCTATATTTTTTTAGTATTACTTGTTATATTTAATTAGTTCACATGCCTATTTTTTTAGGATTGTTTTGGAGCACTTGATGGCACACATGTCAAAGCTAGATTGCCACAAGATCAACAAATACCTTATATTGGACGTAAAGGTTATCCGACTCAAAATATTCTTGCCGTTGTGGATTTTAATATGTGTTTTACATTTGCATGGGCTGGGTGGGAAGGAGCGGCTCATGATAGTCGTATATTTGGTGAGGCTCTTCGTAGAAAAGAACTTAACATTCCACATCCTTTAGGAAACAAATATTATTTAGTGGATGCAGGATATGCACATATGAAGGAATATATGGCTCCATACAAAGGAGACAATGTGAGATATCATCTTCCCGACTTTCGTCGTGGTGCAACAAGTCAATTGCGTGAGCCAAGAGGACACATTAAAAAATTTAATTATATGCATTCTTCATGTAGAAATATAGTAGAGCGTACATTTGGTGTTTGGAAAGCAAGGTGGTCTATTTTGTGAGATATGCCTTATTATAATATTGATACTCAAACGGACATCGTACTTGCTACTATGGCCATTCACAATTATATCAAACAAAAATGCAATGTGGATGATGCATTTCAAACGGCTGAGGATGAGAGATATATTCCATCGGTTGACTCCGAATTTGGCTCAAGTTCAAACACTAACGATGAAGAAAACAACATGGAAGAACAAAATGATACTTATTGGACAGGACTTCGTGACATGATTGCTAATGAAATTGGTAACGTTTGATGTTTGTATTATTTTAGTTTTTCCACTTTTATGTTAGTAAAGTGTTCTCTTTTATTTTGATATTTGTATTTGAATCAAACAACTTATTTTTGAAATATGAAGTATTCTTCTTATAAGTAATTTGTTGATAAAGAAGTATGTGGATAATAGACACTATTCAAATTATATATTATTAAAATGTAAAATAAGTTGCACATATAACTTATATCAAAATTTATATTCCTCTTATAAATAATTTGTGATAATAAAAAAATATATGAATGATAGACAATTATTATTACCTATGGACGAAACTAAAATAAATCTTAAATCGTTCTTTGATCTATTTAAATTAAATATCTTTAAAATCTATAATAAGTTTATATTCCTCTTATACATAATTTGTAATGAGAAAAAAATTGTGAATGATAGAAAAATAAAATTATTTATGGCTGTAAAATATAAATTAATTAACTTTTATTATGTTAACAGCTTTAAGGGCATTTCAGACATTTTGATTTAAAAAGCTATTTATCATCACTTATTTGCCAAACACATCAACAACTTTTTTTTAACTTCAGCACTTTTATCCAAACACATAACTGCTTATTTTAAAAATAAGTTTCAGCACTTTCAAAAGTACTTTTTTAAAGCTGCTTTTATTAAGCCCATCCAAACGGGCCCTTAACCAGATCAAAAGGTCCTGCAGATTCCTTTCCTAGACAAAGATAAGACAAAGGAAAGACAGTTATGAGGGATAATAATGAAGAAGTAATGGCTCAACCCATCGTAGCAGACCAGAATGAGTTGATTCTGCAGCTAATGCAGCAGATTGCAAAGATGAGGGTGGAAATGCAAAGGCGACAGGATCTGCCCTCCGCCAGGTTTTGCTGCTAACGTTGCTGATGGGAGACCTCCAATATACTTCCCTTCCTGAAATATGGATCCAACCCAGAACCAGGCATCTACACCTGCTCATTATCCATGAAATATAGATCTGACTACCCAAAATCCCCATGTATCCTACAAAAATCCACCTCCTCCTCAAACCAACCACCCCCAAATGCCACCCCATCTTCAAAATGCCCACCATCAAACTGCTTCTCCCGCGCAAAATCAAAACAAAAATCCAAATCAAAATACTTTTAATCCACAAACATCTCACCACAACTTAAAACAGAATACCAATCCTCTAACTTACACACAAAATTATCAAACCACTCAAAATTCTCAGAGTCTACCAAGGAGAGCCACTTTCCAAATTCTCGTTCCTGCGAGCACGATGTGCACGGTTTCGAGCTGGAACATTACAAGGAACAGGAAAAGGAGTGGAGGGCATAGGAGGAGTTAATGTTTGACACAAAAGAAAAGAACAAAAAAGCCATGAAAGAGCTCCAATGCGTCCCCGATATCGCGGGGCTTAGTTATGAAGACTTGTGAATTCATCAAAATTTGGAACTTCTAGAAGGGTTCAAGATCCCAATGTTTGACACCTTCGGAGGGTTGGGCAACCCTATGGTGCATATGAGAGCCTACTGTGACCAGCTCGTAGGAGTTGGAATGGATGAAGCTTTATTGATGCGGCTCTTTAGCTTGGATCCTGCCTTGTTAGTCAACCGTAGAGCTAAAGGGAATTTTGGAAGCCATTCCCATTCCCACACACCAATACCAACGGGTTCCCCCGCCGACCTAGTGACACACCAAACAACGCCCTTCTCTTTATCCGATCATAAAGCCCTCTGATCCCTTTATTTGTTTTTCCTCCCCAGAATAAGTAAGACCCTGCTCTTTTGAATTAAAAAAAAGGGGTGAAGCGCTCGTTTGAAGTGGCAAAGGCCTGAAGCCTGTGCGGAGAAGCTACTGAATGGTTCACATTGCATGAAACAAAGCAATGGCCCAGCTTGAATGCATTGGCCAAAGATTTTATCAATCGATTTTCTTAAACGTAGAAATTGTTCCAGATCGATACTCCTTGAAGAAGATGAAGCAAAAATCAACCGAGAGTTACAGGAAGTTCGCCTATAGGTGGAGAAAAGAAGCGGCAAGGGTGAGACCACCCATGTCTGAGAAAGAAATCGTTGAAGTATTCTTGAGCATGCAAGATCCAAAATATTATGATAGAATTATTTTGCTTGTTGGAAAAAAATTGCCGAGATAGTCAAGATTGGTGAGACTATCGATGATGGTTTAAAATCAGGAAAGATAGGTTGTGTAGCCGCATCACCGGGATCTTCAGAGTTGTTGAAGAAAAAACGAGAGGAAATTACTGCTGTTTAATATGGGGGAAGGAAAACCCTAGAAGCTCGTCATATTCCCAAGGTCGCTCTCGTCCTTCCCAAAAGCCCCACAAAGCTTGCTAAACACAATGGTTCATCCCTAACTTCCTCCAATTTTTCAGAATGCTACCACCACTAATCCAAAAGTCCAAAGTCCACTATACCAAAGTCCACCTCAAATTACAAAAATCCATCGCCCATTTACCCAAATCATCCTCCACCCTACCAAATTCCATATCCCTACCAGAGTGTTGCCACCATCTATGCTAACGTGCATTCGAGATACCGAGCACCCCCTCCTTTTTATCAAGTCCAAACTCCAATATACCAAAATTCCACTCTGAATTACCGATATCCATCACCAAACTACAAAAAAAATCAATATTCAATAATCCAAGCTCCCCGTCCAAATACCAGAAGTTTTCAACAGGTGCCTCCTCCTCAACAAGGCATTTATGACCCTCCCAGACCCAGATTCAAGAAGAATCCCTCAAGGAACTTGACTGCGCTTAGTGAAAGCCGAACAAAGTTGTACGAGTGACTGGGTGCGTCCGGATACATAAACATGTAGGGCCCTAACCCATGGATGTCAATTCAAAATTCTACATACACGATCAAAGATGTGCTTATCATTCCAACAGTGTTGGGCATGATACCGAAGATTTTATCAACCTCAAGCACAAAATTAAGGATTTGATTGATGAAGAGGTAGTCTCTCTCCAACCAGCTGAACCAAATGTCAACACCAACCCGTTGCTGAATTATGGGGGCGACAATGTCAATATGATTGAGATAGACGATGAATGGTGTGGAACAAAAATGATTACTCACATCATTCACGATGATTTGGAAAAGGTTGTAGCTTCTTTGAGAATCAATGAGAAGAAAGAGTTTGTTATTTTGACACCCACAAAGGTTGTTGCTTTTGTGCATCAAAAACTCTCATCAAGCCTAATTTGTCATTGAAACTGTTGCAGCTCAAGGCATGACAAGGTCTGGAAGATGTGACACTCCTAACGAGCTTGCTCTCGGAGGTCAAAAGAAGGATTAGGATAAAATGCCAATAAGCAAACGAGGTCGGAGAAATTCTGGAGAAGAAAGCTGCCGAAATATTATTCTATTGTCATGAATTTGGAGAAGACTCCAGTCCAGATCATTGTATGGGCCCTGCTGATGAGTTCTCAGTCACACGGGAAGGCCTCTATGAAGGCTCTCGATGATACGTATGTGCCCATAGGCACAAGCAGCGAAAATGTGGCCGCTATGATTCACCAAGTTTTTCGAAGACACCAAATCATATTTTGTGACGATATGCTGCCTTTTGAAGGGAGGTCACACAACAAGGCGCTCTACATAATTTTGGTATGCCGCAAAAAGGTTGTCAACCACGTCTTAGTAGATGATGGATCTGGTCTAAATATCTTCCTGTTGTTAACATTGATGCAGCTAAGGTTTGACCTTGGGAATCTGGAACAAAACCAAGTCAACGTAAGAGACTTTGATGGGGTCCAGAAAGATACATTGGGAGCAGTGAATCTGATCATCTAAATGGGTCTGGCACAATTCAGTGGAAAATTTCAAGTATTGGATATCGATACGAGCTATAACCTCTTTCTGGGAAGGCCCTTCATCCATATAGATGGAGCTGTCCCTTCTACTCTACATCAGATGATGAAGCTCGTTTGGAAGAACGAAGAGCTGGTTATTCATGGCGAAAGGAGTAACTCTAGCAGACAGGTTGAATAGTTTTGAACCAGGTTTCAGATTAGGAAGAGATTCCCAAGGAATTATTGAGCCTATTTCGGTCCTCGTCAAGGGAGCCAGATATGGTTTGGGGTACATCCCCACAGATGGTGACATGAAGACGAAGAAGAGAAATGATCAATCATTGGATAAGCCGATCCCACATTTGTATCAATCCTTCCCTGTCCGGGAGTATGCCTAGCATGAAGACCTTGGGGAAGGAATCTGTGACCTATTCGAGAAAATCAATGTTGTTATTGAGGAAAAGGTCGAGCTATCTGGTATCCGTGATGCTGAGCAAGGAGAAATTCTCCAGAACTGGACCTCCATGCCCATCCTAATCCCCCGAATTCCTCGGTAGAAAGTCATCATATCATGCACATAAAATTGTTGGTAGTCCGGAAGAGGCCCGAGACCCACCATTTTACATTTTCTTAACTGTTTGAATTTTCAAATTTTCATCGTGATGTTCAAATAAGGCAACATGGCCCTATTCCATAGCCAAAGTTTGCATTGTTTTCGAATTTGAATGAAAGCATCTTCTGTTTTTAAACTTTATTTATTTATTCATATGTTATACTCTACTTCCCTAACTTTGTCTGTTTATGGTTTCAGTAATGTATGTTTTAGACCTGCCAATGTCATGTCATGTCACGAGCTGAGTTAAAAAAAATGAGGCAGGTGATGATGCAGTTGATGATTACAAAGAAGAAAGTGAGGAACCAGAGTATGTGCCAAGGAAATCCGGCAGTTCAAAAACCAGCATAAGCCGAATATAGAAGAAAAAAAATGGTGAATCTGGTAGACCCACAATGTGTTAAAGAGGTTAAGATCAGCATCTACATAAATGAAACTCAGATAAAGGGCCTAATTCATTTGCTTGCTGAATATATGGATGTGTTCGTTTGGGAAGTCAACGACATGCAAGGATTGAGTACCAATGTCGTATCTCATAAACTCCCGATTAATTCGAGGTTTGATCTGCTGAAGCAAAAGGCTCGGAAGTTCAAGCCTGAACTTGGGTTAAATATCAAAGAATATATCACCAAGAACATAGAACCTCTGTTGGTGCAAGTGACAAAATAACCAACTTTGTTAGCAAATGTTGTTTCGGTTGCCAAGAAAGACGAGAAAATCAGGATTTGTGTCGACTATAAAGATCTGAAGAAAGCTATCTCGAAGGATAATTTTCCGTTTCCGAATATTCATATTTTGATTGATAACTGTGCTAGGTATGAAATGCAGTCATTTGTGGATTGTTATACAGGTTATTATTAGATTCTGATGGATGAGGAAGATGCAGAAAAAATAGCTTTCAATACACCTTGGGTTGTATATCACTACAGGGTGATGTTGTTGGCCTCAAAAATGCTGGTTCTACAAACATGAAGGGTATGACGACCTTATTTCATGACATGATTCATAAGGAGATTGAAGTGTATGTGGATGACGTCATTATCAAATCCTTTGAGAGTTCGGATCACTTGACACATCTAAGAAAATTCGTTAATCATTTGTGTTGTTATAACTTGAATTTAAATCCTGCCAAATACGCTTTTGGAGTTCCAGCCGGGAAATTGTTTTGATTTATAGTCAGCATAAGGGGTATTGAGCTCTACCCTTTTAAGATTAAAGCAATTAAAGAGTTACCTCCGCTGAAGACGAGAAACGAGGTGATGAGTTTCTTAGGGAGGTTAAACTATATCAGTCGATTCATAGCTCAATCAACCATGGTATGTGAGCCTATTTTGAAGCTGTTGAAGAAAGACGCCCCGACAAAGTGGACTGAAGAGTGTCAGACTGCTTTTGATGCTATCAAGAACTATTTGTACAATCCACCAGTATTGGTTCCTCCTCGGGAAGGGAGTCCTTTATCGTTGTACTTGTCTATCTCAGATAGTGCATTCAGATGCGTACTTGGTCAACACGACGAGATAGGAAAGAATGAAAGGTCTATCTATTATATAAGCAAGATGTTTACATCATATGAGTCTCGTTACACTTGTTGAAGAGAACGTGTTGTGCTTTGACGTGGCTATCGCAGAAGTTGTGTCAATATTTGTCTTCTTATACTACATACCTTATTTCAAGAATGTATCCACTAAAGTATATCTTCCTGAAGGCAATGCCGACCGGAAAGTTAGCTAAGTGGAAAATGTTGTTGATTGAATTTTACATTGTGTATGTGACTCAAAAAATGATAAAGGCACAAACATTGGATTATCATATTACAGAAAATCTTGTTGATGAAGAGTATGAACCACTTAAAACTTATTTTCACAATGAAGAAGTATCATTTGTGGTTGAGGATATTTATGAATCATGTCCAGGTTGGAGATTATTCTTTGATGGAGCAGCAAATCATCAAGGTAAAAAAGGTATTGGAGCAGTCTTAGTGTCAGAATCTTTTCAGCACTACCCCATGATAGCTAAGCTCCGATTTAATTGCATGAACAACATGGCTGAATACGAGCTTGTATTCTTGGGTTGAAGATGGTCGTTGACATGAATGTCTACGAGTTGTTGGTTATTGTATATTCAGACCTTGTAATTCATGAATTTCAAGGAGAATTGGTTGTGAAGAACCCAAATATTATACCTTCCATACAATATGTGTAGAAGTTATGCAAAAGATTTCGTAAGATCGAGTTCATACATACTCCCTGAATACACAATAAATTGTCTGATGATATTGCCACCATCGCTTCGATGATTAAACATCCGGATACAAATTATATTGATCCTTTGGATATAGAGTTGAAAGAACATCCTGTCCATTATTTCCATGTTGAAGCAAAACCAGACGGTTTGCCTTGGTATTTTGATATAAAGAAGTAATTGGAGTCTGGAACTTATTCCTAAGATACTATGTCCAATCTTAAGAAGTCGATAGGACGTATGGCCCCCACTTTCTTTTTAAGTGGAGAAATACATTATAGGAGGACTCCCGACTTAGGTCTTCTCAGATGTGTTGATGCCATCAATGCTGTAAAACTTATTGAACAGATATATGTCGGATTTTGTGGAACGCATACGAATGGGATCACTTTGGCAAGGAAGATCCTTCGATCCGGTTATTTCTGGATGACTACGGATAATGAATGTTGCAAGTTTGTACAAAAATTTCATAAGTGTCAAGTGCAAGGTAATTTGATCTGAATCCCACCTCACGAACTTAGTGCTATGAGTTCACCTTAGCCATTTGTAGCTTGGGGTATGGATGTCATCGGTTCAATAGAGCCAGCATCTTCAAATGTACAGAGATTCATTTTGGTTGCCATTGATTACTTCACCAAGTGGGTGGAAGAAGCTTCATACAAGTCGGTAACCAAGAAAGTGGTGGCTGATCTTGTTCGTAACAATCTGATATGTAGATTCGGAGTGCCAAAATCCATCATTACTCATAATGGTGCTAATCTCATAAGTCACCTGATGAGATATGTTTGTGAACAATTTCAAGTCACTTATCGGAATTCAACTGCTTATCGTCCCCAAATGAATGGAGCTTTAGAGGCTGCCAATAAGAATGTCAATAAGATACTGAGGAAGATGATTGACATTCACCAAGGTTGGCATGAGATGCTGCCATAAGCTTTGTTGGGTTATCGAATGAATATCAGAACATCTAAGAAAGCCACTCCATATTTGCTAGTATATGGAACAGAAGCAGTCATACCTGCTGAAGTTGAGATGACATCCCTAAGGATCATCCAAGAAGCAAATTTGAGTAATGCTGAGTGGGTCAGCAAGAGCATTAATCATTTAACTTTGATTGATGAGAAGAGAATTGTTGCCGTTTGTCATGGTCAGTTGTATCAACAGAGAATGATTCGCGCTTTCCACAAGAGAGTAAGAGCAAGAACTTTTGAAATAGGTCAATTAGTACTTAAGAACATTTTTCCTTATAAATATGAGTACAAAGGAAAATTTTCACCAAACTGGCAAGGAGCCTACATGATTTGCAAGGTATTATCCGTAGGTGCTTTGGTCCTGTCAGAGATGGATGACACCGCATGGCCGAAACCAATCAACTCAGATGCCGTAAAGAGATACTACGTGTGAAGAGGTGGTTTGCACTTCTATTATTTGCTTGTAATCATTCTGTTTTCTAGTATTCATTTTTCTTAAATTCTTATCCCTCCTGTAATGAACTACATCTGACCTAAATTCTAAAGAACGAGATACGTAGACGGCCTATGTCCGCTTCGGTCACCCCATTTACCCCTTTTAATATTTCCTTGTGTTTGAACTATGTTCGACCTAAATTCTCAAGAATGAGATACGTTGGCGTCCTCTGTCGGCCTCGGTCGGTTTTCTTTGTAATTTTTATATTTTGTTAACCTTTGAGGGGGAACTAAGTTTGACATGATTCCTGCCTCAACGGGATACGTAGGCGCCACAAGGGTTCGGTCCTATATCCCGTAAGATTTCCATTCCTCTTTAAAATAAAAATTGGGATATAATTTTTGAGAGGGACTAAAAAATTATCGAAAAGGAGATTCTTCCTTAGCAAGTCAAGATTGAAGATATTTTGAGATTTGCAACTGGGAAAGAATTTTTGAGAAGATCACAAAAATTCCGCAATCTACTCAGTTAAAGTGGAAAGATAAGCAAGACAGTTAACTAGGACAAAAAGATTGAGGATGGCTGCAAAATTTCAGCATGGGTTTATCTACAAGTCTGGAGTGACTCTGAAAACTCCGCAGCGAATAATGAGATAGACCTCCAAGCATCAGACTCGAAGAAGTTTGTTAAGCCTGATGTGACATAACTTGCCAGTGACCTTTTTCAGATACTATTTCTCGAAAATTTATTTCTCCTAAATTTTCCCTTTGTATTTCATTTGTTTTGGCATAAAATATTTTGTCTTATCTATCAAGAATCGGGAGATCGGGTAGAGATAGCAGGACGAGGAGTAGACAACTGAAGAAATCGACACTGATCAATTTGTTTTTAAGACGATATGAATGAATATGGAGAAGTCAATGGAGGAGAAAACTATTCCAAAATCAATAGAATTCCTAGAAGCAGGAATCATTTTTTATCGCTTATGTCGGAGACTAGGGAATATGAATTTTTTAATTCAATCAATTTCCAACAACATGAAATTTATAAAAAAGTCCAGCAAGATTCGAAGGTGAATCAAGCAAAAATCTCAAGAAAGAGTTTACTGTTTCCGTAAAGGACGCCATCTGCATCACATTATCAGACAAGATAGTGTCGTTACCAAGAGGGGGTCATTTATTTTAGTGTCGATCTAGACGATACACTATCCGAAGGGGTCATTTATTTTATTATTGATCAAGCCGATATATTATCTGTAAGTAACTTTACCGTTATCGTCAATTGAGACGATATGATTATCTAGAGGGCAACGAGAAGTTCACTATGTTGCTCGATTAAAACACTATCTTCATTTGGTACCAAGGATACATCACGAGTCAATATTCATGCATCACGGAAGATCATGCATAGCGGAAGACCATACATCGTGAGTCAATATACATGCATCGCGAGTCAATATTCATGCATTGCGAGTCAATATTTATGCATCACGATAAGATATTCATACCTCGCAGAAATTATGCATCGCGATAAGATATTCATACCTTGCTGAAATTATGCATCGCTAGTTAATATTAATACATCGCGGAAGATCAAGCATCGTTAGTTAATACTAATGCATTGCGAGTTAATATTAGAGCATCGCGAGAAGATATTCATACCTCGCAGAAAGTTATGCATTGCGAGAAGATTTCATACCTTGCAAAAATTTACGCATCACGGGTAAATATTCATGCCCCATAAGAAATCATGCACTGCAAGATAAGGAATTGTGCATCTCAAGGAAAATATTTAACCCCCAACATCAACTGCATCTTTATTTGGCAAGAGTGAATGCCAAGAGAATCATCGAAATCAACGAAGAAAATATTGACATTGCATCAGCTTTTATTTATTCGACGTCAAATGAAGAGTGCATTAAAGATTATATTGCAAATACCAAACATAAACATTATTTGCTTACTTCAAACCAATCGCATTTAAATTAGAATGTCAAGGAGACCGATTAAGTGTCAACACTGTAAAAGACACTGTCTCCCATTTAAATTGCATTTTGTGTTGACAAGTTTTATCTATATCTCTGTTGAGGGCATCCGTAAGGATGAATTCTCCAAAACACACAAAAGGGTGCAGACGACATAAAAAAGAATGCAGCACAACATGGAACTTTTCTTAGCAGCGAACTGGGACACAGTCCAAAGAAGAATGTCAAACTCTTAGGACGCGAGCAAAGGAACGAATTCCACCACAATCAAACCACCCCCTATCATAAGGCATGTTTTTTTTAGTTTTATTAGTTTCGGTCTCGCATCCGAAAATTTTGATCTACCGGATGTAAGTTTCCAATGTGAGTGACAATGCGCTAGGAGCTTGGAATACATGAACAAATGAATACATATATATATTATATGTATACATATGTTTTCATATATTTAGTCCATTTTGTAAAAACAAAATACTCGAAAATCGTCTCAAAAGATTTTGCTTTTACTTTGCGCTTCATTAAATTGATTTCTTTCAAAAATAGTATTTCATATTTCGAGTCTTTAGTTTATAATTGAGTTAGCTATTTTATCTTGTTAAAATTAAAAAGCTTGTCGATTTTTTTTAGTTAATTCATATTATCGATCTTTAGCTTAATTTGTTAATTAAATTCATTTGGACTAATTGGTTTCCCTTTTAAGACCCCCTCCCCCAAGAGATTTTGGTGTTGGACTCCCTCTACAAGTTCCCAGCCAACTCAAATAACCCAAATCCCAGCCCAATTCTCCTAATTCCGACCCGGCACATCCTTTTCTTTCCATAGAGAGGTTAAAAATCGAGGAGCGTCTAAAAAGCACGATAGCTTCGAGCTTACGCGTATACAGTCCCCTACTTAACGAAATACCCAGCATACCCATACCCAAATCCGTGCAATAGCAGCAACTCACATTTCGAATGGTGCGAGTTCATGGAAGAAGCGACAACATTACCCTCTGTGTGTGCACGTCACCAAATGCACCTCAACGTTTCTTTTCCTCTGTCTCTGTGTTGTACGTCTTTTCGCCAGCATTGGCCTCTTGCAAGATCGTCCTTGTAACCGCTTATTCATCCTTGAGGCCATAGGATGGTGACACGTAGCATACAAGGATGATTGAGATGATCCTGAACTTCCGCGTCATCGTCAAACCCGGTTATTACGGAATTTAGAGCTTGAATCTCGTACAAAACCAGCTGCCCTTCCTTTGTGAGAAATTTTTTTAAAATTTAAAAAAAGTGGGATGACAATTTTTTCCTTATTCCCCTAATTCTAATTCTTGTCTTATATATAGTTTCCTTTTTCTTCACAAAAGAGGGGATTTTTGAGGGATTGGACATAGACAGGGGATTTTCTAAATAAAAAAAGTTGAAAGAGATTTTTGTAGAGATATAGGTGAATAGAGAACTGAGTTTAGGGGAAAAAGGTATTCTCGAACGGAATCCAAAGGAGATCGAGTTTATTGTTAAGAGTTGTGTTTTTTTCGCTCTCGTCAAAAATCGCCAGATTTCCAAGTGTCTCGTTGAGGTGTGGAATGTTCTTTCGCTGCTCTTTATTCCATCCAAGTTTGCTGCTTCAAATATGGTAACTCCACCCTCCTATTCATGTTCACATTGAATCTCTGATGGCAATAATTTTTGTTGGATATTATCTCTGTTTTTCCGGCGATTGACTCTTTTGTTATTTATTGGAAGTTTGTTGACACCCTAAGAACCAAGCTTGATTTTGTTTCTTCGATTAAAAAGTTAAGTCATTTTTTTTCTTTTGTTTCGGTAGTGTGTTTTAAGTGTGGTTAAATTTCCATTTTTTTGTCAAATATTGGTGGTCATCTATTCAAGCCTTCCGTCTCTTTTGAAGCATTTTTAATTTGGTTGATATCTAGTATTTTTGTTTTGTTTCCAAAATATGTTTTCGAACCCGCTTCGTTTTCCTTTAGAAAATATTTTCTTTCATTATTTCTTTTGTCTATTTGTTACTCGATGTGTTTGGTTTTAGAGTGTAGTTAAGAGTACGTTAGTTTTCTTTCTTCTTCTTGAGCTCGACAAAACTCCTTAAGCTATGTGCGTGAAATCTGAAATTTTCGACCACCATTCATACTGCCATTTGTATAGCTCTCATGATAACTTAACTAGCGACGTTTTCTTCGTACATTTGTTCCTGTATTCGTGAGTTAGTCATTATCAGTGTTTTACTGATTGTTCTTGAACAACAGTTGATGTTTTGATTTAGTCTGTCACTAGTGCCCTTTCTTTCGAAATAACATCAGAATGTCGAAGTTAACTAAGCTAGCATTTATATTGGTGTGTCTATTGTTTGTTGATATAAGACTGGGGTTTTTGTTTTGTCATTTTCGTGCCCCATGATCGCTTTGCAATCTAACATGGCGTAGCTGTAATCCTTTCCTAATGGTCGAATATCAATCCTTAGTTTCTCATGTGTGTTGTCTCGTTTTAAGCTAATCATCGCGTTTCGTAGTTGTTTTTCTTGTGAGCATTTTTTATTTGTATACTTGAATGGTGATGTTTGACCGAGGTTCTCCTCTTTGTACCCATTTATAATTTTTAGTAAAACAGTGGCACATTTAACCAACTCTGTTGACTGTGTTGTTTTCGCTTAAAGTGTTTAATTTTGTTATAGATGTGGATTCATTATCATCCTCGTTTCGCTCCCGATTGCGTGTTGATATTCATGATATATTGTCCCTTGTGTGTCACCATCTGCCTTCACGATTTATAGTTTCTCCATATGCATTTTATTTATTTACTTAGTTTTGTTTTGTTTTGTTTTTCTTTAAGGAAGAGTACATTCCCGGTGTTTTGTTTTAGTTTAAATGGATAATTGTTGATTGTGGTTGACCAATAAATGTATGATTGTAGTGTACTTAACATGTTTGCATTAATTTTCTGCCCAGATGAAAAATGGCCCAAAGTCATGCAGATTATTCCTTGAAATATTATTTAATCATCATAGTCAGAAAGCTTTATATGAAATAGATTTAAGCATTGCCGGAGCTTTAAAATATCTCAAGTATTTATTATGCTATTTGGTATTCTTAGATCATGGGAATGTCAATCGTAGGAGTTTCACTTTAAGCGTATGATTGTCTTGTTTTCTTCTCGTATCGTTAAAATCAAATTGTATTAGTATATGAGCTTAATATTTGTGATTTTCATTCCCTAGGCGAGTGTTTATCGACTCGCTTATTTTCCTCTCTTTTGTGTTACATGTGAATCCATTCGAGTTCATAATGAATTTCTTTTCTACATCACTGGAGAGCCATAAAGGATCCAAAACTTCAACCGGGTCAGTCATCCATAAAATGAGGCGTAAAGAGCTTGGAATAGCGAAAACTCAAAGAAAATAAGAAGTATTGATGACTTGGGATCTACCAGCCCCCTTTATTTTATATTTTTTCATTGTTATCGTTTTGTATTTTGGGGTGTAAGTCCTTGTCTCTTTTATTTTTTGAATGATTATTTATTATTATTGTATGGTTAGTCTAGGGCAGGTACGAAAGAAAGAAAAATGGGTCAAAAAACCCAAAACAGGTGGTTCCAAAAACCGATTAAGACGAACAGAACTCGGATTTCGAACCAAATTTCTTCCCTCTCTTATTTCTTGTTCATTTACTTGCTTTATGTGTTAGTTAGTTTTAAGTTAAGAAAACTCCAAATTCACCGCAAACGCCTCAAATGTTTTATCAATATAAAACCAATAATTTTGCAAATAACTCACTTATATAATAAGTTAATGTTTTAATTCTTTACCCTCCTATGTGTTTTTCGAAATTAAGCGATTTTAGCCAAATACAAAGTTCGTTGTCGGATAGCTGTGTTAAGCGGAACATCTTAGGTGCCTTCAAAACCTTTATAAGACGCTAATAAGAATTCCCGCACACCACTAATTGTTTTCAAATATTTTTTATGTTAAGTCTTTTGAAAACATCATTTTTCTTGGTTTTTCTCAAAAAAAATTAAGTGGCGACTCTAAAAAGTTGAAAATCTCAAAGACAAAATATTTTTCCTTTTTCGAAATAAAAAATAATGGCTAGCATCTAAGACTCTTGTTACCTACAGGACTCTTCTCACTTGTAGGACTCTTTTTATTTTGCTTATCAACCTTTTTATCATTAGAAGTGTAATTACGTAGGTTTCTCTAAGTTGTTATTTTATCCTTAGCCTTGTATGAAGGACCGTCATAGGCACAAAGGTCCATCGAGGGTCTTCGTTTCAAAATGCTTCAACTCTTGGAATCTGGGTACTGGGATCACTTCTCTGATCTTCATGACGAACCTGCAGGACGGACCGTCATAGCCATGAGGGACCGTCACAAGCTTCGTAATCCCACACTTCGTCAGACTTCCCCATCTTCCTTCAGCAGCTGCACTACGCTGCCACCTACGGACCGTCATAAGCTCCGTAGGTGGTCTCCTCTGCATTTCATCGCTCAAAATCTCTACATTCAGCTTTGGACAGATTTCCTGCAAAACAAAGAGAAACTTATATCAAAATTAGCACAAAAAGGCTTTCGGACACACTAAACTTAAGGAAAAAGTATTAATTATACCGTGAAACCACGGTATATCAACACCCTAAACTTAAATTCGTTGTTTGTCCTCAAGCGACCCACTATGACTCACTACACAATCCTTGTACAATAGTATCCATGTTTTATCCTTTGCAATCATTTGGCTATCAATCCCGATTAATCTCATCAAATCTATGCATGCTATCACTATTAGGCTTGAATTTTTGTGGGATCAGAACATGACACAGACTCACCACGCATTATCACCTATCCTCTTCAATCTCACCGAGGTGTAAACAATTCTGGTATTGCAACTAATGTCCTCACTTTAGAACAAAATCCTCATTTTTCACACAATGATTTCAGTTTGAGTATAAGGATTGCATTTCAACACTCGCTCTCAGAACAAAGTCACACTCATTCATACCTATTTCCATAAGCTTGCCCTTATTTTCACTGCCTTAAGTTCGCTATACAACCCTTAGGATCACGATAGGACTTTCTTAGCTTGTACATAGGCTCAGAGTCAGGTAGGGTATATTTAGGTATGCTTTAGTGACTTTTTGCCCTCCTTGACATATCGGCTAAACCTTCCACTTTCTATCACTTTATCTCGCCCAGTTTCTCCCATTCTTTCACCTAGCTATTTTCCCTTCTTTCTTCATTTATGTAGGTGACTCTTTTCCCTTCTTTTTTTTCAACGAGTTCTTGAGTCACTTTGCTTTTGTTCTTTCTCTCTCTTTGTTCTTTCAACCCCACTTTCCAGAGCATTCCTCAAAACAGCCACCATCAGCTTATGGCTTTGCCATGAGTCAAGGTACACAATACCCAAAGTCCGGTCAGGGCCATAACGAAGGTTGTTTATGCATTAGCCACCCTCAACTTATGATTTTGGTATAAGATGAGGTGCACATGTCCAAGGAGGGACCAGGGCCAACATATTGTTCCCAGAAAAGATCAGTTTGGGTGAAAAAGAAAGGTCTAATTTTAAGCTCAAATTATTTGGATCAAAGAAGGATAACTTTTATTTGGTTTCTTTTATTTAGGCTAGAAATGGGCTATCTTGAATAAGGGCCTATGATTCTTTCCTAATTGTCTGTTAAAGCTTACTTTTAGCAGGACTAACCAGGCAAGTTCTAGCTCAGTACCAGTAGTGGACTATTCAAATTTCCTCACAATCACTTGACATCTCATCACTATACCAGATTATCAAACACCTAGTTCGACTTGAAGATTTAGGGTAATGCAATGGTGTAACTCTATTTCATGTTTAGAGCCACACAATTATCAATTACTACGCCTAGTCATGCAATATTTTCCAGTTTTATCACGATATCATTTTAGCCATCATGCTTCAGAGTTAAACTATGTACAAAAGATATAACGTGCCGGTTCAAAAGATAAAGTAATCAGTCTTTTGGGGAAAAAGAACACAGGCAAGAAAACCCCAAAAGAGGATAGTGAGTTGGGCTACTCAGACTTCACCCTAACACACTTTCCATTTACCCCACCCCCAACAAAAAAGCATGCAATTGTCCCCAATGCATAAAAAAAATCTAAATATTAGAGTGGTAGGTGAAGCAAACCTGTGGCGCAAAGCGCCGACGATTCAACAAGCTGGTGGGTCCGGTTCCCCGGAACCCACATCCTCTGCAATTTGGACACCCGCAATGGTGTCCTCAGCAGCAACCGCACCATTAGTAGTGCCTCCTGCTGTCTCTACAGTGCGGGAGCTAGACGCCTCAGCCGCTAACTGTGATGCTCTGATCTGGTGTGCTTTCGCCTCAGCAAGTAAGGCTCTCCTCGCATCCTCCATCTCTCGGCGCTCCTTCTTCCTTGCTTGCGCCTCATCTTCTGCTCGACCCCTAAACCTCTTGGCACTCTCACAAGGGGGAGGTGGTGGAATTTCAATAATAAAAAGGGCCGCCAATATTGTGTCCTCAGCAGGCTCGACAGAAGAGGCCTCAGAATCTGGCACCCACGCCTCTAGTATCATGTCGATGTCTGCACGAAGACTGTCGACTGCAGCCTGAAGAGTCGACACATCTACCGGAGGGGCTAGTCGAGCTAACACTCTCAACTCAAAGGCATCTAGGCGCTGGTTAACCTTAGCAATCTTCCGCTCGGTAAACTGCTGCATCTTCCTCTCTAGACGCGCTTCAGATTCAGTAATCGACTTCTGCATCCACGGCTAGGTATGATGCAAAAGAGTGGCCATTTGTGCCTCCAGTTTTTTGACCCTAGCAAGCGGGACCAGTAACCGTAGAGGGGCTATGCGAGAGGAGCTTGGGGCTGGGCTACTACCCGAGATAGACTCGACCGGGGTAGTGTCAGTGGACGCCTGTGTAGCTGCGCGGGCCTGGGCTACCGTATCCGCAAGATCATCAGCAAGTGGTGGCAGCTCTGGACGGGGCCCTCTAGGTGGGGCCAACTCATTGGCCTCGTCTCTGATGAGGCCGACGTCAACGGTGCCCTGCGGGGTCCTCAACTGATCTATGTGCCATATGGGCACACCTGCGGACCTTCAAAGGGCAAAGATCATACACGGGAAGGGTAGGTAGTAGTGACATTGAATGCCCTCTCGTGCATGACTGCCTGGAGATGCCATGCGAAGTCGACCTCGAATCCGGCTATCATCGCCGCCATCAACACTGCTCGATCCCAGGTGACGATGTTATCAGCAGTTGTGGGGGAAAGGCAGTGACGGACAAGCAACCATAAGAACTTTGCGACGAATGTGAGCTTGGCCTTCTTGATGGCCCCCTTCGGCTCAGTGACCCAATCGGCACCCTCTCCATCTACAGACAAGTGTAGGGCCATCCACCTCTTGGTGGTCTCTCTCAGTGCTGGCTCGCGCAAGAACTGTCCATCTTTTAATATCTGCCAGCGGTAGTCAAACTCGGCAGTGACGGGGGTCCACGTAGCATCTGCACTCTCGCCGTATAGGAACCAGCGGATAGCTGGTAGGGAAATGTCAACCTCCATGCCCCGGACTCGAACCTGCTCTAGTGGGTCCTGTTTAGCGGGAGAAGCCCACCTATCGATTTGTGATCGGAGAGTCGCTACGTAGGATGCGTAGAACTGTCGGACCATTTCCCTTGCTGTATCGTCCCAACGGACGGGCTGTCCACTCTAGGTGGTGCCTGGTAAAGAGGTTATAGATCTCCGGCATCGATGGGAGACTCCCTGTAAGTACCCGCCGTTCCAAGGTGAGTGGCCGAGTTATTACTCCTTCATCAGTCAGGAACTTGGCGTCGGAGTAAACTTGATACTAGCCGTCGACACACCATCGGTTTGGCTGGTCAGAGGCTGGTGTGGGGACCTCAGGTGGTGCGCCGAATGTAGAGTCTGAACTGTCAGCCTCATCAGACGAGGTCGACGCTGCAGCAGTGGCGGGTGCGGGAACCTCAACAGATCCTGAAGCCACCTCGGACCATGATACTCCTAAGGAGCCAGACGCTCCTTCCTCATTTGTGGCTGACCCAGAGGGTGTGCCGGTTAGTGTGCGCTCTTCATCAGACTGGGAGGCAGTGACTATGCCGGACGCCACCGGCTTGGGTGTGTCTCTGGGCGCACGTGCAGCACGGGAAGGTGCAGAAGTGCCTGGGGGCACATATTCAGGGTCCCGCTCATCATCAGAGCCGATGATCAAGCGTGCAGACGGGGGAAAAGACTTTGATCGCTCGCGTGCATAGGTTCGGTCTTTCTTGGGTGCCATAGTAGATAATACCTGCAAAGGATCACTATTAGTACGAGTAGTGGAAAACAAGACAAAGCGAAACCATATGATATAAAATAGTGAAAATAATATGTAAATGCTGTATAAACAGTGACATACGGGGGGCCTGGTGACGGCTCGTCGTGACTATGACGGACCGTCGTGAGGTCCGTCGTGGTGTACTTGGACTCTGTATAAATAGAGAACCCTGAAAGAGGGTCTCTGACTAACATGACGGTGTGTGTAGGACGGACCGTCACAGTTACAACGGTCCATTATAGATGTCCATTGTAGGACACTTGAAAAAAAATGGAGACCCTTAGGAGAGGGGTCAATGACCCGTATGACGGTCATGCAGTACGGACCGTCGTGGGTACGACGGTCCGTCACATGTGTCCGTTGAAGGACACTTGGAAAAGAAAATAAAATGGAGACCCTTAGGAGAGGGGTCTCTGACCGGTATAACGGTCATGAAGGACGGACCATCGTGGGTACGACGGTCCGTCACATGTGTCCGTTGTGCAGGGGTACTAGGGCTTGTGCAACGGACCCTACGACGGTCCGTCGTGGCTACGACGGTCTGTCGTCGGGGTCTCGTTATGAAGGACAGAGACAGAACTCTAGATACCCTAAGCAACCCCGATGAACCCACGTGGTCTTGTAGTGTTGTGGACCTTTATCTGTCTATCCCAACTACCTAGGAAACTATTAATGCAAAATCACCTATGTCTAGGGTCGTCAACATGGTAAATTCGAACATTTTGAGCCTAGGTTTAGACATAATCATATAAAGGAAACAATATACGACTAAGAACTTAGCTAATACTAACTAATAAACAAAAATACCAGATAAATGAGTATAAATTTAGAGACACATACCTTAGAAATAGAGAAAAAGCAAATGGAAAATGACTCAGTTGGCAGGGTAGACACCTACAGCAACAGCTCCGACTAGTAGATGATAGTTTTAAGGCTTTGGAGAATTGTGGGGGTAATGATCAGTGGGGGGGGGGGGGGGAATGTGGAAGTTGAGAAGAGAGGGGATATGAGAGGAATAAGGAATTAATGGGGTGAAAATGAGGGGTTGGGGGTTCAAACGGTCAGATTTTGAAAAAGGGTCCAGCCGGGTCGGGTTGGGTATAGTTCATTAATCACGCGATGGTTCCCCGATGACGCACCATCGCAGTTGTGATGACCCGTCATAGGTTCCGTCGTGTGTTCCCTAATTTCAACGTAGCAGAAAAACATACCTGGACGACGGATGCATACGACGGTCCATCGCATACGCAACGTTCCGTCGATGTATCCGTCAGTAGCTGCTGCGAGTAGTTTTCAATAGAATTTCCTGGTGATGTGCCTGAAACGGCGCCAAAATTTGATACGCTCAAACTTACTTCTCAAATGAGAAGTAAAGCGGTCGCGTCAAGTAAATAACCCAACTAGTGAGGTTTGGATTGTTCCCACGAGGAAAATAGTCTAGACTTAACTTCAACTTGTTATTACTATTGTTCGGTTGATGACTTCCTTAGAAAGTAATAATATAAAAAGGGGGGTTTGTATTTCCTAATGAGTAAAAATAACTACCGAAACTGAAAGAGACACTTAAAAGTTTTGAAAGTTGAATTATAATCAATTAATCAAAGTAACTAGGGTTTACTTATTCCCCAAAAGTTCATAACTTGATAATTCTAACTATAACAATTCTTTCCTAGTATCTTGCAGGCAAATTTAAAACCCATTAATAGAAAAATGCTACCATTATTAAAAAGACGATAAGTATTGGGTTGCCTCCCAACAAGCGCCTGATTTAATGTCGCGGCACGACTGGGGACACTCGATTACTCAGACTTCATCAAGATGGTATGCCTCTATCACTTTATTCCCCGATGCTTTATGCCCAAAATAGAGTTTTATTCTATCTCTATTCCTCTTAAACCGCACTCCCTCCTTGGCTTTTAACTCAACTGCCCCATGAAGGAATACTTGGGTAATCAAGTAAGGGCCAGTCCATTTGGACTTGAGCTTGCCCGGAGGACAAGGCACCCAAGAATTGTCTACAAGCACCAAATCCCCAACCATAAACTCTTGTTTTGCAATTTTCTGTTCAGTCCCCTTCTTCATCTTTTCTTTGTGGGATATGGCAGATACCTATTGGAGCTCACCACTCTGCCTCATGGTCCTACAAATGTTGAAGGTTGCTTCTTCATTATTCAACCGAAATGTAATCTATCCCTTCTCTATATCAACTAAGGCTCTACCTGTAGCAAGGAATGGTTTCCCAAGAATAATGGGCACCTCAAACTCGACTTCCCAATCAAGAATAACAAAATCTGCTGGAAAGATGAATGACTCTACTTTTACTAGCAAATAATGGAGTATCCCTATGGGCTTTTCACTGTCCGATCGGCCATCAGTAGCCGCATCGCAGTGGGTTTTTGATCCCCCAAACCCAACTTCTTGTAAATTGAGAGGGGCATTAGATTTATGCTTGCCCATAGATCACATAATGCTTTCGCAAAATGTAATGACCCAACTGTACAAGGAATAGTGAACGCACCCAGATCTTCTTTCTTTTGTACTAGGGATCTTGTAGCAATAGCACTACAATGCTGTAATCTATCATCATCCTCAAACGTGACCGATCTATTCTTGGTGACCAGATCTTTCATAAATTTGGCATAACCGGGCATTTGTTCTAGAGCTTCTACTAAAGGGACATTCATAGAGAGCTGCTTCAACTTTGTTATGAAGCGCCGGTATTTACCATCCTCAGTCTTTTTCACTAATCTCTGAGGGAAGGGTGGTGGTGGCCTAGGCATGGGAATTACCTTAATAGGTACTTCTGCATCTTTTCCATTACTTCCCTCTGCTTCACTGCTACTCATTACCACATTTTACTCAGTAGATGGCATAGGTGGGTCAATGGTTTGTCTACCACCCCATGTAGTGATTGCCATGCAGTGCACATCATTCTTTGGATTTTGGACAGTGTTTCTAGGAAGAGTGCCTTGTTGTCGTGTGTTCACTGTCGCATATAATTGGGCCACTTGCAATTCGATTTGTTTAATCGAAATTGCATGTGTATCAACTTTTTGCCCAATACTAGCTAAATCACACCTCATCTCTTTAATGTGTTCATCACTAGTGTCGAACCTCCTCATCATTTTGTGCAACATATCCTCCAATCGCGCCATACTATCTGCACCATCCCTTGGAGTAACTTCATGATTTTGAGGAGAGACATAGGTCCCATTCCTGTCATTTCTATTAGCATAGTCACCTCTGTTAAAGTAGTTGTCGCGGTTGTAGTTTCCATCTCGGACATAATGACCCTCACGGTTGTAGTTACCATAGTTCCGACCTTGGCGCCACTTATCCTGATGCGAGCCTTGGGCGCTTGGTCGGAAACCCCCCGTCTTTTCATTTACTGCATAAGTGTCCTCTGCATAATAGCACTCATCATATGGAGGTGGTGGTTTAGCCAAGTAGTTGACTGCATTAATCTTTTCTGCACCCCCAGTGACATGTTTTAGTACCAACCCAAGCTCAGTTCTCATCTGAGCCATTTCTTCACGAACATTATCTGTGGCTGGGTTGTGAGTGGACTGCACTGCGAAGGTGTTTCTCCCTTTATCGGACTTCCTAGTACTCCAAGCTTTGTTGTTACGGGAGGTTTTCTCTATTTTCTCAGCAATCTCAGCATAAGGGCATTCTCCATAAGATCCACCTGCTATAGTGTCCAACACCGCTTTATTGTTATCAACCTTTCCCCGATAGAACTATTCCTTCAGTTACTTATCATCAATACGGTGATTTGGAACACTTCTCAAGAATGAGGTGAATCTATCCCAAGAACTTCTAACTGACTCTCCTGGTAATGCCACAAAGTTATTCACCCTGTCTTTGTGGTTTAATTTCTTGGAGACCGGATAGTAGCGTGCTAAGAAGACATCCCGTAGTTGGTTCCAAGTGAAAATGGAGTTGTATGGGAGCTCAGTAAACCACATAGCAGCCTCTCCCGTCAGTGAGAGAGGAAACACTCTGAGACCTATTACATCTAGATCCAAATCAGGCCTCCCCACACAACTTTTACACACTGCCCTTACCTTAGCTATATGGGCATGTGGATCCTCAGAAGGTAGCCCTGAAAACAAACCTCTGGCAGTGAGCATTTGCATCAGGCTACTAGTCACCACAAAAGTTTGGCCTGTGGGTAGAGGGGGCAAGACAAGTGGCCCATCCGAGTCTGCCATGTTATCATACCCTCTGTAGTATTCTTGGGGCCGTGGAACGGGATTTTTTCCCCTCTGTTGATGTTCACCCGGAGCGTCGGGTTACATCTGACCATGAACATCCACTGGATCTGGGATGTTCTGGTTTGGATCCTCATCATTTATTCCCAAGTTTCGATTCATATTGCGCAGTGTACGCTCTAGCTCATGATCGTAGGGAAACAAGGGTTCTCTTCCTCTCCGTGTATTTGGCATACAAGGAGGATAGTTCTGAAAGGAAATCAAAAACAATAAAACAAAGTAAAATCAAGAAAATATCAACTAAACTTTAGTAATAAGTTCAAGTTAATCTAAAAGCTAAATTCCCCGGCAACGGCGCCAAAATTTGATACGCTCAAACTTACTTCTGAAATGAGAAGTAAAGCGGTCGCGTCAAGTAAATAACCCAACTAGTGAGGTTGGGATCATTCCCACGAGGAAAATAGTCTAGACTTAACTTCAACTTGTTTTACTATTGTTCGGTTGATGACTTCCTTAGAAAGTAAAATCATAAAAAAGGGGGGTTTATATTTCCTAATGAGTAAAAATAACTACAGAAACTGAAAGAGACACTTAACAGTTTTGAAGGTTGAATTATAATCAATTAATCAAAGTAACTAGGTTTACGTGTTCCCCATAGGTTCATAACTTGATTATTCTAACTATAACAATTCTTTCCTAGTATCTTGCATGCAAAGTGATAAGTTATGTGTTTCTAAATCCTTGGTCTGGCATCTAGAAAATCTCACTCCGCACCTTGGTTCGGCTACGTGTGTTGCTTTCCTAACCCTTACCTTTACCTCATATTAAGCATCGTATTCGATATTTGACTAAGTTATTACCTCGTACCAATCAATACTAGCCTATTAGATAGTATACACTAAATCTATGTTACTAATTCTTTTCCTATTATCTACCTCCTTGGTCCAGCAAGTAGCATTTAGGCGAGTTCTAACGTTGATCATCTGTTAAAAAGACTTCTAAGCGAAAGAATTATTAAAACAGGCAAGACACTATTCTAGAATTGTTATTTTAGCTAGGGTTTATCTCATTATTTGCCTATGTTTCCCACAACCCTAGTTATGGAGTTTAGTTACTCATAGCCATAAACACAATATTCAAATATATTAAATAAGAATTCATGTACTTACTTCAATGAGAAAGATTAAAGTCCGAAAATTTGCTTGATTCATCACCAAAAATCACTTGTAAGAATCTCCAAAAATCAAACACTAATACACAAAGTCTAATAATATGATGTCTAATCTAGCAGAGTCTAACCTCAAAAATGAGGTTTTTCGAACTATTTATAAAAAAAATAAAAACCTAATTAAACAACGATTCTAATTGCTGGAAATCTGCCAAAATGCGGCTGGGTCGACGGACTACGCGACGGACCGTCGTGGTCACGACGGACCGTCATGGACTCCGTCGTCCCATACTTAGCAATTTCTTCTGCTGCTCTCTTCATTCCCCTCAACGGCAAGTATGACGGACTGTCATAGGCACAATGGTCCGTCGAGGGTCTTCATTTCAAAATACTTCAACTCTTAGATTCTGGGTACTGGGATCAGTTCTCTGATCTTCACGACGAACCTCCAGGACGGACCATCATAGCCATGACGGACCGTTACAAGCTTCGTAATCCCACACTTGGTCAGACTTCCCCATCTTTCTTCAGCAGCTGCACTACGCTGCCACCTACGGACCGCCACAGGCACGACGGACCGTCATAAGCTCCGTAGGTGGTCTCTTCTGCATTTTTTCGCTCAAAATCTCCGCATTCAGCTTTGGACAGATTTCCTGCAAAACAAAGAGAAACTTATATCAAAATTAGTACAAAAAGGCTTTCGGACACACTAAACTTAAGAAAAAAGTATTAATTATACCGTGAAACCACGGTATATCATTAATCCCCATAATTGACATTTTAATGTTTTTGCATTACAAATTTAGATTCTAGAAGGTTTTATTTTCGCAATGTTTTGACTGTTGATCGAGTTTATGGAAACTCAATTCTGTAGTTGTTTACCTGTTTTCCTAGTATTCATATCATGACTTGGTTTAAATAAATAGTGGGCTGGGGTAATTTCAATTTGTTACTTGGTTCTTCTAGCAGGTGATTTAGTATGGATATTACTCACGACAGCCTGAATTCTTACAAATTATTTTTGGAATATGTTGTATGCATGTTCAATGGTATAGTATATATAAGCATAAAATATTTTCTTATTTCTTTAGGTTCAATTGTTCTCCAACTTTGGATTCATTGTGTGTTTAAACAACAGATTGATTTTGCCTTGTATATTTGATTTCACAATATACATTCAATATGCTCTAATCAGAGAACAAAAACAACGAGTGTTCTAAGACGAACATAATATCTGTAAAACACATGAAAGAAAAATCCGAAAATGACCATGAACTATTCATGGAAAGTATTAAGTAATTATACATAGTACACTTGGTTTGTGTTAATTGTAATTTTCCATGTCCACATAAAAAATTAATCGAGTATTTTTGTTTAGTCTAATATTATCATTAAGTAATTTCCTTTAAAAAAATTAATCAAACTAATAGTAGTAAAATTTTAAAATGAAAGTATAATTAATGAAAAATAGTAGTAAAATAAATACTTAACTAACATTTTTCAAGAAGGGAAGCTTGACAAGTTAAAGAAAATCAAGGGAGCAATTCAAAACTTCCCATTGAAAGATAGGAAGAAATCAGACAACTATGTATAACAAGAAAAATCGAATAATATAATGTCAAGTTCTATTATTATTCACCTTTTCATTAGCCTAATTGATATATTCCTATTTTCCTTTTTTTTCCCTCTACATTTTAAACTCAATAATAATTTCTAATTAGTTTTTCAAGACTATAATTAATGAAATGAATGTTAACTTTTTACTTTGTCCCATCATGACTTCCTCCTAAATTGCATTGATTCCTCCTAAATTGCATTGATTCCTCCTAAATTGCATTGATTTATCCTAAAGATTTCATTTCAATAGCCTAATTGATATATTCCTATTTTCCTTTTTTTTCCCTCTACATTTTAAACTCAATAATAATTTCTAATTAATTTTTCAAGACTATAATTAATGAAATGAATGTTAACTTTTTACTTTGTCCCATCATACTTCCAAAGTCGTCTTTCCTTTTTTACATTTTCTTTCTACTATAAAATATACGGGATAATTTTGTGGATGATCACTCAACTTTTATTGGTTATGTTTTTTCCTACTTCCACTTCATGAAACTTATAAAGAGATAGTCAAATAGACAAACTAAGAGATCCGAAGAGAATGTGGTATTATATCTATCACATAGATACATATTATTGATATTTTTATTTATTTAAATGTGAAGATAGATGCAGATTCTAATATATAAATATGAATTTTGAAGTATTCACATAAGATAGTTTATAATTATGTATCTATCACTAAAGTACACATCGATGGAAAAACAAAAAAAGATCAAGAGGTCCCTCCAAAGAAGACACTATCAAATAAACAGAAGCAAAAAGTTATTCTTATGTATTTATTTATCAATTACATATTATAATTGACTTATACAATTAAATAGTTTTTTTTTTCATTTGGTCACTCATGGTTTTCATGTGAGTTGGGAGTATGGTGAAGATAACCCATAGAATAAGTCTAATTGTACCTTGATGGAAAATAATATTGATTCTTGAAATGAATTGAGGGATAATTAGGCATATTTATATGATTCTTTTTTTCAAAGACAACACGTTTATTGTATTCCACAATTCTTTTATTAATTTCAGCCATTTATAACAGAAACAAAGTGTTTTACAGGAGTTGGAAAATGATAAATTTAAATAATAAAAGAAAATCAACACAAGAAATAACCAAAATGGTTTTCCGAGGAGGAACTACCTGTCCAAAGAAAAGAAGAACACATTGATGGTACTGAAGAAATTTTAAATGAAAAAGCGCAAGGAAATTTAAATCCTTTGACATAAATGTCACACAAAATAGTAGTAACCTGAATTGTAGTCATTAGATTGAATATCAAGTTTAAATTTTTTAACATATAATTTGTTTCATCAAATCTGTCACTAACCAATTTGCCAAATTATGATGACAACCACTAAAATCCACCAGTAGGTTAGTCGATCCGTGTGAGTGGACAATAATAAGTCGACTCAAAGTCAATAGACAAGCTAACATATATACAGAAAGAAGCATGTTGATCCAAGATTCTAAGTTCTCACCCTCATCTTCGATATCCGCTAGCTACAAAAATGGCATGAATGATCAGTGCTGGTAGCTACTACAAGCAAGTGCATCATGTTAAGTTGCATAACGTACCATACGTACAATAGAAAGGTACTTAGTAGGAATTATAAGACGAATGAGCTAGAAAAGCAAAGACAATATGATAAGATAGAATCTAGACATAAGCTGATGTCAAAGCAAATATGAAAAAAGGCACAAAAGAAAACTCAATGTCAATCTAAGTAAAACTAAACAAAACCTACCTAAACCCCATAAGTCTAGAAGGTATACTCGTGCACAAGTTTAAATAATATCCGAACGGACACCATAAGCCCCACATGTACATATAATATTTAAGTCTACAAGAAAAAAGAGCAACTCAAATTTGGATCCACGAACATCAGTCATGCTCCCAGCCCAAGTAACCAAGAACAACTCAACTCTCATCCCATCTAGAAAAAGGACGGTAAACCCAGGCTACCCAGCAAAACCCTCCACTCCTAAGGGTGTAACCCACCAGCTAGAAAGAGTGACCCGGGGTAATACCGACTTCGTGGAGGATCTCAAATATCAAGGCCTCTTAACCATCCAGTCCACTCCTAGGAGCATAAGCTTCCTAGCTAAATAAAGTGTCCATGGGGAATATCGGCCCCGAAGAGGATCCATCGTATGCCCCAAGCAACCATTGATTGATGTCCACTCTCAAATATATTACAAAAGGCTGCAATCCTCAAGTACTCCAATCTAGAGAAAACACATAATCTCCAATAATGCATCGAAGTCGCATAATTAGGGAGTGAAGACCACTATGTGCTAGATCACAAGGCCATAGTTATTCTCTTCTAGATGGACTCTTAATAATGATGTTCTATCAAGAATAGTATCATATTGTCAATTTGTTCATAGAGACACTAAAATTACCCAAATAATGACATATCAATTTATGAGTCAATCAGAAATCGTGGGATCTATGCCGAAAATTTCCAATTTAACTCTAACAAATGATTCTAAACTATGCCTGACTTATGTTCCAAATTTTAACAAAATTCACGTTTTAAATTAGTGAAACAACAACACAAGCAATAAAAAACCAATTTTATGCTAAAAGAAGAAAAAAAATAACTTTTAGGCAATATTCAGCTCAAATGGTGGTTCATTGACACACTCCAATTACTCCACCATGTAGCCCAAATAATTTGAAGCACGTGGATCATTGAATAACCAAAATGTGAATTCGTATGGAAGAGAAATTGAAAAATAAGCAAAAGAAGCTAAAGTTGGTTGCGACTCAACCTTAAATAGAGAGGCCATGAGGTGGCTTTCTTGATCGGGAGGCCCACTTGTGAATGCGAGGTCAGCCGGCTTCTCGTGAATGTTGTAGCCTATCAGATAATGTTTTCATGCCTACAACATGTACATGGCCGACGCTATATGAACTTTGTTGGCCTATAGCGGACCCTTGGCTTGGGTTAATTAACTTAGCAGAAGACAATATTCAATAAATATAACGATAAAAACTCAACTGAAGTGATAAGCATACTAATTGAGAATGTTGCCAAGGTATAAAACATTCAATTAAACAAAAATTTTCAACCCAATATCTTAACAAATAGAAAGAATGAGCAGACTAAAGGACTAACATCTGACTGTTTATCTATGAAGCTCTAAAAAGGGAGTGTATGTTGGGAATAACCCCACAACATCCTAAAACAAAAGTAGTGAAAAGCACATTAAAGGGAGTCCTTCAGAATGCAAGAAGGATCACCACTGACTCTATAATGCTCAACACGATCGATGGTGTGTTGGATACCGATTCTTCTGACCTGTGTCTGTATCATGGTACATTGAATTTACGAGTATCCGAGTTGGAATTGTAAAATAACTTAAGCTTAAAAAGAGTAAGAAAGAACATTTACCTTGGATGTGCTCAACTCATAAATAATATAAGTCAATATAACTAGCTTATTTCAATATAATGTAATTTAAAAACAAGTGCAATATGAATAAAGGTTTCTTGAAAACATGTTGTAAACTCTGTATGTGTACTAAGGATTAAAATAACTCTAAGATATATTTAAAAATTACAAATAAACTGATGTGTGTATATATATACACATTTAATTTCTGCTGGAGTTTCTCTAACCAAAAATCATCGCTTAAGAGCTATAGTGATGATACATCAATCTACCTCACGCTCTTAGGGCATCCTATACACGACCAAAGGTATAAGACCTAAACTGCCTAATGGATCCACTAGTCTACTTTGAAAGGGTTCATCTAAAAATTATGACCCTTTTCTATCCATGGTGGCTGCATAGCTTATAAGGGTTGTGAGTTGTTTGAACACTTTACCATATTGGTTCTAAATATATCTCCAAAAATATATTGACTCTTATGTTTTAAAAACCATACTTATTCTATTATTTGAGATTAATGCTCAAAAAATAAGCTCGAAAGCATTCTTAGAGATCTGAGTTTCCCTGTTTGCTTCACTTAGAAAGCTATTACTCCTTAACTTAAAACTAGCCCGAAGGCTCTTTGGAAATCTCATTTTTATTCTTTTTAAGGGTTAAAAACATTTTTATATTGCTTTGGGAATACTTAGTCCTCATATACTTCTTTGAAGAAAAGACTTCACTTTACTCTAAACTGAACTCAACCTAAAGTCTTAAAACGACATTTAAATTATTTTTGAAAGAACTTTGGAACTTGAAATGAACTTCCTCTTCTTATATTACTCAACCTAATCCTTAAGTCTTAACAACAAAGTTTAAAAAGTATTTCTAAAAGACTTCTTGAAAGGAATTTAAGAACTTTCTAGATTTGGCTCTAAACTTCCCTTGAATTTGATGTTATAGATTCAAGGTTGTAAATCATGTTTCTGGATGGTTTCCATATGATTAGAATTCATTTAGAGTAGTTTGAATCATTGGGTAGTGTTAAAACACTTTAGAAAGGCTTAATCGGACTAAATTATGAAAATATTAGGCAAAAAACACCGATTAGAGCGCATCCTGGGTGCGCCGCTCCAAGCCTCATGTTCAAAGGCCTCATCCTAGAAGACTGTAAGTGTGCCGCTACAGGCCATTAGGCACAGATGGGGTGCACCACGCTCGGCATTGCCCATGTGACACCTGACAAATTTTCATCATATTTTCCTGACCTTAAATCATTTTGATTCGATTTTTTTCTCAAATTCACCTTAGATTTATGTAACCAATTCAGATATAAAAGGATATAACCCAAAAAACTCTAGAAAACTTTAATCCTCAACAAATTTATAAACATCAACTTATGTTCAAGAACGAAATCAATTCAAGAACAACATTTAAGAACATTCACAACCCAATCTTTTGGGATGAAATCACGTTAAATAAAACATGGTTGGAACATGGGTGAACAAACCTAACGTTATGTAAGACTCACATACCTCTTTAGGGATCACCCCCGATGAAATCCACAAGTTAACTTTGACGATCTTGGCGAATCTTACCCCCTTTCTTCTTCTATTCTCTTCTCTTTTCTCTTTATCCGTAGCGTGAAAATTCCCAACTTCTGAAAATGACTAAATTCAGTCATGACCCTTATTATACTCCTAAAAACGGATTAAAATAATAGGGTAGTGAAAAGACTAAAATACCATTTAAAATCTGGAATTGGACATTTCCTTAATCCAACAACTCAACTTCCAAAGAGCATAACTCACTTTTTTTGACATGGAATCGCAAAAATTTGACGGCGTCGGAAAGATCATTACATGGGATTTCAAACCATATGTAGAACTACTCCTAACTCATTCTGAGCTAAGAGTAATGGTCGTTTGTAAATAACGAAACTCAATTTTAACTTACTTAAGTTTTCCATATTTACCTGTACTTTCCAAAAACATGTATTTCAAGATTTTAAACTCCTTTCTAGTTCTTCGTAGTTGCGAGAAGTTAAAATATCTCCCCCTTAGGAACATTCGTCCTAGACTGAAGGTATTCCAACTATACTTAGGGTAGTAATACTAAGCTCAATAACCCTAAAAGTAAATGCAACAAAAACATGCTTACTCATAACTTAAAGAATACTAACGAGAAAATTAGTACCTTGGTATGCATTTTCTCCGGATTCAAAAAAATGTGGATATATCTTCTTCATGTCCTCTTCAGCTTCCCATGTAGTTCTTCAACAAATTGGTTCCTCCAACGGACCTTGACTTATGCTACTTCATCTCAACTTGCGAACTTAGCGATGTAATATCTCAACCAGGATCTCTTCATAAAATAGACTATCCCTGATCCCAATGTTTTTAGTTGGAATGATCAATGAAGGATATCCCATGCACTTTTTCAACATAGAGATGTGAAACACCGGATGAACCGCTGCTAATTCGTTGGATAGCTCTCATTTATAAGTTACATCATCAATCTTCTTAGCTATGCGATAAGGTCCAATGTACCGGGGAGTGAGCTTCCCCTTCTTACAGAACCTTGTAACACCTTTCATGAGTGAAACTTTTAGATATACCCATACTTCAAACTCTAACGGCCTCCTTCTAACATTAATGTAGGGTTTTTGACGACTTTCTGCCATTTTCAATCTTTCTGTAATCACCATTACCTTCTACATAGCTTGGTGAACTAAATTTGGTCCTATCAACCCTGCTTCACCAACTCCAAACGATCTAATATGTCACCTTCATAAGGAGCCATTTGGATGTTAGAGTGGTAACTGTTGTTGTAAGCAAACTCAATGAAAGGTAGGTTATTATCCCAAATCCTTTTGAAATCAATCATGCATGCCCTTAACATATCTTCTAATGTATTAATGTTATGCTCTGCTTGCTTGTCAGTCTGAGGATGAAAGACATTACTTAAGTTCAGCTCTGATCCCAAATAATTCTGAAAAGTCTTGTAGAACAGTGCAGTAAATTGTGCACCTCTACTTAACTAATGGAGACTGGAACTCCATGAATTTTACCACCTCTAGGATATACAACTTAACATAATCTTCTACCAAATTAGTAGTCTTTACTGAAAAAAAGTGAGCTCATTTTTGACACACCCAGGTTCTAGACCCTAGATGAGACAGGTGTCGTTAACCTCTCAGAGGTAGCAGAAAAGCGTCTTCTTAACTTTAATCAATATCATACATTTAAATTTAGAGGAAAGTTTATTTTTAACTTACTGAAGTGTGCTTAGAATTCATATAATTTCTGCATAAGAGTGATATACTAATAGCTCAAACTAAACAACCATTTATTAATAGATTGAACAATTGAAATGAAGAATTCATAATAATAATAGTTGCCAAACCGGCCTTAATATAAAAGCTTGAACAAATATTTGAAAGGAAACGCTAGGGACAACATCCACTAGCTATGTCTAATCTACTAAAGCTAGAATATAAAGCTTAAGCATCCTCTAACTCAAGAGGACCTACCAACATCTAGGGGTACTAATCGAAATAGCATTAAGTGAATCTTCAACCTTCTTCAAGGACTTGTGCTTATAAAAATAGAAATTGTATATGGGTAAGTACACACTTGTCATCCCTTTCTTTACTTGATGAATGTGATGTTGAATCTTACATTATCATTATAGTGTGAATGAGACTTGTCTCTCTTCCTTTAACACCCCATTCTAGGAAAATTTCAGGACGCATAAGCTTTTATGTTATTTCATTACTCACCTTATCTTGTTCAACATTATTCAGTAGTCTTGTACCATTCTCTATGAAAGTTGTAAGGACTTATTCAATGTGCTACGATGTTCACAAGTTCATTTATTTAGGGTATTGTTGGGACTTTTCCCAATCATTAGCATACCCTGGGTTATGAGTTCATTGAGTTACAACTTGTCAAGTGATTCTTTAACATGTATTTGGCCTTACAAGAACATAATAGTTTACATTGGACATATAAGAGTGGTATGGCTTTGTCAATGGCCAATTCTAATATATTTTTTGGAAATAATATTGTAAGCCAATTTATTGGCATAATCCAAACTTTCACTAAATATTGTTCATGATAATATCATTAGCGAAGTCAATTAACTTCATGTATATACTATAGTAATCTCGTCATTTTAAGCAAGGCGACCTTTAAGAATTTCATCTTCTCAAACACAAGTAGGCATTAAAACATTCTTATCTCATGTAAATAATAATCTAATCATACGGATCTAACTTATAGGTCTTATTCGACATTATTAAATCATAGAATACTATGCATTATGATGAGTCAACACCACATACCAACAACATTCTCGAGATTTACATTATACATACTACTAAAATCAGAAATAGGGAGAACTAGAGAGATGAACATTCGATTCATTGGGAAAAACACTAGTTTCAATTTTCTTGGATTCAAAAATGTTTGAAAAGCCTCTTAGGGAAAGGAATACAACATAGAAACCCAGAAACCCATACATTACTGTAGAATTGAATCTACAAAGATCACCCCGTACTTTGCACGAAAAAACTTGAAGAACTGTTGAAATTGCCTAAGGGTAATTGTTCACTGTTTTTCTTAGGTTTGTTATTTTTTTGAATCGTGAAGTTTCTTACCTAGTTAAACTTAAGTCTAAGTATTAGGATTGAATAATTCAACTTAGGATAACTATTAATATTAAATAATCAATTAGCTAATTACCAAAATTCCCCTCCTAAATTGACTAAAAATAGGAGAGCATTTTACTTTAGCCAAATCTAAAAACTTGCTAAGGTGTCGCGGCTTGACCATGAATTTTTAATTAATTAATTGAGTTACCAAGGGTAATTACTAAAGTACCCCTAAGTCACTAGGACCATAACCAATCTCTTTGGACCATCCTAGGTTAGGTACTAGGATGTTTCTTGAATTAGTTTCCCGGCTTGTGTCACCCGGTTAAAATTTAGAATTTTGGGTACACTAGTTAGTTTATTTTAGTCAATCCTAGGTAAGGTAGTTATTTAGGTAAGTTAGTTAGAGACTAGAGGTTGTTAGGAAGCTAGGCCCCACGTGGCTTGAGCATTTCCCGCGCCTTCCCCCTAACTGCCCTAACCAAATTTGATTGGGCTTGGTTGCTTGGTCTCTTGCACATGTGATTGCACATGTGTTGCTGCACATTTCTTGTCCAAGGACCCTCACTATGTTCTTGGTCACAGCTTAATCTACATGATCATTTTAAATTATCTTATGCTATAGTACCTAGGCTTGACACTTGGATGCCTCGTACCTAATGTGTGTAATATGAAATCAAACGGTTTATCTTAAGGTGTTCATTGCAGGTACAATTCCTAAACAAGCTTGGGTTGGAGCATTTGAACATCTAAATATATATTAATACATAGAAATTGGCTAAACATCAAAGTGTATTTTAAGTTACTTCATAATACATATAAATAGGCTAACACCCTTGAGCCAATATTCTCTAACATGCCCAATATTACTCAAAATTCGGCATTGGGATGCCTATGTACCCCAGTATTCTTAAAACTTAGTAGACTCTTTACTAGATAAGTACATTTTCTTCAATGTTACATCCCCCCCCCTCTTAGGACGTTCATCCCCGAATGACACTACACATCATTTTACCTCAAATAGGATATTATTGAAAAACACATCAACATACTCTTTGTGAAGATCTGATTCACAACTTACTCTGGATGATGCACATCACTCAAGGCTTATCAAAAACTTCATATCTGAGATCGAGGAATTTACTTCTCAATCTCACTTTAACTCAATTCACATCAGAACTCATGCAACACAAAAATCATGTCAACGTTATACAAAAACAGCAACATGAATGCAAGCATGAACTCATATTAACTCATATAGTGCAATTATAAATCACACAGTTACTGACTTAGAACATCAACACTGACTAATGCAATAAAATTTAGAGTTTCATAAACAAAATCAAACTTAGTAAGAGTATATCTAACCTCAACAACTGAACAAGTGATGGTAACAGGATCTCATGTCGGCCTCGGCCTTCCATTTTGCTTCCTCAACAAGTTGGTTCCTCCATAACACCTTTACGATGGCAACCTCCTCGTTCCTAAGCTGGTTTACTTGGCCATCTAAAATTTCAATTGGAACCTCTTCATAAGAAAGGTTCTCATCGACTCCTAACCCCTCAACGGGAAGGATGGATGCTGGATCACCTAGAAACTTCTTAAGCATCGAAACATGAAACAATGGATGAATAGAAACCAATTTATTTTGTAACTTCAGTTCATAGACAACATTCCTTAATCACTGTAAAATCTCATAAGGACCTATATACCTTAGACTCCACTTCCCTTTCTTACCAAACCTCACCACCCCTTTCGTGGGTGATCTCTTCAGGTAGACTTGATCACTTACCTCAAATTCAAAAGCCCTCTTCCGATTATCAGCAAAGGATTTTTTACGACTGTAAGCAGTAGCCAATCTATCCCTGATCATTCATACCTTTTCCACAGCCTCATGTATGATGTCAGGGACAAGGATAGAAGACTCTCCTACCTCAAACCACCCAACTGGAGACCTATTCTCCTTCTATGCAATGCTTCAAAAGGTGACATCCCAATACTTTAATGGTAGTTATTATTATAAGAGGACTCAATCAGTGTCAAGTGATCATCCCAACTCCCCTTGAAGTCAATAACACATGCTCTCAGCATGTCATCAAGGGTCTGAATGGTACACTCTGCTTGTCCATCCATTTGAGGATTAAAAGCATTACTGAGCTTCGCGCGTGTATCCAAGCTCTCGTGGAAAGATCTCCAAAAGTCAGAAGCAAACTGGAACCCCTATCCGATATGATAGATAAAGGGATACCATTCCACCTCGCTATCTCATCAATATACAACTTGGCATAATCTTCGGCTCTGTAAGTAGACTTCATAGGAATTAAGTAAGCAGACTTAGTCATCCTCTCAACAATGACCCTAATGGAATCATGAAGTTTTCTGGTCCTGGGATGACCAACCACCAAGTCCATATTAATATCCTACCACCTCCATGTTTGGATCCCAATCGACTGGGTAAGACCTCTTGGCTTAAGGTGTTTGTACTTAGCATGTTGGCAATTGAGGCACTCTTCCACAAACTTATAAATATATTGCTTCATACCTTCCCACAAATAGATCTCACTGAGATCATGATACATCATGGTGGAACCTAGATGAATGAAATACCTGGATCCATGGGACTCTGCAATAATATTAGTCCTTAGATTATCAATATTGGGCACACAAAATTTGCCCTGATATCTAAGCACGCCATCCTCCCCTTAGGGAGAATGATTAATTTAGCTTACTCAACACTGAGTCTTTCAACTACATGATCACTGGGTCAAGATGTTGCTTATCTTTAACATCTATAAGAAATAAGGATTTAGAACTAGAATGAACTGAAACACCCCCACTTGGTATATCTACTAGTCGTACACCTAACCTAGCTAATTGGTGTACATCTTTAACCAGCTCCTTCTTCTCATCATCAATACGAGACACACTTACCATTCTCAATTGGCTCAAATCATTGGCCTTACATGGGTGATAGTCAACACTCATGTCATAATCCTTGAGAACCTCTAGCCATCTTCTCTGACGAAGATTCAATTCTCTTTGTGTATAAACATACACAACAGCTAACTCAAGATCATGGGTAGGGTAATTATTCTCATGGATTTTCAACTTTCTTGATGCATATACAATTACCTTGCCATCCTTGATAAGAACACATCCCAAATCTACTCAAGAATCATCATAGTATACCACATACCCTACACCACTCCTCGACAATGTGAGAACTGGGGCTGAAGTGAGTCTCTCTTTGATCTCTTGGAAGCTCTTTTCACAAGTTTCAGACCACTCAAACTTCACCTTCTTCTTTGTTAAAGCTGTAAATGGAGTAGTAATAGTGGAAAAACACTAAAGAAACCTGCGATAAAAATTAGCCAAACCCAAGAAACTCCGGATGTTTGTAGGAGTGAAGGGTCTCAGCCAATTCTTTGCTGCCTCAATATTTTTTGGATCAACTTCTACACCCTGTTCGGACACAACATGACAAAGGTCACTATCTCAGCCAAAACTCACATTTGCTGAATTTTGCATACAACTGATTTTCCATGAGTACTTGTAATGCCATTCTCAAATGTTGTTCATGCTCTTCTCTAGTCTTTGAGTATATGAGGATTTCATCTATGAATACTATGTCAAATGAATTAAGGTATTCACGGAAGACCCTCTTCGTACCTAGTACGGAAGGCAATCTTAGCAATGTCTTTTGTCTCACTCAAAACTGGTGATACCCTGACCGGAGATTTATTTTGGAAAAGAAACTTGAATCTTGGAGCTGGTAAAATTGATCATCAATTCTTGAAAGAGGGTTTTTTGTTCTTTATAGTGGCTTTGTTGAGTTGCCGATAAGTGATACACATTCTAAAGGTTTCATCTTTTTTCTTAGCGAACAGCACTAAAGCACCCTATGGGGATATGCTTGGCTAGATAAAACCCTTATCAAGTAGGATTTTAACTGCAACTTCAACTCTTTGAGTTCAGCTGGAGCCTTTCAATAGGGAGGAATGGAAATTATTTTGGTGTTAGGATCTAAGTCAACATCAACATCAATTTCGCATTCATGAGAGATTCCTGGTAAATCCTCCAAAAAGACATCTTGAAACTCATTCACTATGGACACAAAGTCAATGGAAGGAACTTCATGTTCTAAGTCATTGAAAGTCAATGGAAGGAACTTCATGTTCTAAGTCATTCACTCTGACTTTGTCATATGGATACCCCTTATATAAAATCTTATTGGCTTTAAGATGGGAAACTATTTGTCCTATTGGATTTGAAATATGACCTTCCCATTCCAGCTCTAACTCAATAAGAAACTGAAACCTTACTAGCCAATTTCGATAGTCTATGGTAGAATAACACTTATGGGGAAAATAAATACGCAAAATTATATTAAAGTCAAGCATGTTAATTCTATTAGGTCAACATAAGTGACTATATCAAGAAAAATTATTGGGCAATCTCGATATTCTCTTTCAGATCTAATGTCCCTATGTGAGTACTAACTAGAAAAGGTTCATGCAAGATCTCAGGAAGGAAGTAAAATTTACTAGCTACTAAAGGAGTAACAAAAGACAAGGTGGATCATGGATCTAAAAATTCATACACATGAAGAGAAAAGACAAGCAGGTTACAAGTGATCACATCATCTGACTTCTCCTGCTCCTTTATACCTTTCAACACATAAAAGATGTTTCTCTTGGGAGGCTCGGTTGCTGCAGTAGGATTAGACCGAGGCTTAGTATCTTCCTTGGCCTGATTCTTCACATGTGGGAAGTCCATGATTATATTCTCACTCTTGCCTCACTCATAGCAGGCATTAGTACCTACCAAGAACTCACCTCCATGCAAACGAGCACACTTACCACACGACTTTCTGTCACACTTGGCATTTCCGTCATTGCCCTTTTTGAGGCCATACTTGTACCCTTTGGCATTAGTGTTCCTGGAAAGAGTAGGATTACCTGAGTGCAGGTGCCACTTCCTGAACTTGGGCCTGTCCTGGACTCCAAAAAACTCCTACCAGTGATAGAACCATGCTGATCCGAGGGCCTAGGCTTCTTGCCTTCTCGACCTCTCTTCCTCTAACGAATCTATACTACCTACTGTGCATGTACCATCATCCTAGCAAGGTCCATGTTATCATGCAACATGGATGCCCGACATTCCTCCTCCAGATCCTTCATTACACCACTCACAAACCTGCTCATCTCATCCCTTCTACTGGACACTCGACAAGAAGCATATTCGGAAAGTTTAACAAACTTTAAGGAGTATTCCTTGACCGAAATACCTCCTTGATGTAGGTTGATAAACTCCTAAACCTTAGCCTCTCCCTACTCTCTGGGAAAGAACCTCTCTAAGAATGTAGTTTTGAGAATGTCCCAAGTGATGGGAATTTCTCCTGGTGCTTGGTCATCTACCCACATCTTGTACCATACCTAATCCACATCCTTTAGCTGGTATGAAGCAAACTCATCTTCCTCCTTTTCATTAACTCCCATAGCATAGAGAATCTTGTGGACCTTGTCCACAAACTCTCGGGGATCCTCATTGGTTCTGGACCTGAAGTAGACTTGAGAATTCATCCCGGTGAAATCTCTCAGTTTAATAGCCATGGTGCTAGCATGTGGATTCTCCCTAGGAGCACCCTCTCTAGTGGCCTGGGCTGTGATAGCCTGTGCCTAAGCAGTGATGGCTTGGGCCATCTGAACCAGTGTTTCTCTCACTTCTCCATCCGTCAATGCAACTCGGTTGGCAGAAACATACACTCCAGTAGCTAGGGCTTGAGGAGAAGCTTGGTTTCCCCCAATAGCTGCTTCTCCAGCTCTCCTGCCTGCGTTTCTTCTTGTGTTCATTTTTCTACATGCACACACAAGAGGAAAGTTAGATGCTAGAATGACATAAAATGTCAAAGCTCTACATAATACGATAAAGAGTAGAAGAAGTGAATATTCATAACATCTCTAAGTCTCTAAGTCATGGTTCTGGTGCACTATACAACCATAATCTAAAAACAACACAACGTGGTTGTTTTTTGACTTAGTTCCTATGTAATTTAACCTCATGCTCTGATACCAAGTTTGTCACACCCGGGTTTTAGACCCTAGATGAGATTGGAGTCATTAACCTCTCAGAGGTCACAAAGAAGCATTTTCTTAGCTTTCATCGCAATCATACATTTAAATTTAGAGGAAAATTTAAAACTATTTAACATACGGAAGTGTACTTAGACTTCATATAATCTCTACATAAGATTAATATACTAATAGCTCAAACTAAACAACCATCTATTAATAGATTGAACAATTGAAATAAAGAATTCATAATAATAATAGTTGCCAAACCAGCCTTAGTATAAAAGCTTGAACAAATATTTGAAGGGAAATGCTAGGGACAACAACCACTAGCTATGTCTAATCTACTAAATCTAGAATATAAAGCATAGGCATACTCAAACTCAAAAGGACCTACCAACGTCTGGAGGTACTTATCCAAACAGCTTCAAGCGAATCTTCAATCTTCTTCAAGGACCTGCGCCTATAAAAATAGTAATAGTATATAGGTTAGTACACACTTGTACTACGTATGGGTGTATGCACATAAAGAGATAAGGACTATGGATGATCAAGGAAAGCTCTTCCTATAGTAACATGTCATTTTTGGAAAGTGAAGTCATTTTACTTTCCTAATTCGTTATTTATGAATCATGATATGAATATGACATATTTTCATTAATTTAAATCACATAACTCATTTTCTATATGAACATAATACCTTGGAAACATTAACATAATTTTATAACAACTCGAGCAAAAATTTATTATTTTTGCTCCCCCTTAAACCGAGAGCTCCTCTTCTATGCCGTAGTTTTTTTTCAGCCTTTTCTTCTTTTGGTTGTGTAGTTCAATGATATCCTTTGATCCTATATTTTATTTACGAGTGAAATGATTCATTATAGTCCCATTCCTACAATGAATCAAGTAAGTAATTAAAAAGACTAAGGAAATGATTTGACTACCCTACGTACAAGTTATTCTTTCCATTCTTGCTAAATTGGGCATGAAGTCTTTATAAACCCATGTTTATTGGCTATGCCTATTATTTGATCATTTGCATAATATAAATATTATTGTCTATTCCAATTATTTGATCATTTGAATGCTAAAAAGATTATTGGCTTGCCTGTTAAGTGATCATTTGCATGATATAAAGATTTTTTTCTACGCCAATTATTTGATCTATTGCATAATATAAAGGTTATTGGCTATGCCCATTATTTAATCATTTGCATGATATAAAGATTATGGGGCATTGATTATCCATTATGTTTTGCTCCTTTTATTGGCATAAGCCAATAACTGTTAAAACATCATTCTTATTTAACACTGTTGATTTTATTTACTTATGCTTTTGATTACTTAGTTAACTTTAAACTTACATATATTCTTCTTTGATCTCATGTCCACTTTGAACATACCTTTATTTCTTTCCTTCTTTCTTACTTTCTTTAAGAAATCTTTAGCATTAAACTGACATAGATCATGTGAGCTAACATGAAATCTAGTGTCTTCCCCACACTGAAAAGAGGTACTTCACCGGCTAAAGTGAAACTGAATACTAGCATCTAACTGAAATAGATCATGTGAGCTAACATGAATTCCAGTGTCTTCCCGCCACTAAAAAGAGGTGGTTCACCAGCCAAAGTGAAACCAAATACTTCCTAGCTTTCTTAGGTGGATCCACTAGCTAGTAACCTATGCTGGAAACATAGTTCAAAGACTAGGAGATTTTGGAGACACTTATCCACCTTGGTGATATTCTTATCTCATGAGGCTTACATGTCCTTGCACAATCTCATTGTTAGTCTATCGGGGCTTTGCTCAATTTATCATACATTACAACTTTTAGAGTTGACTCACACATTATAGAAGCTTTCTTCTAGTATGAGGTATACTTAGCTCAATGGATAACTTGTAATCCTTTTCTTTACATGATGAATATGAACTTGAATATTACATTATCATTATTGTGTGAATGAGACTTGTTTCACGATTTCTAACACTCTTTCATGTGAGTATCTTTAACATAATTGTTTAGGTGCAAGTCTCACTTCCTTTAACACAACATTCTAGGTCAATTTCATGACTCATCAGCTTTTATGTTATTTCATTACTCATCTTATGTTTTTCAACATTATTTGGTAGTCTTGTACCATTCTTTATGAAATTTGTATAAACTTATTCAATGTGCTACTATGTTTTAAAGTTCATTTATATGGGGTACGTTGGGACTTGTCCCAATCATTGGCATACCCTGGGTTATGAGTTCAATGAGTTACAACATGTTAAGTCATTCTTTAAGATGTACTTGGCCTTACAATAACATCATAATTTACATTGGACATATAAGATTGGTATGTCTTTGTCAATTTCCAAGTCTATTACATATTTTGTAAATAATATTGTAAGCCAATTTATTCGGATAAACCAATCTTTCACTAAACACGGGTCATGAGAATATCATTATCCAAGTTAATTAACTTCGTGTATATACTATAGTAATCTCATCATCTTAAGCAAGCCAACTTTTAACAATTTCATCTTCTCAAACACAATTGGGCATTACAACAATCTTATCTCATGTAAATGATACTCCAATCATACGGATCTAACCTATAGTTATCATTCGACATAATTAATCAAATAAACCTATACATAATGATCATTTAGAACCACATACAGACTACTAGAATCGGAATAGGGAGAACTAGGGAATGGACATTTGATTAATTGGGGACAACCCTAGTTTCAATTTTCTTGAATTCAAAAACATTTGAAAAGCCTCTTGGGGAAAGAAATCCAAGCGAAAAAACCCATAACTTACTGTAGAATTGATTACGAAGATCACCCCATACTGCACAAAAAATCTTGAAAATTGACTTGAAATCACCTAAGGAGAATTGTTCACTGTTTTTCTTACGTTTGTTATTGTTTTTGAGTCGTGAGGTTTCTTTCCTAATTAAACGTGAGTCTAAATCTTAGGAACTTAATATTGACTAATTCAACTTAGGCTAATTGACTTAAGAAAATAATCAATTATCTAAATACCAGAACACCCCTCCTAAATTGACTAAAAATAGGAGAGCATTTGACTTAGTCAAATATGAAAATTTGCTGAGGTGTCGCAGCTTGAACATAAATATTTAATTAATTAATTACGTTACTAAATTAATTAATAAAGTAACCTAGGGTAATTACAAAAGTACCTTAAGTCACTAGTACCATAACCAACCTCTTTGGACCATCCTAGGTTAGGTACTAGGATGTTTCTTGAGTTAGTTACCCGGCTAGTGTCACCTGGTTAGATTTTAGGATTTCGGGTACACTAGTTATTTTATTTTAGTTAATCCTAGGTATGTTATTTAGAACCTAGAGATTTTTAAGAATCTAGGCCCCACGTGGGTTGAGCCATGCGCGCGCCCCCTAATCGCCCTAACCGAATTCGATTGGGGCTTGGTCTCTTGGTCTGTTGCACATGTGTTGCTACGCATTTCTTGTCCAAGGACCCTCACTATGTCCTTGGGCAATACTTAATCTAAATGATCATTTTGAATGATCATGTGCTATGGTACCTAGGCTTGACACTTGGATTCCTCATACCAAATGTGTGTAATATGAAGTCAAATATTTGTGCTTAGGGTCTTCATTGCAAGTAAAATTCCTAAACAATCTTTGATTGGAGCATTTGAACATAAAAAAATATCTTAATACATAGAAATTGTATAAACATCAATGTGTATTTTAAGTTACTTGGTAATACATATAAATTGGCTAACGCCCTTAAGCCAATATTCTCTAAAATGCCCAGTATTACTCAACATTGAGCATTGGGATGCCTTTGTACCCCAATACATATTCGTAAAACCTAGTAGAGTCTTCACTAGATAAGTACATTTTCTGGAATGTTACAATTTTGTCATTCTATCGACTATTACTCAAACAGAATCATGCTGCTTGCGAGATTTGGGTAATCCTATGATGGAATCCATATTAATCATCTTCCAATTCAACTCCAAAGTTCTATATTTTAATCCAAACCTCCACGCCTTTGGTGCTCTACTTTAACTTTTTGGCGATTCGGACACTTAGAAACAAATTCAACAATGCCCTTTTTCATACCATTCCACTAATACGCTTCTTTCAAATCGTCACACATCTTTGTGGAACCTAGATGAATTGAGTAGATCGAGCTATGAGTTTCCTCCATGACCCTCTCTTGGTGTCCATCCACCATTGGTACACACAGTCTACCTTGATATTTCAAAATACCATCTCCCTCTTATTCAAAAGCTAATACTCTTTGATTTTGAACATTGGATTCCAACTCAAGATAAATGGGATCTTTCTTTTCTTTTTCTTTCACTTCTGATACTGGTTACAATTCAGCCCTATTCGTGAGCTCCATTCCTTTCTCTGTGGAATCTATTAGTCAGAATCCTAAGCGTGCAAGTCTATGCACATCTTTTTATAGTTCTTTTTTCTTTTCCTGAAGATAAGCGGTGCTTCCTATAGACAACTTTCTCAAGCCATTAACTACTAGATTAGCCTTACCGGGTGGAAAATAATGCTAATATCATAATGATTGAGCAATTCTAACCAACTTCCTTGTCTGAGACTAAGTAAACACATGTTGTAGGCTCTTATGATCAACAAATACACAACATGAATACCATACAAATAATGACGTCATATCTTCAGGATGAACACTATCGCAGCCAACTCAAAGTCATGGGTTTGATAATTCTTATCATGAACTTACAACTGTCTTGAGGCATAAGCTATAATCTTTCTACATTAACACACAACCCAAACCTACTATAAATAAAACACAATACACCACAAAACCTTGAGTACCTTCCGGTAAGGTCAAAACTTGGGAAATAGTCAACAACTCCTGAAAGATTTTCTCGCAAGCTTCAGACCGTTTAATCTTCACAATTTTCTATGTCAACTTCGTCAAAGGAGACGAAATAGATGAGATCCCATCCACAAACCTTCTATAACATCCATATAAACACAAGAAACTTATAATATCAGTTGGAGATGTGGGTCTAGGACAATTCTGTATTGCCTTATTTTTCTGGGTGTCAACTCTAATACCCTCACCAAAAACTATGTAACCTAAAAATGCCACAGAATCAAGACAAAACTCACACTTAGAGAACTTGGCAGTCAACTTCTTATATCTCATAGAATGAAGGACTATTTCAAGGTGGATAACATGATCTTTTTCATTCCTTGAATAGATTAGTATGTCAAAATAAAGACAATAACAAACACATCTAGATAAGGTTTAAATACTATGATCATAAGATCCATGAAAGTTGCATGCGCATTGGTTAACCCAAAAACATGACCAAAAACACATAATTCCCATATTTGGTTCTAAAAGTTGTTTTTGGAATATCACATCCCCTAAGTTTCAACTGATGGCATCCTGATATGAGATCAATTTTCGAGAAGCAGAAAGAACCCTAAAGCTGGTTGAAAAGATAATAAATCCTTGGAAAAGGATACTTATTCTTGATGGCAACCTTGTTCAGTTTATGGGAGTCTATACACATCCTAAGGGCACCATCCTTCTTTCTTACAAATAAGACCTGAGTGCCCCATGGTTAGACACTTGTTTGAATAAAACCCTTATCTTAAAGATCTTTCAACTATGTTTGTGTCGTTTTATATGGCGGGATAGAAATAGGATGGGTATCTGGAAAAATATCTATACCGAATTCCATCTCTTTCAAGAGGAACTATGGGAAGATCATCGGGAAAGACTTCATGAAATTCTTTTACTACTGCAACTAACTGAATAGAAGGTATCTCACACTACAAGCATTAACTCTAACTAAGTGACAAACACACCCTTTAGAAAATTTCCTCGCCTCAAGGTACGAAATAAAGCGACCCTTAAGCACTACTGAAGTACTTTTCCACTCTAAGACTAAATTAATTGGGAACTGAACTTGACTACTCGAGTTCTATAATTAGCTGAGTTATAACAGGCATGAAGCCCGTCTATACCAAGTATTACATCAAATTATACCATGTCTAACTCAATTAAATAACCTATGGTACACTTGTATTTGACGAAAATGGGACAATCATGATAGACTCGCTCTATTAGAATGTACTCACCAATAGGTGTAGAAATACTGAATGGTTCACTACGTTGCTCAATAATAATATCAAAGTTCATGGCAACATCTAGATTTACAAAAGAGAAACTCGCTCCTTGGGTCTAGCAATGCTTAATCAATAAATTTAAAGACTTGAATCATAACAGTGATAAAATCTAGTGAATTCTTATACTATTGGTGATTGTTGAGAGGATACACAAGATTTGTTCCTACGCCAGTATCGAATGTAGCTCCTCTAGGTGCATCCCTGTCTGGTGGAGAAACTGATGAAGACTCTGCTCTATGGCAGCCCCCATTACCACTTTCACACTTATTCTTTACACACTATCTCATGAAATTTCCAGTATGAACACACTTGAAACAACCAGTTGAGTCGTCGCGACAAACACCGGAAGGATTTGTACCACACTTGGCGCAGGCATGAGGATTACTACCCCCATGCACCACACTAGCATGTGAATATGCAGGTCTAACTCTGGAATTTTGACTAGAGTACTCACCATTGTTCTTAGGTACATGTTCACTAGTAGATGACAGAGCAAGACCCTTCTATATCTATTGGAAAGATGATTGATTGACATTACTCTTTTGCTGCCCAGACTCATTCCTTGTCTTAACTCTCTTGTTTTTGAAGTACTCTTTGTCTCTTAGCTTATCCTCCTCCGACAGCTGCACATAGATCATCAACCTCAAAATTTCCATGTATCCAATAAGCATCATTGCCCGTCCCTCTATGCTTGAAGAACGACCCAATCCAGCAACATACAAACTCATCCTACTTCTCATGTCCTTAACCATTTCCAGAGCATAACGAGATAGTTGGGTGAAGTTCAACCCATACTCATGCACATTAAGAGAATCCTTCTTATGTTAGAGGAACTCATGTACCTTGTCTTTTTTAAATTATCAGGGAAAGAAATGCCCAAGAAGGCCTTCTCTAAACAAGCCCAACTCACAGATGGTGCATCTTCATTTGTACCCTCTTTCCATTGATGAAAGTAAGTTCTAGCAATACCTTTGAGTTGGTAAGGAGCTAGTTAATCTCTCTCAGTGTCAGCGACATGCTTCACTTTGAACACCTTTTTAAGTTCCTTAGTAAAGTTCTCTAGATCCTAAGTAGTGCTGGAACCAGTTTAATTTTTGGGATTCACCCTCAAGAACTCACGAATCCTTGAAGTGTTGGACCCTTCTTTTTGAGCTCATCTTTGCTGACCAACCTGATTTTCCACAACCTGACTCAGCATCCTAATTGTCTCTATTTGACATTAGTGACTTCTCCCTGGGTTGCACATTAGGTGCATTAGGTAACCCTTGATCCTCAACTTTCCTTATAACTAGACGACCTCTTGATTCTCTTCATGGAGGCATGGTTATCTAAAAACATGGACAAGCATGAACTAGATTTAAACCCAAACGCATGAAAGGAGTATGAAAGAAGTGAAGAATTTACTAAATGTTATAACCTCCTAATTATAGATATGGCGCGCTTCCCATCAATAACTAGGACTCTATAGACACGACTTTATAGACTCCCTAGGACTCTTGAAATATGTGCTTTGATACCAAGTTTGTAGCCCCCCAAACCTCCATCCTGGACGTGGCGGAACTCAATGACCATTGCTGGCCTTGAGAGGACCCTTAGGGTGAATTATTTAACTCGATGGAACACGATATTAAATAACTATAATGATAAAAATTAAACTGAACTGATAAGCATACTAACTGAGAAAGTTGCAAAGGTTTAAACTTTCAACTGACCAAAAGTGGAAACCCACTGTAGTAACAAATAGAAGAAAATGAAAATACTAAAGGACTAACATATGACTGTCTATCTATGAAGAATTTACAACTAGGATGGATTTTGGGACAGACCCTACAACATATTTATAAAGAAAGTACTCAAAAAAACATCAAAAGGAGTACTCCAGAATGCAAGGAGGCACTTTGGAGTGCTCAACGTGATGAACAATGCACCGGATGCCGATTCTCGTTACCTATATCTACATCATGATACGATGCAGGGCAACTGACATCGATACATTGAATGTACAAATGTGCAATTTGTAATTCTAAAACAACTTAAGCTTGAAAAAAGAAAGAAAGAACACTTAACTTGACTCTTCTCAACTCATAAAAAACATAACTCAATATAACTAACTCATTTTAATACAAAAAAATTTAAAAGCAAGTTCAATATAAAAAAAAGTTGTTTGAAAACATATTGTGAACTCTGAACCTATACAAGGATACAATTAACCATAAAATGTATGTAAAAATACAAATAAACTGATGTCTGTGTATGTTTATATAAATACATTTAACTTTTGAGGGAGTTTTTCTAACCGAAAACCATCACTTAAGAGCTATAGTAATGATATATGGATTTACCTATCTATCTCCCGCTGTCGGCGCATCCTATACCTGACCAAAGGTATAAGACCTAAAATGTGTGATGGGTCCATTAGTCTATTGTGAAAGGGTTCATTTGAAAAGTATAACCCTTTTCTACTCGTGGTGTTACATGGTCTATCTAGGCTGTGAGTTTTATGAACTCTCCCCCCATATCAGTGATCAATACTACTCCAAAATTATATTGTCTCTTATGTTTTAAAAATATACTTATTATGTGTTTTGATATTAGTGCTCAAAAGCTTAGCTCAAAGGGTATTTGTGAAATCCTAGTTTCCCTGCTTGCTTCATTAAGATCGCTATTACTCCTTACTGATATCTAGCCCAAAGGCTGATTCTTTTTAAATGTGAAAAACATTTTTATACTGCTTTGGGAATATTCAGTCCCCATATTCTTCTTTTAAGAAAAGACTTCACTCTTCTCTAAAATGAAATCAACCTTAAGTTTTAAAACGACAGTTAAAACATTTTTGAATGACTAATAAAACTTGAAATGAACTTCCTCTTCTTATATTTACTGTTTACTCAGCCTGAACCTTAAGTATTAAAAACAACGTTTAAAAAGCATATGTGACACACTTCTTGAAAGGACTCTAATAATTTTCTAGACTTGGCTATAAAACTTCCTTTAAATTGTAAGTTACAGATTCAAGGTTTGTAATTCCTTTTCATGGATGATTTATATATGATTAGAAGTCATTTAGAGTATTTAGAATCATTAGGAAGTGTTAAAACACTTTAGAAAGGTTTAATCATACTAAATTACAAAAAAGGGAGAAAAATGCCAATTCAGACATGCCCTGGGCGCGCCGCGCCAGCGTCAAGCTCTAAGGCCTCATCCGGGCGCACTACAGGTGCGCTGATCTAGGCCCACTTGTACAAATGTGATGCACCATACCTGTCCCAGTCCAGGTAATACCTGATGAATTTTCATCTCGTTTTCCTTAACATATATCAATCCAATTCGATTTCTTTGCTCAAATTCACCTTAGATCAATGTACCCAGTTCATATAAAAAGAATCTAATCCAAGAAACATCACTTTTTACCTCAAAAAATTCACAAAATTCAACTCATGTTCAAGAACGAAATCAATCCATGAAGAACATTCAAAACCCAATCTTTTAGGATGAAATCACGTTGAATCAAACATGCTTGGAACGTGGGTGACCGAATCAAACGTTATGGAAGACTAACATACAGTTTTAGGGATCCCCTTGACGAAATTCACAAGTTAGGGATCCCCATGACGAAATTCACAAGTTAACTTTGACGATCTTGCCAAATCTTGCCCTTTTTCTTCTTCTCTTCTCTTCTCCTTTCTCCTTATCTCTTGCGTGAAAATTCCCAACTTCTAAAGCTGACTAAATTTAGTCTTGACCCTTATTAAACTCCTAAAAATATTAATAGGGTGGTGAAAATACTAAAATATCTTTTAAAATCCTTGAATTGGACATTTCTTTAATCCAACAGCGCAACTTCCAAAGGGTATAACTTACTCATCCAAACTCGGAATCGCGCAAACTCGGCGGCATTGCAAATGTCATTACAGGGATTTCCAAGAGTATATGGAACTACTACTAACTTATTCTGAGCTAGGAGTTATGGTTATTTGAAAATGACCAAAACTCACTTTTAACTTTTTTAAATTTTTTCAAGATTTCCCTATACTTTCCCAAAACAAGTATTTCTAGATTTTAAAATCCTTTCTAGTTCTTCCAAGTTGCGAGATGTTACAAATGTGCACGCCTACGCGCGACCCATTTTTAATGCGAGGCTACCTCAACTAACACAAAAGTGCAAGGCTTCCAAACTTTAACGGGGTGCTCAAGATTCGATGAAAACACTGTGCCTGCAAACAAAGTATGCTACCTCATTGTACTCAAAATTTTGGACTCAATAGAACCATTTAAACTTCTATGTGAGGTTGTTTCGATGACAAGAGGGTCCTACACCATATTTCTATTTCAAACAAAATCCACGAGGGGCCTCATAATCAACTCGGAAGCCTCAAGGCCTAAATAAAGGTTTGTTATAGACAATACTCAGCATCCCAAAGCTAATCGTACTACCAAAATTCTCACTCAAGCTCGTTCATTAAGAATGTTGACTAAATTTAAACTTAGGACTCAACTTGAAAGTTTAAATTCCTTTGCATAGAGTCACACGTAAAGCCTTGGGAGTCGCGCTGACTATGCTACTAGTCTAAAAAAGACTATTCTAAAGCTGATGAAATCATCTCAATTTGATTACGAGGACATCTTCTTGAAATCCTAATAAAAAATTATGGCTAAAGGTTTAAAATTTTCAAAGCACAAAAACTCGCATTGAAAATAAATGAATTACCAAGTACCAAACTATTTGTACCATCAACTCATAATTGAGTTGGGTCCATTACATAAAATCTCCAAAAAAACGAGCATGAAGAATAAACACATAATTCACATGTAAGTAATTAAAACATCTACAACCAAAAGTACTTTTGTCTGTAAAAGGAAGCGTCAAGAACAATTGAAGGCTCGAACAGTGTAGGAAACTGGTCTTGCATTTCATGATTGGTCTCCCATATTGCCTTTTATATCTAGAAGGTGTCTCCACATACCTTTACTACATCAATATCTCTTGAGTGCAATAATTGACTAGAATGGGAATTGACGCCTCCATGATGGCCAAGCACTCATCAAACTCTACTATATCATACTGAAGCACATGAGACTCATCAGGATCGTACCGGCGTAATATAAAAACATGAAAGGCTACTGGAATATATGAGAACATCCAAGACAAAGCTAAATCATATGCAACCTCTTCAACTAACCGAAGGATCTCAAAAGTCCCAATATACATGGAATAAACTGCCAGTCTTTCCAATCTCATCACGACCTTCATGGCTAATACATGGAAGAACATTTATCATTAAATAAAAGCCTCAAAGGTATCCAACAACCTATGATCCGTATAAATCCTATGCTTGATCTAAATTGTCCGAAGTCTATCCTAAATCACTCTCACTTTGTCCAAATCCCCCTTAATCAAGTCTGTACCACGAAGTCTAGACTCTGTAGTCCCAAACCAGACAATTGGAGAGCGACAACTCCTACCATATGTGGCCTCAAACAGGTTATCTAAATGCTAGAATCATAGTTGTTGCTATACATAAAGTCTACTAAAGGCAAGAATTGGTCCTAGTGACCTTAAAAATCTAAAACACAAGCCCACAATATATCCTCAAGAGTGTGGATGGTATTCTCCAACAATCAATGTGCATGTGGGAAGTTGTGCTAAGGTCAACACGAGTACCTAACTTATCCTGAAAGTCCTCCAAAAGCTAGAAGTGAGCGGAGCAACTTATTTGCTATGATGGAGATCGACACATTATGAAGATGAACCACCACACGAGTGTAGATATGTCTAACCCCTCAGAACTGAATAAATACTGAATAGGGAGGAAGTGTGCTAACTTGGTCAATCGATCACCCGTGACCCAAATGATGTCAATACCTCTAAGGAAAACTTTCCACAAATTTTATAGTGATGTGATCCAACTTCTAGTCCAGAATAGACAATCTCTAGAACTCACTACCAGGCCTCAAACACTCGCCCTTCACAAACTACAACTCAGGCAATTGGACATATAATGTTTAATATCTCTCTTTATGTCGGCTCATCGAGTAATGTTGCCTTAAGTCACTATAGTTCATCAGAGTGACCGGATATATAGAATATCTAAAATTTGACTTACGAAGTATTGTTGAATCAAAACCTTAACCTCTCTAAACAAAAGTATAGCCTACAAATAACAAAATCCAATCTAAATCTAAGGTAAGATAACTGATATCACCTACACACACTTGATCTCGAACATCCATTGTGACCTCATCCTCAATTTTGATGTCTATAGTTCTGATCAATTAAGGACGGTTTCACTCCTACATAGGCTTAAGCATGTATAGAATATAAAAAAACCAATTGAAATATCTGATTATCTTAGTACTTAATGTACAATTCAAAAGTCCACTCCATAGTAGATAAGAAGACTAGACTACCATACTCATTTTCTTCCTAGTCAATGTGTCTGCAACACTTTCACCATTCCTACATGGTAGAGAATAGAGATTTCATAGTCTTTAAGAATCTCAATCTAGTGATGCTACCTTAAATTTAGGTCATTTTGGCTCATAATATACTGATATAAGTGTAGATCTCATGAAAAAATCCATATAAGTAGTGCATCCTGAACTTAAGCGCAAAAAATACCACCACCAACTCCAAGTGATCAATGGGTTAGTTGCACTCATGGACTCTAATCTTCCTTGATACATATTTAATACACTAACCTTGTTATATCAAAGCACAATAAAAATAACGTTGGATGCGTCACAATAGGCCGACAAGCCGTCGTCCTTTATCGGAAGAGTAAATACATAAGCGGTAGTCAACAACTCTTCAGCTTTCAAAACAACAGACCACTTAAAAGGAACATCTAATAGAGTTAATTGGATCCAACGTGCAACAATGGTGGAAAAGACCACCACAAACTGTTTGTAGTATCCTGCAAAACTAACAAAGTTCTGAACATCAGTAACTGAAATAGACCTAGCCCAATCATAAATAGCCTAAATCTTTATTAGATCTACCATGATGTCATCCTTCAAAACCACGTACACGAAGAATGTTATAGAGTCTAACTAAAACTCATACTTTTAGAACTTGGCATAAAATCACTTAACTCTCAAAGTGCAAAGCACAATTCTTATATGTTTCTCATAATCACTCCCGCTTAGCAAGTTTGCAAGAATTTAATATGTGAACACAATGTTGAACAAATCAAGACACGGCCTAAACACCCACATTATCAAGTCTATGAAAGTGGTAGGGACAATAATACCATGCAAAAAGACATTACTAGGAACTCATATTTGCTACAAGTCTTAAATGCATTCATAGGGATGATTGTTTCCATAATACATAACTGATGGTAACTAGACCTCAAATCAATCTTTGAATACACTATGGCATCCTAAAGCTAGTTAAATATATTATCAATCATATGCATGAGCTAGATATTCTTCATTGTCACCTAATTTACCTCCATATAATCAATACACATGCATGTGCCGTCTTTCTTTTTCACCAAGATAATGGGAGTGCTCCAAGGTGATACATTAGGCCTAATAACCCTTTTACCCAATACATTTTGAAGTTTAAAGCTTAGCTCTTTAGTAGTTATCAAAAATAACATTATGGGAATAGGTCAAGTGCGTCCAGCTCAAACTCTATAGGAAAATCAATATCATGGTCTAGGGGTAGGCTTGGTAGGCTGGTACGAGAAACATCTACAAAACCATGGATGACTAGAATGTACTCAAATAGAGAAAGCTCCTTACTCACATAATATATTTAGAACAAGTAAGAAAAACATATGCTAGCCATTAGCCTTTTAGCTTGAAATGAAAAATAACTTTAATCAACGTGTAGCTCATGGAGCCCTTCGATACAATCAGGGCAAAACCAAGAATGACTAAGGTAAAGGTCTTAGAGAAGTAATCTAAAAATTGCATGGAAGGGGGATAACCAGCTCATGCAAAGAATCATATCAAAATCAAGCATATTCAACAATATAGGGTCAGCCTAAGTATCACACCCCTGGGTAGTAACTAAGCATGATAGAAACAACTAATCTACTACTCAAGGCTCACGCACAGGGGCCGACACACAAAATAACACAGCCATAGGCCCAAAAAGCATACCCATATGAGAAGCATAATACAGAGACAGATAATAATAGATAGAGCCTAGAACAGGCTAGTGACATGAAAGAATCATACTTGTAATCACTTGATATGATGCCTCAGTCTCCAACCTAACTAGAGATACAAAGAAATAGTGTTTTCCATATTTTCTCTTGTAATGAGTCCTACCATATAACATACCTCCCCAAGGACCCCCTCCCCTCGAATACCCTGTTGTTCATTGTAATGGTCCTGACGCTAACCTTGATCCGTAGCAGAAGGTGTTGCTAGTGGGCCTGGCATAGATGGAGCAATCCACTTATGAATTGGAAAATATTTGGACCAATGATCAAGTTTTCTACCTTTAAAATAATGGGAAGATCATCTGTTCCAAGAAGAAAGGCCACTACGTTGAAATACTACCGTGGGACCCGCGACTCTAACTAAAGCCTAACTCTAACTATACTTATCACCCTCTAAACTCTCTCATGAGGCATGATTAGGCTAACTTGGCTAACCTTGATGAAACCACTTCTTGTCCTATTATAGGAGTTGATCTCCTTGGAATGGGACCTTCTACAGCTACCCTCATGTCTAGCCCTCGTTTCTTTGTGATATTGCGCCTCACGATAGAGTTTCTTAATAGTGTTGGAATGATCAACAATATCTAGAAAGTAGTGACCTAATGAGACTATAGACTGAATCTCAACTCGCAGTTGTTGTCTCAACCCACAAATAAAGCACTGAACCCTTTCTACCTTAGTATGTAGAATCATAGTAGAATGAGGGGAGAGCTTATGAAATATTCTGAATGACATTATTGTTAATTATGGCTCAAAACTTTTGATAAGATATGAAAAGGATGGAAATTAGCATATCAAGCAAGGAATACAGAGATGTAAGGATGTTCAAAATTGATCCGTAATTGATAAACCAACCACAAAGTTAACTTACTGACCTATTCGTATTGGATTATCTTATAATGAATTTGGGAACATATTAATGTTTTATAATTAACGAATTATAAGCTTGAGACGTGTTATTCAATTATCTTATTTGATAAATTGTTAACTAATTAAGAGTTACCATATTTTCAACTTTTTAGGTATATTAACCTCATTTAATATTTTGCCCAGATATATTAGGGTAATTATATATTTTTCCTACGTTAGTCCTAACATCTTAAGGTTAAAGCCATAAAGCCAAGAAAACCTATTTACTTTTTTGTAATTATATATTTTTCCTTATAAACTAGTAAGCAAGTCAAGAAACTCAAAAAATCACTACAGTTTAAAGGTGTAAACTGTAAAGCCACATGTAGGTATATTCATTTCTTTGACTCTTCTTGCTGATCGTTGCTCAGTTGCTTCTCAGATCTTAAGTGTATTTAATTAATCCTTATCTCTCTTTGGTAGATATTGAGTAAAGTCTCCATTTCTCTTTTCGTTTATCTATTTACCTTCCTTCTGAATGTGTTTCTTTTTGGCATATTCTCCCTTTTTTAATTAGTGTTTTTTTGGGTTTCTCCTTTTGAATAATAATGTGTTTGAAATTTAGGTATGCGAGTGTAATGACCTACATATGTTATCTTTGTCTAATTATTTCAATTTAATCCCATTTTTGGTCGATTGTGCAGGGCATGTAATTTCTCAGTGTTGAATCTATTTACGTGTGCAAGTATTAACTCAAATGTTTATCTCAAACTTAATTTGTTAGGTGCTTACATAAATAAAGGATAAATCAAATCTTCATTGTCACAATTGATAATGTCAGCTCAATCAATGTGATTGTAAAAGAATTTTCTAATCAATTGACTACGATGGAAACTAGTTGGATGAACGATAATCAACGTGAGGTATATGGCGCACATTGTGAATCTTATCGTTGAAAATAATTTAAAAGAAAATTATTCTTTTCTTTAACGTGTCAGACATGTCGTGCAATATGTATGGTTTAAAAGGTTTCAAGAAAGTTGTGATGACGAACAACTCAATTGCAAAAATTTTATCCTCTACCAATTGTTATGTAAAGCTATTGAATTTGAGAAAACATTTTCAAGATATGCTTCTCGCGAAATTGTCTTTAGACATTACGTTGAGAATTCTTTTGTTAAAGTTGGAATCAGGTGAACTAGTGAGCATCACCCGGGTACACATGGAAAGAATTACCAAATTTCTTAAATTCGGTTTTCTCCTTACATTGATAATATCTGGATTAGTTTATGTGACATCAAATATTAATTTTCTTGAAATTTGTGCGATCGTTATTTATTTGAATCAATTGATTGTTGTTGACACTAAATTTTGGACTGACATTTTTAAAGTTGCTACTTTAAATTTTTATGTCTTAAATAGTTCAAAGTATATTTTCTCCAACATTATGAAATTATTGATTATTTTCCTTATCTTTTAAAATGTTATGATTTTTATTAGTTTAATTTGGATTTATCTTGATTTTAATTATTAATATTTTTTCATAGTGTGTAAAATATGAAATATTGTTTAATTTTTCTAAACCACCATTTTTATAAAATTTATATTTTCATATGCTATTAATTATAATTATTTGAGAACAATTTATCAATTTATTAAAAACAACTAATGAATTGCATATACAAATATTTAATTTACCATATTGTTTTTTATCAAAATTTCATAGTCAATAATTTTGATTGCTTTTATAATGCTTTACTTAGTCATGAAGTAAATAAGTGTTGAATATTTTTGGGTTTTGGGGGTAACGGATGGGGGTAGGGGGACGAAATTCTAAAAGGAAGAGTCTTGAAAATAGTTTACGCCTCTGTGTCTAGATCTCAACTCCACCATTGTTCTGCGAAACAACTCAAACCACCACTCATCTTCTCTCCTTACTACTCGAGAAGACAACAGACAAGACACCACCAAACCACTAGAAAGCTTCACCCATCAACCACAGCTTGGCTTTCTCCCTCACCATAACTTCTCACCGATAGAAGAACTCACTGGTGAGCTCCATGTTTCGGCAAAACACCATAACCAAATGAGCTCAAAGGTCCTACCAGACCCAAAACCATTGTCGTACCCTCCTTTCTCCTTTATTAGCTGCTATCTGTGAGGATCTCCACCCTCCGATGAAGCAGAGCACCAAAGAACAACCAACAGTAGCTCCGCCTACCACCACACAGTCTAAAATAAAAATCCCACTCGATCCTCTTTAACACTCTAGCGAACAGCAAATAAACCACTAGATCTAACCACCAAAACCCGATCCTGTTCTCTTCATCACTCCAGCAAACATAAAGGAATCCCCATATCTCACAACAAAAACACCTCTCCGCTCTCTTCATCACTCCATTGAACACAAACAAATCACAGATCCTACAACCAAAACCCCCACCCGGTCCTCATCGCCAATCCAGTGGACGAGAAACGAACCCCCAGACCTCACCACCAAAATCGTAGTCCGTCCTCTTCACCAATTTAGTGAATGACAAACAATCCACCAGATCTTAACAGAAAAACTTCACTACTCCACTTCATTGGTGCTCAAAACTGCAACTAGCAAGCTCAAGCTTCCGCAACCAACAAACAACCCACTTACCCACTCCCCTTTTTATGTTTTTTTTTTCATTTTCATGTTTTTTTGGGTCAAAACCAAGTAACAACAATAAACCAGGTCTTCATCAACCCTCCATTTTTTGTGAGATTTGCCACTATGGTGTCATTTGTTTTGAAATCTATTCTGATCTTCCATATGTTTCAGTTACTTTTTATTTGTAAGAATGTCTTTGTTAGTTGACTGATTCAAAAGTTTAGTGCTATTATTGGAAGTACTTTTAGGAGTATTACATATCTAGTTATGTAGTTCGAGAGTCCTAATTAGTTGATGTTAGTCGGTTAATGAGTAAAGGGTTAGTTCTAAACTAGTGCTCTATTTTTCTTCTCACGGTTTGTTTGTTTCCAATTCCTAGTTAAAGACTTGTATCGCTGCTTTTGAAAAACAATAGAAAAGATGAGTTTCTCTGTGTTAACATCTTATTGTAATAGTCGTTCATATCTTTTCCGAACATCTTTGGCAGTGTTGTTTAATTTTACAAAGGTTGTTGTTATTTTAGTATAGCTTTAATCTACTCTTTAGATTTGGATAGAAAAGCTAAAACTCAGCAAGTTGTATTTTTTTTGGTTAAGTTCAATTAAAAATTATTACATTTTTTAGTGTTGATAATTTTACTTTAGATGGTTATTGTAGTTTTGGTTGTTCTCCAATGATGGTGAACTTTTTCAAGCAAACCTTTCTGTTCATTAAATACTAATTTATTATTATGATTAGTTTTTGTTAATTTTGATGGCAGTTCAATTTTTTTCACACCTTTTGTTAACCTGCTTTGTTTGATTCTTGATGTTCATTGTTACTGATTGTTGTTAAGAATTAATTTTTATTAATTCTTTACTTATTTATTTGACTTTAAGTATTACATAGTAAATTTACTGTTAGTGATTATTGTTAAGACCTATGTTTACCATTAAGTATTAGATAATAAATTTACTTTTATTATTGATACAGTTATTGTTTTTAGGTAATTCATATTTCAAATAACTTTATCTTTTACATTTAGTAGTTAACTCTATTTAAGTTGGTGTGTAAGAAGATCTGGATAATCTCAAATAATATTGAAAAGAGTATTAGTACATCTGTTATAATTATTGTGTATTATTGTTACAAATGATTTAAATTTGTTGTATGTTGTTGTTCTCTACAGATTTAGCTAGCTCGGGAAAATATCTTAATGTTGTTGACGCAACACAATTATGATTTGAGAACAGTATTAGTGTTTTTCTTATAATTATTTTGTATTGTTGTTAATATTGGTTAATATTTGTTGTATATTGTTGTTCTCTACAGATTCTGGTAGCACGGGAGATGGTCCTAACGTAGTTGACGTGCAGTACAATCGTACCTAGAATGTGACTTTTAAAAGTTAGATTATTATAAAAAATTAGTTGACGTGCAGTACAATCGTACATAGAATGTGACTTTTAAAAGTTAGATTATTAAAAAAAATTAAACTTCTGATGCACAACAATCCTTCTCTAATCTATCTCAGTAGTTTTGTTTTTTAATTTTATTTAACAAATATTTCTCACTGTTCAATTTCTGCATAATGAATGATAGCAAAGAGGTAAAGAAAACCAAAAAATTTAAATCTTGGCTCATTTTTCTTGTTTGTCTTGGCTTTTTTCTTGATTATTTTATTTTCTTCAGAATTCAAAGTTGCATAACAGTTTCTTGGGTCTACCTAGAGTTCATCATATGATCTTTGCTTCTATATGTTAAATTTTACATAAAAACAAGACTATCTAGTTTTCCTTTTTGATAGGTTTAAGTTTAACTAGATATCCAATTAAAGTTTTGTCTTTTTGCATTTCTTTTGATATAAATAATTACATGAATATAGGTTGAGTTTCTTCCTTCTTCCTCTTCTGCTTCCTTTTCCTTCTTCTTCTTCATCTTCGTCTTCATCTTCTTTCTCTCTTTCTCTTCTTCTTATATAAAATTGAATGAATTTTGTTTTGATAAAACAATGAGAGGAATAAAGAAGAAGGAGAATGATATACAAGGTTCATGGTATATATTTAAGTTGCTCGGATTTGTGTGTGGGTATCCAAGACAGATGCGAATTTCAGAGTCGGATTCGGTAAAATTTAAATTTTAAGATTTCGGGAGGGGGGAAATCCGAGCATGGATACGGGTGTGGGGATTCGGCCTAAATATTCAATATTATAAATTATAGGTATAATAATGACTAGGTAATTCGTACGCGCTTCAGGTGGTCATAAATAATAATTGCATTGAACTTGAAAATTATTTTCTTATATTATCCATACATTAAAAACAATAGAAATATAGGTTTTAAAAAAAATATTAGTAATATTCCAACATAAATTTGATTATTTTTCATTATCACATAATTCAAGAACCTCTAAAGAATGAATTTCTCACGAAATAATAAATCATTGGTTTTAATCAACATTCAAAGGAAAATCAAGAAGAAAATCAGAATATATATATAGATATATAAAGACATATCGTAATAGAAAGAAACAATTAAGTTGCATAGATATACAATTGCTATATATGTATTAGGAGAAAATTAAAAATTATGTTAACATATTCAAAAAAGAAATTACGTTTGAACAAGAAAGCAATTATAACTTTTGAACTTGCATAATAAATTCCTTCAATAGATAAGCGAGAAATTTCATATCAATGTAAAAATAGATAATATATAAGCTTATACATAGTACTTTTAAGTTATACAATTTAATATAGAATATTAAAACATGAATCCTTGAAACTGAGTATGATAATTATTTTCTACACAATGAATATACGTACAATATGTTCAATAAAACCGGAGACAATAACTTTGAAGAAATATAAACAATAGAGTTTAAAACATGTATTCAAAAATAAAAATTAATATCAGAAGCATAAATTAATGAGTGTAAAATAAACATACTAGGATATGTAAAAAAAAAATATAATATAATAATAGAAGGAAAAAATTGACTCCACTTAATGTGAAATGTCACCTTAAGAAAATTATTCCCTCCAATACAAGAGGTTTAAAGAATCAAATCCCCTATGGATGGAACAATATCACCAACTTATTGAAACAAAATAAAGGTATTAGTAAGTCACTTAACAGAAGCAAAATATACAAATATTTAATTTTGTAGAAGTAGAGAAGAAGATAAGATTTTTTGTTGTTTTAGAATTACAAGAAATCCCATTATTTAAAGGCAACAAAGGGTAGTGTGAACAAATCTTTATTATCCTTATCATCAAGGTTACAACTTTTTGGAAAAGTTACAACCCTTCATAGAAGTCATAACTTTTCATAAAGTCGTAATTGTTAATTAAAGTCAAAACCTTTCGTAAAAGTCGCCACTTTTCATAAAAGCCGCAACACTTCATTAAAGTCACAACTTTTCATAAAAGTCGTATTTGATTAAAGTCGAAAATTTTCATAAAAGTCACATCTTTTCATGAAAAGAAAGACTGGTTTTTGGAAAATAAATGAATTTAAAAGAAAATTCTTACTTGTGGTGGCGCCACGTACCAAGCCTAGGATAGTCTTTATATAAATATATGATAATAATAAATAATAATATCTTACAAAACACTATATGTACAAGTATATCAATTAAAAATGTACAAACATGAAATATAAACTAAATCAAATCAGAATTTGGTTCAACTAGATTTGATTTTTTGTCTTCTTCCAAATAATGCACTCTCCTACATGGACCATCCAAAGTCAAAATTTGATTATGAGTTGTTAGTTATTACTACTTAAGTTTTTTTATATAATAATTCCATATATTTATTATAAAATAATAATAATTCATATATATAGAGAGAGAGACAAACTTAAATTAGATAGACTAATTCATTAAAGGGTTGTGTTGCCGTTTCTTCCCTCAATAAAGACGTTTCTTCTTCCATGAAACTCTTTGCACGCTTTGTTCCTTTTCTAGAAAGAAAATTTCTCTCTTCTTTTTCAAGAAGAAGACATAGAATTATTTGTTCATTACCATAAAATCCTTCGCCTCCTCTTGTACAAGAAAGAAGGTTTGCCTGCTCTCTCTTTCTCTCTCTCTCTCTCTTAGTTTTTGCCATTCTTTTCCATGGAGCAACCAGACCATGTGACAACTTCGTCAGAGGAAAAGTGCGGCCATGAAATTCATATCTTCTTCCTCATTTCTTTTCGTTAGATCTGGTCAAAGTATCCAGTTCAAAGTATCTAGATCAAATTGACCGAATCTAGCACGTACCCCCTCCCTTCCGCACTCGCACCAGTGTCGCGTTGAGATGGGGTTGACTGCAAAAATGAAGTGTCTACACAACATAGATATATATTACAATATAATTTCATTTATAACATAGAAGATAAGTTAATAATGACTATATAGTGAATTTATGTTGTAATAATAGGAAGTTGATGATATGTACCTTATGAATTATACAAAAATTTATTGAGTTATTGACAAAGATGCTTCCATTGGAAATCGAAAATGGGTCAATCCATTGAAAATAAAAATCAATTAATAGTAGTCAAGTAAGTACCCTAGGTAAAAGACTTTTAAATGAACTCACGAAAGACCTAAAGCAACATAAAGCTGTCATTGGAGGTATGGATGCTAGAATAGAATTAGATAAATATTTTGGTGAATTAAATGAGGATGACACTAAAGAATTTAACATCCCACATTGATGGAAAATGCACAAGTTAGATTTATAATTCAATCTTAAATAACATGTGATACATCAGTTGTTCCATTTTCAAGTGTCGCATCTGTATTTGTATTTAGTATGGGAGGACGTCTTCTTGATTTATTAGCATTTCATTGTTCCGAGATTGGTGCTTGTTTTAGTCTGTCTTCAAGAATGTCTACAAAGTGAATAATCAAAGTAACTTATTAGTGTTTAAGAAGATCTTGATAATCTCAAGCAAACTGAAACAAATATTAGTACTTTTATTATATTTATTGTAAATTCTGCTTGCAAATAATTTATATTTGTTGTATATTGTGGTTTTTTTTCAGATTTAGCTATAAGGGGAAAAGGTCCTATCATAGTTCACGTGCAGTACAATTGTACCTAGAAGGCGACTTTTCAAGTTTATTTTTTCAAAAGTTAGATTATTGGGTAACTAAGAAGCTCTTGGGTTATGCAAAAAGTTTGTTGAAGAAATCTAGGAACAATTTTATGACCACAAAATGATGTAAATGTCAAAAGGAAATGCTTAAGATTCTAATCTTTCAGAGTTACATATAACACATGAATTGATAAGAGGTTAACAAATATAGTGGTTAAGTATATCTCACATTGAGAAGGATAGGAAACACACTTGGATATATCATTTTGTTCTTACTCATGAATTTTTAAATAAATCTTTATAAATGGTAGTAAAAAAAGATGAGCCAAAGAAGTAATTGAAAAGAGTTTATGAAGTAATTAAAATTTAAAATTGGTACTGAAGTCATACAATTCAACACAAAGAGAAATTATTAAAATGCAATCTTGAAGCTAAGCGAAATAACTTGTTTCTATATTATTTTATCTTCCTTTACTATTATGACTAACATTCTTTTTCTTTGTTTTGATACTTAATTTTTTTATTGAAAGATTCATATTTGAATCTTCCTTAATTAGTTGATAGATCGCAATTAAATTCAGCTTCAACTAGTGAGAGTCTTTTAATACACTGCATATGGTTAGGAAATATGATGAGATAATCAAAATAAGATTAAACAATTTCTTTTGTTTGTAAAATACGTAGTAACCAAAAGTAAATAAGAAGCAAACTATTATCAAACAATGCTTGAAAGTTGTTAAGTGTATATGATATTATAATGTTGGATAGACATATGGTTTATATGAATTACCTTATAGAGGTCATCGATGGAACAACATGTTATACTTCTGACTAGCTATTCCTTGCATGATACTATAATTTCCATCATTTTCATATCTTGTCAAAGTTTTGAGCCATAATTTACAATATTTTCCTCTAAATATGATTTGTATTACTCGAAAGACTATCTTCACATATATCATGTAATCTCAACCAAGTTACGTGTGAAAATAGTCTTCCGAATAATTCTGATCATATTTAGATGAAAATATTGTAAGTAATGATTCAAAAATTTTGACAAGATACAAAATGATGTAAATTATCGTGTGGAATATCGAGAAGAATAAAATTCATTCCATCGATAACCACTATAAGACAATTCACATAAACATTATGCCTATCTTACTTTAGAACATCAAATATTTTTAACAAGTGTTTAGTATCGTTCAACAATGGTTTGCTTCTTCTTCACTTTTTGTTATAAATAAAAGAAATTGGTAAACTTATTTTAAACTTTCGTCATGTTTTCTTGCATTTCAAAGTGTACTCATAGGCTCTCACTAGTTTAAGTTTCATTTGATTGAAATCTTTCGACTATAAATCTAAATATTCGGAAAAAGAACACTCAAGTATCAAAACAAATAATAAGATGTTAGTATTGAGAAAAAAAGGAGAAAAATATATAACTACAAAAAACAAAAGGGTGTTGAAATTTCTTCAACCTATCTTCAAGATTGCATTTTAATCATTCATCTGAATGTTGAATAGTATCAAATCATTTACAATTTTAAATTTAAGTCGTTCTATAAACTTCTTCAATTACTTCTTTGTTTCGCCTATGCTAATTACCTTTTATAAAGGCTTATCTCAAAAGTTGTAAACTGTAATTGTTGGGTTTAGAAAAATATGAATGAGAAAAGAGAAGAGAAAAATGGAAAGTGAGGGAACCAACTTAGGAGGGAAAATGAAAAGTCATTTGCAAAGTGCAAATGAAAAGTCATTTTTACCATATATTGGTAGAAGAAAGAAAATTGTTGATCTTATATTTAGAAACACTTCATATACTTCTTAAAGTGTTAAGAAGAAGGTTACCCCTTGACGCCGTCGTTGTCTCTCGCTCGGCTTCGACTTTGGCAAATGATTGTATTGAAAATTTTTTTGGACAAAATTTATTTAATCAATTCTGTTAGTCAATTTATTTTCTCTTATAAATTAATTCACAATCTTTGTTAAATAACAGAAATAATTTTGGCGAAACGGAATTTATTTGAAATTCGCGTGCAACGGTAATAACGATTTGATTTCCAAAAAGTCGTTATTTTTTCCCAAAAGACATATCTTTTCGAAAAATCGTTATTCTCCAAAAATACACAACTGTCTGGACATAATGGGTCTTAACAGACACGTTTCTTGCTGAAAATGACTATAAAAGGAAGTCAAATTTCATTTTACAAACACTGAAATTTTTTCATTTCTTTATACATTTTCTCTCATAAACAAAATTGTCGGTCGACTGAGTCTCTGTGTCATTGTTACTGTTCTTACGTTCGCTATATTTATTAAAGTTTGAAGTACCGCTACTTCTTTAACAGGTTAATCAGTTTTATCTTGGGAAAAATAATCTGCAACCTCAGGTACAGTAGGTGGCTTAAATTTTTAAGGAAACACAATGGTTTCTATGGACTCGAATTTCATAGTTTTTTTTTGTTTCATCTTCTTTCTGTTTCTTTAATTTGACAAACCTTAATACATGTCATAATAGTAATGACGTTCAATTTCGTTTTTGTGTGCTTTTATTGTTTTTCCCCTTCTCGTAGTTTCTGTATTGCTTTTGTATGGTGCAAAGTAATGCGACATTTTTTTCAAGCTGGTCAAATGAGTTTGAGTAGTTTCTTCCATTTGAGATGCTTAATGTTTGAAAGAGTTTACTTTAGTCAACATCTGGATATGTTTGATGTAGGGTTGAAATTATGTGAGTTCCATCAGTTTTGGAAGGGGTAATCTTTCTCTAGTATGATGATCAGTTCAGGTGTCGAGGCTTTCATTTGAAATGAAATTAGGTGTTTTAGCTTTTGAGTATTTCCCCAATTTTGACCTTGGTTAACATTCCTGGTAAAAACACTAGAATGAAATTATATTAGCATTGGAATATCGAGTTTGGTCTAGAACGACCTTTGGTTCAATTTTCAATGTGATCGTGATGGCCTTGTGGCGCTTAGAGTTCTGTTTGGCATTTTCTTTAGTAAGTGTAGTATTTGGTCAAAATTTAGACCAAACGATCTCTCTTGGTTGTTTCATCGTTTTTTTTTAGTTTTGAATGTTTTTCTAACTAGGTAACATAGTTTGTATGCATTGATGAGATTCCAAACGAATTCCAAGCCCCAGAAGGAGGACTTTGGATTCCTTATGGAACTGCTAATTTAGTGTTGTTGGTATCACGTTCATGGAGACCAAGTGCCTAGGCCTCTGCACTAGCCGCATTAGCAAAGGGTTGACTGGGCTAGCCTCTTTGTTAGCAAGCCTCGTGCCGGTTTGCGGAGGGTCAACTTTGCTGACCTACATGATCACATGTGGCCTCCACGTTCGCGTAGTCCAATTAACTGGCAGTTGGTGTTATAAAAGACCCATTTTGCATGTATCATTCTAGATTGGTATATGGACGATCTAGATAGATTGTTTTGAAGGATTTGAGTGTATCTTGGTGGAATTGATCGGGAATTTACATGGGCAAAATCAGGGAGCAATAAATCTTCTGTTTTCCTTGTTTTTCTCCGCAGAATCTTCCTTAATTCTCCTTTGTTGATTCATTTTGAGCTAAATTTATTTGGGTATTATTTTGGCTCGATTGTAGCTTGTAATATGCTAATTTTCGGGGCATAACTTCCTTGAGAAAATTGGGACCTCATGACGGTGTAGATTTTGTTACTACGTGCGCGGGTCCCAAATTTGCATTTTTTGGTTTTCTTTCCATTTCTGATTTCCTTTATTGATTTGGGTATTTTTGTGTTCCCTTGGAATTATTGATGGCTTTACATCACTCGAAGGTTCTTTGAAAGGAAAAAGCACCACAGTTGTACTTGATGTGCATTTAGAACTCGAAGTAGGTAACCCTTTCTTTTTCCTTAGACTTGGCTCATTTAGATTAATTATATTTTGAGAAGTATTGTTTTCTTAGGTTGGAATATATGATTATTTTAGAGTTTTCTTATAGTTAATTGACTTATGACCGTTATTGGGTTGCTTACTGTAGTTTTAGATAGAAAACCTTAATTTATTCATCCTTATAGTTGAAATCTTGGTTTATTTTTCTTGTTTGTCTTTGCTTTTTCCTTATTGATTTTACTTTTTGAGAATTCAAAGTTGGGAAACAATTTTTAGGGTCTTCTTGAAATTCATCATATGATTTTTGCTTCTATATTTTAATTTTTTCATGAAACAAGACTATCAAGTATCCCTTTTGCATAATTTTATGTTTAACATGATTTTTTTAACTAGTGGGTCGAGGCTGGGGTTTCGAGTTTTTTCTCTCATTTTTTTTTGTAAATACTTTAGGTGTATTAAGTAAAAGAAATGTATCTTAATTAAATTAAGAGAGGAACAAAGTAGAAGGAGAATGATATATAAGATTCATGGTATATATAGCTGTAATTTCCTTTGCAAGTTAACAGATAAGTCAAGAATGACTAATTTGTCACTTTTATATTGTAATTAAAGGATATTTAGGATATGTACGTGAACAGTATGCAACAATTTATTGAGTTATTGACAAAAATGTTTCCACTAGACATTGAAAATGTGTCAATCAATTGAAATTAGATTCAATTACTGCTAGTGTGGTAAGTATACAAGGCTATGGACTTTTAGATTCACTCATGAAAGATTTAAAGCATTATAAAGCTGTCATTGGAAGTCTCAATGCTAGAATAGAAATAGATAAATATTTTGGTGAAGAATTTGATGATGACACTAAAGAATTTAACATCCTACTTTGGTGGAAACATCAAGTAGCTAGATTTCCAATTCAAGGTTAGATTGCTTGTGATGTATTAGTTTTTCTAGTTTCAAGTGTCGCATCCGAATATGCATTAGTAAGGGAGGATTTCTTCTTGATTCATTTAGAAGTACATTGTTCCTAAATTGGTGCATTTTTTAGTGTGTCTTCAATATTGGCTACGAAGTGAATAATTAAAAGAACTTGTTAGTGTTGAAGAAAATCTAGATAATATCATTGAAATTGAAAAAGTTATGAGTACTTTATTAGATTTATTGTGTATTATTGTTGCAAATGATTTATATTTGTTGTACTTTGTTCTTCTCTTCATATTAGCAAGCACGCGAAAAGATCCTACCAAAGTTAGCTTGTTGTACGATCACACCTAGAAGGTGAGTATTACAATATTGTTTTTTTTAAAAAAACAAATAGATAATTGGAAACCCGAGATGATCTTTGGTTCATACAAAAAGTCTACTGAAGAAATATAGGAACAGTTTAATGGACACAAAATGACGCAAATGTCAAAAGGAAATGCCGAAGAGTTCTATGCTTTTTATGTTACCAATGTTGGAGTATCAAAAGTGAATAATAATTGTATGCCTATGACTTACATCGGACAAAAATTAATAGAGGCTGGTATATATAGTGGTTAAGCTAGATATAACTCACATTAAGAAGGATGGGAAATACACTTGGATTCTTAATACTGCTCTTGCTTACACTTTTTGAAATAAATCTTTACAAAGGGTAGTTAATTAAGACGAACCAAAAGAATTAATAGATAAAGCTTTATAAGTTGATTTAAATTTAATATTGTTAATGAATTTATACAATTCAAACATTCAGAGAAATAATTAAAATGCAATCTTGAAGATAAGTGGAAGAAGTCGCAACATCCGTTTATTTGATTAGTTATTATTTTATCTTCCTTTTCTATTACGATAAAAATTCTTTTTATTTGTTTGGATAAAATTTTAACTACCTAAAGATTCATATTTGAATCTTGTTTAGTTGATAGATTCCAATTAAATTCTAGCTTAAATTGGTGAAAATGTAATACATTTAGAGTGGAATGAAACATGACGAGAAATCAACAAAGGATTAACAATTTATTTTATTTGTAAAATACATATGAACCAAAAGTAAACAAGAAGCAAACTATTATTGAACGATACTAGAAATTTGTTTAAAATATATGATATTATAAAGTAGGATAGACATAAGGTTTATATCAATTACCTTATAGAGGTTATCAACGGAACGAAATTTATTACTTCTCGTGATTCCTTGAATGATATGATAATTTTCAACATTTTCATCTCTTGTAAAATGTTTTGAAACACAATTGACAATATTTTCCTTTCAAATATGATTTGAATTATTCGTAAGACTATCTTCACACATAACACGCAATCTCAACCAAGTTATATGTGAACATAGTCTTCTAGATTATTCTAATCATATTTTAAATGACAATATTATTAATTATGGCTAAATTCTTTGACAAGATATGAAATTGATGGAAACTATTCTATAACATAAGGAATATCGAGAAGAATAAAATTTTGTTCCATCGGTATCCTCTATAAGACTATTCATATAAACATTATGTTCATCTTACTTCAGTGATCAAATATTCTTAACAAGTTTCTAGTATTGTTCAACTATAGTTTGCTTTTTCCTTACTTTTGGTTATGTGGAATTTGAAAAATAAAAGAAATTGTTAAACTTACTTTTTCTCGCCATTTTTCTTGCATAGGCTCTCACTATTTGAAGTTGAACTTGATTGAGATCTTTCAACTATATAAGATCTAAATATGAAGCATTCAGGAGAAGAACACTAAAGTATCAAAACAAATAAATAGAATGTTAGTTTTGAGGAGAAGAACGTGAGAAAACAGTAATGACAAAAAAACAAAAAGGGTGTTGCAACTTCATAAGCCTATCTTACAGATTTCATTTGAATCATTTAACTGAACGTTTAATTCTACCAGTTCATTTACAATTTTAAATTTTGGTTGTCTTATAAACTTCGTCAAGTACTTTTTTTGTCCTCCTTTGTAAAATATCCTTTATAAAGGTTTATCTCAGAATTCGTAAACTGTAACGACCATGGAGTACGTTTTGTGTGATGTTATTGGTTACCCTTTCTGTATAGCTTTTGTATGGTGCTGAGTTGGGTGACATTTTTCCACTGTGTTCAGGTGAAATTTGAGTAGTTTTTTCCATTTGGAGGCTTAATGTTTGAAAGAGTTGACTTTAGGTGTGACGCCTAGAGGCAACCCCTTGGACGCAAACACGAGACCTAGGTTCACAAGTGACCCTAAGCTAACCTTGCTGACATAATCATAAGAATACTAAATATAAAATGAGAAATAAAACATTTTGGAAGCTAAATTATATGAAAATTTGAAATGATGAGAAATACCCATAAACTAAATCTGAATATAAGAAAAACTGAGGGTTCGAAAACAAGCTCCATGACTAAGCTGAAACTAACTATATCTGAAATAAAGCCTCAACTAAATAGAAATGTTGGGACAAGACCCAAATACCTCTAGCAAAACTAAAACTTAGACTAAAAGCGAGAAGATAATCATGTCACTAGCCCCTCGAAGAATGAGGACTCACCACTGATGTTGTTGAACTGAAGATCAGGAACCAATCTATGCATTATTTGACTGCTGAGGACCTAAACCTACATAATAAGAAGATGTAGTGCAGAGTATATATTAGTACTGGAAAGGTACTGAGCATGCAAGATATTATAAAACTGAACAACAATCATAAATAAACCAAAGCATAAATATAAGCAACAATAAGAAACACATAAGAATATAATGAGGATACCAAACATGAATATTGAATGCAATGACTATGTTTTTAACATGTTCAGACCTAATACTGAATTATACTGATAACATGGTCAATGTAATAGAATCTGACTATACTATAAGGAAGCTACTAATAACCGACATAAAACCACATGAACTAAATCTGGTGTCTGATCTTTACGCCTCATTGAGAGGATCCTATATGCCCGGCCAAAGGTATAGACACATGTTGGCATGATCACTAAAATGATGCCTATGAAGGGGACTTACAATCTACGGGGCATGTAGTTCTGGGACTATTTGGGTACGATGAACCCTAGTCAACTCCATATTAAGATTCCCGTATGATTAAGTAAATGAAGACATTATATCTGAAATACTGTAGTACAGGATAGCTTAACATACTAACATGCTACTAACATACAAAATCTGAGAATGAAACATTAATATACTAATAATGACTCATTTAAAACTTAGCAATGGATGTATCAAAATATCTGAATTATCTGAAATATGTAATTCATGAACTAAATAACTACATAACTTGGGTTCTAGATTTATGAGATGACTACACTAAAACATGCTAAATGTCATGATTAACTGATTTGGAACATTAAGTAACCAGTTCACAATAATCTTCTACAATTCTAAAAACCCTAGGTCTGGTTAATAATAAGGGAATCAAGAATCTGACTTAATCTAGGGACCTCATGGGTGAAAGGTGTTCGATTTTATTTGAATTGATTTCTTACCATAAATAGGTTTTCCTTTTAGAAAAAGGTTTTCAATTAGCTAGTCTTTTTTCTGCTAGAAGTTTTGAACTCCATAAATAGAGGCATGTTCCTTCTAACTTAATTAACATTCACATATAGTCTTAAGGACTTTGAGAGTTCAAGTTAGGCAGAGAAATTATGGGTCAGAAGCTTGATACTTTTCACTTGTGTGAACCTCCCATGTACTGTGAGTGAATTTGTTGAAGTTGTTTCTCTCTGTATTTTGTACTCTCATATTTATAGTGGATTTCTCATCTCCTTTGTGGACGCAGGTTGATTAATCGAACCACGTTAAACTTTTATTTATTTTGGTATATTTCTCATTGGTCTTCTTACTCATGGTCTTTTAATGTTTGCTTTGCTAGTTTCCGCATTTAAACCCGCTTATTTTTTATCTTGACAAGTGGTATTAGAGACGCGTGTAACGATTTGTTGATGGAACCTATTTAAAAATTGGATTTTCATGTTGGCGGGTGTAGTTCTAGCATAACCTTTTTTACAGTAATGAAGATTTTTGTTGGAAAAATTGTTTCTGAGAGGTTCTCTGTGTTGAAACATAAAATTTACAAAGGAGATTATAGAGAGGAGAAGCAAGTTGTTGATGCTAAATTTATTTAGAGTTTGTATTCTAACTAGAAGATTAAGTGAAGAAGGCGGATAAATTTATTTTGTCAGAAATTCAGGCCAAGCGGGATATTTGATGGGTTTTGTTTGCCTTAGGTTTTCATTTTAGGAAAAGGTATTGGATTTGCTAGTCTTTTTCTAGTTGGAAAAGATTTAGGACTCTATCAATAGAGGCATGTTCTTTCTAACTTAATCAACATTCACAATGTAGTCTTAAGGGCTTTGATAGTTTTATGTTAGGAGAGAATTAATGGGTCACAAGTTTGATACGTTATCACTAGTGTGAGCCTCCCATGTAATCTGAGTGAATTCGTTGAGGTTCTTTCTCTCTGTATTGTGTAATCTCATATTATAGTGGATTTCTCATCTTTTTTGTGGACGTAGGTTGATTGATCGAACCATGTTAATTTTCTGTCTCTTTTGGTATATTTCTCATTTATCTTCTTACTTATGGTCTTTCATGGTTCGCATTGCTAGTCAGAAAAGGTTTAGGACTCTATAAATAGAGGCATGTTCCTTCTAACTTAATCAACATTCATAATGTAGTCTTAAGGGCGATGAGAGTTTTGGTTAGGGAGAGAATTTATGGGTCACATGATTGATACATTATCATTGTGTAAACCTCACATCTATTATGAGTGAAATGGTTGAGATTTTTTTTCTCTTTGTATTTTCTACTCTCATATTTATAGTGGATTGCTTATCTCCTTTGTGGACGTAGGTTGATTGACGGAACCGCGTTAATTCTTTGTGTCTTTTGGTTTATTGCTCGTTGGTCTTCTTACTCGTGGTGTTTCAAGGTTGTTTTGCTAGCTTTCCGTCTACACCTGCTTAATTTAGGTCTTAAAAAAAGGAATAAACTATTGAAATCTCTCATACCTGGTGATGAAATCAATTTTGGGAATGGAACTGATGGAACCTTGTAACATTTTTAAATTAGGGTTATTTGCCACTTTCTCCTCTATGCCCTAATTTTTCTATGTTTTGATGAGTGATTTGAATTAGGTAAGTTCTAGTTATATTTCTAGGCTAAAACTAACAAAAACAACGTAGTTTAGGGCCCAAATGATGTAGTTTAGGGGTCCATTGCGTAACGAAAATACCAAAAAAAAACTCACTTAAATACTGTTGGGATTACCGAAGAACACGACCGACAAACTATTAAGCGAATAGAGGTCCGTGCTGGTCAACCATCAGTTATGACTAGGGGCAGGATTTCGAGGGTCATATCCACAGACAGGTAGCACGGTCTGTGGGGGAATTTAGGGCTGAGTTTGGGAGGTTTTCAGGTGTGAACATCGGACCACCAGCATGGGTCATGGGTCACCTTACATTTCGTGGGTGACAACTATGGGTTGCACCTGCAACTTATCAAAAATCTACATTAGTTCTTGTTTAGGATACGGGGTGTTACACAGTTAACATCTACATATTCTGATGTCGAGTTGAAATTATGTTAGTTCCACCAGCTCTTGAAAGGTATTTTTATCTAGTGGTGATGATCGGTTTGGGTGTCGAGGCTTTCATTTGAATTTAGTATAATTAGGCATTTTAGCTTTTGAGTTTTGATATAATTTTGACCTTGGTCAACTTTCTTGGTAAACATACTTGAATGGAATGATGTCAGCATGGTTAACTCTGGAATGCCTAGTTTGCACTAGAACGACCTTTGGTTCAAGTTTCCGATGTGATCGTCATAACCTTGTGGCGCTTTGAGTTTTGTTTGGTTCTTCTTTATAACTGTAGTAATTAGTCAAAATTTTGACCAAATTACTTCAATTGGTTATTTCATTGATTTTTTTTAGTTTGGAACGTTGTTTCCAACTAGGTAGCATAGTTTGTTTGTTTTCTTTGCATTGACGAGATTAAGAATAAATTCCAAGCCCTAGAGGGAGGACTTTGGCTTCCTTTTGGAATTGACAATGTAGTGTTGTTGGTGTCATGTTCATAAAGACAAAGTTTATGGACCTCCTGCATTCGTGTGGGTCTCGCCACATTCGCAAAGGGTATCCCCATTTGTGTTTAATGTACCTTGGCTGCTTTCAGGAAGGGTTGATTGACCTAGCCTATGTATTCACAAGCCTCATGCCGGTTTGCGTAGGGACAGCTTGACTGACCTATATCATCACGTGTGCTCTCAACGTTTGCAAAGGCTAGTTAACTGGCAGTAGGTGTTTTAAAAGACCCATTTTTTCAACTTGCATGTATGGGAGACTTAGAGAGATTGTTTTAAAGGATTTGAGTATTTGTTGGTGGAATTGATCCGGGAGTTACTTGGGCACAATCCTGGAGTGATAAATCTTTCGTTTTCCTTGTTTATCACTGTAAATGCTTCTTTAAGTCTCAATTTTTTATTCCTTTTGAGGTAAATTAGTGGGGGGGGGGGTACTTTTTTTGGCTCGATTGTAGATCGTATTGTGCCCATTTTCGGGCTCAACTTCTTTGAGAAATTTTTGGACGTCTGACGGAGTAGATTTTGTTAGTCTTTGCGTAGGTCCCGTATTTGCATTTTTGGGATTTCTTTCAATTTCTGATTTCCTTGAATTATTTGGGTATTTTTGTGTTTTATTTTGTGTTCTCATAGAGTTATTGATAGTTTTACATCACTCGAAGTCCCTTTGAAAGAAAAGAAAAAGCTCTCTTTCCTTACACTTGGTAATTTCGATTTAATGTATTTGAGCAGTATTGTATGTTTAGGTTGGAATTTAGGATAATTTTAGGCGTTTTTATCGTTAGTTGACCGTCATTATTGGGTTGCTTAGTGTAGTTTTAGCCGGAAATCCTTAGATTAGGTTGATCCTTATGGTTGAAATCTTGTCTTATTATTCTTTTTTGTCTTCCCTTTTTTCTTGTAGATTATACCTTTTGAGAATTTAAAGTTGGGAAACAATTTTTAGGGTCTTCTTGAAGTTCATCATATGACTATCCAATATCCCTTTTGCATAGTTTTAAGTTTAACGGGATTTTTTTACTAGTGGGTTGAGGCTGGGTTTGAGGTTTTGTTTTCTATTGTTTTCATTGATATCCTTTTCGAAGTATTAAGTAAATGAAATGATTTTGATTTTTGATTTAACAAGGAGAGGAGCACAATAGAAGGAGAATGATTTACAAGCTTCATGGTATATATAACTGTAATTTCCTTTATAAGTTAATAGAAAAGTGAAGAATGACTATTTAGTAACTTTATATCGTAATAATAGGATATTATCTGAAGAGCATGCAACAATTTATTTAGTTATTGACATAGATGATTCCACTAGACATTGAAAATGCATCAATCGTTTAAAATTTGAATCAATTATTGGTAGTTATGTAATTACCCCATGTAAAGGACTTTTGGATTCACTCATGAAAGATCTAAAGCATTATAAAGTTATCAGTGGAGGTGTGCATACTACAATAGAATTAGATAAATATTTTAGTAAAGAATTTGAGGAGGACACTAAATAATTTAACATCCTACTTTGGTGGAAACTTCACATAGCTACATTTCCAATTCAAGCTAAGGTAGCTTGTGATGTATTAGTTGTTCCAGTTTCAAGTGTCGCATACGAATCTGCGTTTTGTAAGGGAGAATATCTTCTTGATTCATTTAGGAGTACATTGTTCCTAAATAGGTGCATGTTTTAGCATGTTTTCAAGATTATCTACGAAGTCAACAATTAAAATAACTTGTTAGTGTTGAAGAAAATCTAGATTATTTCGAGAAAATTGAAAATGGTATGAGTACTTTTATATATATATATATATATATATATATATATATATATATATATATTATATATATATATTATTGTTGCAAATGATTTATATTTGTTGTATATTGTTTTTCTCTTAGGATTAGCTAGCACGGGAAAAGATCCTGTTGAAGTTGACGTGTAGTACAGTTCCACCTAGCAGGCGAATTTTAGTATTTTAATTTTTTTTTTAAAATAGACTATTGGAAACCATAGAAGCTCTTTGGTTCATGCAAAAAGTCTATTGATGAAATGTAGGAACAGTTAATGGCTACAAAAATGGCGCAAATGTCAAAAGGATATGCTGAAAGGGTAGTTAATAATGATGAACCAAAGAAGTAATTGACAAAAGTAAATAAGGTGACTTAAATTTAAAATTGTTAGTGAAATGATACGATTGTACATTCCGAGAAATGATTAAAATGCAATCATCAAGCAAAGTGGAAGAAGTCACAACATCCTTTTAGTTATTTCGTTATTATTTCATCTTCCTTTTCTATTATGACCAACATTCTTTTTGCCTTTTTTGATACTCGAATCTCTTTCTTAGCGAAAGATTCACTTTTTAATCTTCTTTAGTGGATAGATATCAATAAAATTCAGCTTCAACTAGTAAGAGCTTTTTAATAATTTGTACAGTGGAAGGAAACATGACAAGATAAACAAAAAAAGATTAACAGTTTAGTTTATTTGTAAAGTACATACTAACCAAAAGTAAACAAGGGAAGCAAACTATTTTCGAATGATACTAGAAATTTGTTAAAATTATATGATATTATAATGTAGAACAAACATATGGTTATATGAATTACCTTATAGAGGTCATCGATGGAACGAAATGTTATACTTCTCGCTATTCCATGCATATTACGATAATTTCCATTATTTTCATATTTTTGTCAAAATGTTTGAACCGTAATTGATAATATTTTCATTTAAAATATGATTTTTATTGTTCGAAAGACTATCTTCACATATATCACGCAATCTCAACTAAGTTGCATGTGAACATAGTCTTCCGGATAATTATGATTATATTTTAAATAACAGTATTGTCAATTATGGCTCAAACATTTTGACAACATATGAAAATTATGGAAATCGTATCATGTAAGGAATATCGAGAAGAATAAATTTTGTCCCATCGATAACCTCTATAAGAAAATTCATATAAACATTATGTATGTCTTACTTTAGAACATCCGACATTTTGAATAAGTTTCCACTATTGTTCAACTATAGATTGCTTATTTTTCACTTTTGGTTATTTGATATTTGAAAAATAAAAGAAATTGTTAAATTTACTCTTATAATCTCATCATGTTTTCTTTCATTCCAAAGTGATGTACTAACAGGATCTCACTAGTTTAAATTGAATTTGATTTAAATCTTTCAACTAAAGGAGATTTAAATATGAATCATTCAACAAAAGAACACTCAAGTATTAAAAAAATAAGAAGAATGTTGGTTGTGAGAAAATAAACAAGAGAGATAATAATACAACAATAAAGAAAAGGATGTTGACTTCTTTCACCAAGCTTCAAGATTGCATTCTTATCATTTATCTAAAAATTAAATTGTATCAATTTATTTATAATTTTAAATGTAACTGGTCTGATAAACTTTGTCGGTTACTTCTTTGTTCGGTCTAGGGGTGTACAAAATCAAACCGAAATCTGAATCAAACCGTAAATTGATTCAAACAGAGAAAAAAACTCGACTAGTGGTTTGTTTGACTTGGTTTTGTGTTGGAAAACATAAACTTGACTATATTTGGGTTGGTTTAGTTTTAACTAACAAAAAACAACCCGACACCAATTTTTAAATATAACTTTTAAAATTTTATTTTATATATAAAAATATTATTTTGATATAATTTTTAAATATTTGTTATACTTTTTCATAGTTTTTATTCATTTAATATATTATTCCAAGTTTGAATATTATAATTTTGATTGGTTCCATAAATCTTATAGTCTACAGATGTTGATAATTATAATAAAAGTTAAATCAAAGTCAAATTAATTATTCCAAAAGAAAAATAATTTAACACTAAGAATGGCAATAATATTGAACATTTGTTCTTTGATTTTACATTCGTTTAGACAAACACAATATAATTTTAATTTCCATTAATATTTATTCATATAACTAATACTTATTAAACTTATTTTAATATGATTTAGTACTTTAAAATTATGATCATTTTCATTATGACTTGTTAATTTGTAATTTTTTAACACGATTTCATTATTATTTTTATATCTTTTTTCTGGGTATTTTAGTGTCATTAATCATATCATTATTTGTGTTATATCCTTAAGACACACTTTAGATAGTTGTATTTTGATTGAACTGAATAAATATTTGACGTATAAGTCAATTATATGTTTGAATTAATATAATAGCGAAAAAATCGCGAAAACCCGAACAACCCAAAAAATCTGAAGACGAAAAACCCGAGTTTTATTGGATTGTTTGGTTCATAGATTTAAAAATCCGACACAAATAATTTGATTTGATATTTGATAAACTCGAACCAACCCGAAAGGTACACCCCTAGCTCAGCCTTTATTAATTACATTTATAAAGGTTTATTTCAAAATTCATCAAGGGTCATTTTTTGTGTACTTTTACTTTTTTTCCCTCCTCCTATCTTTTGTGCTTTTTTTTATGATGGTGGGTTGGGTGAAATGTTTCCCAAGGTGGTCGGGTGAGTATTGAGTGGTTTTTTCCATTTGGGAGGCTTAAGGTTTGCAAGAATGGACTTGAATCAACATATAGAGACTTTGATGTTTAATGGAAATTTTGTTTGTTCCATAAATTGTAGAAGGGACATTTTAGTCTATAGTGATGATCGGTACAATTGTTGAGGCTTTTGAGTTTGTGTAATTAGGTGTTTTAGCTTTTGAGGTTTGCCCAAACTTTGACATTGGTAACATTTCTTTCTAAACACGCTTTGAATGGAATTTTGTCAGTGTGCTAAGCTTTGAAATGGCGAGTTTGGTGTAGAATGACTTTTAGTTAGATTCTCAAGGTAATTGTAATGACCTTGTTGCATTTAACGTTTCGTTTGGAATTTCTTTATAAGTGTAAATTTAGTCAACATTTTGACTAAATTACCTCTGTTGGCTGTTTCATCAATTTTTGCTAATTTCGGAATGTTGTTTCCAACTAGGTAACATAGCTCATATGCGTTGATGGGATTCTAAACGAATTCTGAACCCCAAACAGTGGATTTTTGCTTCCTTGTGGAAATGTTGATATAGTGTTGCTGGTGAAGTCTTGAAGGTGCCAAATATGTGGAGACCAAGTGTCCAGGCCTCCGCCTTCGTGTGGGTCTCACCATGTTTTCAAAGGGTCGCCCCTTTCAAGGTCCTGTCACAGCTCGAGCCTACATCCCAGACGTGGCCGACACTTGAGAATCGTTGTTTGTCCCCCAGCAAACTCTCATTCTTGCTAACTACAAGTGGAAGACTGACTCAAGCATACACAAGCATCAAGACTGAAGAATTATTTTAAAACAACTTATTATTTCTTCAATTTTATTTAAAAATGCTGATTATTTAATATATAATATTAAATTAAAAATATCTGAAACTAAATACTGTAAGACTGAGATTGTCTACCTATGAAGCTACTAATGCATAAATATAGGCGTCAGGAGAAGACCCACGACACCTCAAAGCATTACTACAAATAATCATAAGATTAGAGTCCTTTGTAAGGAGGCCTTACCAAAAGCCGACGAACGTATGATGTCATCTCAATGAATCTCTTGTTGATGATCCTATGTACTTGAACTTGTACCAGTAAATGATGTAGATTAAATGACATCAGTACATTGAATGTACGGGCATGTAATAAGGTTGAATAACACAATTAACTAAACTGAAAGTAGCGGTGTACAAAACCAAACCAAACCGCACACCGAGTCAAACCGAAAAGAAACCCGACTAGTAGCTTGGTTTGACTTGGTTTGGTATTGGGAAAACCCCCCCACTATATTTGGGTTGGTTTGTTTTTAACTAAAAAAAATCAACCCGAGACCAGACCAACCCGACTTCATTTTTGTAATTTTGAAATATAATTTTATACATAAATATATTTACTTTGTTATAATTTTAAAATATTTCTTATATATTTCATAGCTTTTATCTTTTAATATATTATTTTCAAGTTTAATACCTAGAATTCAGAATGATCCAGTAGAAATTATTGTTCATTGATGTTGATAACTATAATGAAACTTATATCAAAATCAAATTAATACTACTGCAAAAAAAAAAAATCAATTCAACACTATGAATGATAAAAATATAAAATATTTGTTCTTTAGTTTTACATTGGTTTAGACAATTAAAGTATATAATCTAATTTTAATTTTTCTTAAATATTTAGGGATATAACTTATATTATTAAACTTATTTTAGCATGATTTAGTACGTTTGAGTTATTATTATTTTTAATGACTTTACGATATTTATTTTATATGATTATTTTATTATTTTTTATTGAATATTTTTGTTTCATCAGTACTCATCTCATATTTTGTGTTATTTTTTTAGGAAACACCTCAGTAATTGTATTTTAGTTGGACTAAAGAAATATTTGGAGCACAAGTTAATTATATGTTTGTGTGCAAACTTTAACGAAAAATCTGAAAAATTTGAGGTTTATTAATTTGGTTTGATTTATAAATTTAAAAATTTTAAAATTCAACACAATGGATTGGTTTGATATTTGAAAAACTCGAACCAACACGAGGTTGAAAAGTCCAAAAAAACCGAATTTTACTAGTTTAGTGTTGTTTATAATTTTTTTAAAAATTCACAAATGGTTTGATTTGATATTTGAAAAATCCGCACTAATTCACCTCTAGCTGAAAACAACTCAACTGATAGTATAAATCACATATAAAATCATTTAATCTCTTACTGTAGGAATGCAATAATAGTAAATAAAGAAACAACAAGAATTTACAAGAGTTGGAAATTAAGAAATTCAAAGAAACACAACAAAAATTTCACGACCCAAAAATAGACGTGATGACACTCGTCTTATCCCACCAAGACAAGACATCCTAAAACTTAATTGTTATAATAAAGTGCAAAATTTTATAATAAACTCAAAGGTACCCCCAAAATCTGGTTGTCACGTGTACAAGCCTCTAAAATATTACAATTGAATCAAAAGAAAATACAAGTCTCATATGACATGTTTCTAGAGTAGAACAAAATCATAAACACGAGCAAGAAGGTCTGCTGAGAGTACAAACATGTACCTCACAAATCTTCAAGAAGCCTCGAAAAAGAAGAGAATGACAAGTACCACAAAATCCAGGCTCGTAATCTATGAAAAAAGTTGTAGAAGCAAGGGTTAGTACCAAGTAAGGGGATGAAATACGGGTACTCAGCAAGTAAACCTCAAAACACAAGCTAAGGGAATGAAATACGGGTACTCCTGCCAGCCCAATCGAACCTCCACAACTACAACCTACCTAAAAATCATTCCAACCTAAAAACTCACATTTTTCATAGCACATAGCTCAACAACATCACTTAGACAAATTACATATCCTTCACATCAACACTTTGAAAAATTACATATCCTCAACAAAAGCAGTTCAACAAATTAAAAACATATCCTCAACAACAACACTTTAACAAATTATATATCCTTAGCAACAAGCTCAGTATTCATCAATCAAAAGTTCCACAAAAAGGCATTCATAAGTTAAGAAAAACACAATATCAAATTCACTAATGATAAGTATGTAAAATGCAATGGAATGCAATGTCAAGTATAGAGACACATGTCTGACCTAGTGATACAGACCCGATGTCTCTCAGTCTGGGATCCATGGGGGACATATCTGTCCATGCATCCATCGCAGCGCGCAATACGATCCTCGATAATAGTAATCATTGCGGCGAGCAATACGTCCCTCGATATAGTATCCATCACAGAGTGCAATACATCGTTTAAAAATATAGTATCCATCGCGGCGTGTGATACATCCCTCGAAGTGGTACATCCTCTTTAAAATCTTAGTCTTTCTCAATGAACATAATACTTATCATAGTCATGTCTCAGAATAATGCAAATGATATGTCCACACAAATAATGAAGAAATGTCAATTTTCATAACATTGCACAATTCACAACAACACAAATATGATATCACATCAACAATGATTCAGCAAGACTTCAAACCTTTTTCAACATATTACACATAAATAATTAATCATATTGCCTTTTGTTGCCCCTTTTTCATTAATAGTAATCAATGTGGGCAAGTAAACCCGTCACCAAGTCCCATTACTCCTAAACATATACCACAAGGAAATACACGCATTTCATATACTTAACAAGAAAACAGTGAACCATCAAAAATTAAGCGAACAATATCTCGAATTATGAAGTTTTAAATAAATATTTGAGTCAATACTTGGATACTAAAATAGATTCAGGACTCGGAAACACTTGTCTTGCACAATTGATAAGAAAAAGACAAAAACTAAATTAATTAGGCTAAAATAAGACATGTGATACACTACACTTACATATCTAAAATGCATACATATCATTATTCATATGAAGGAAAAAAATTAAGTTAAAAAAGAATACGAAAGAGACAAAAAAAGCATATTAAAATGGGAGGTAAGTAGATAACAGAAAAGAGAGATGGAAACTTCAATCAGTACCTATAAAAGAGAAGGATTAAGCAAACAAACATGAGATTTGAGAAGCGACTGAGCAGTGAGAAAGAAGAGACCAAAACACTTGGATGAGGCTTTATAGTTTACGCCTTCACCGCTTGTAAATTTAAGAGATTTTTTGAGTTTCATGACTTTCTCTCTATTCTATAAGGCAAAATACATGATTATAGAAAAATAAATAGGTTTCCGTAGCTTTAAAACTTTATCCATTAGGAGTTAGGATTTGATGAGTGGTTGTAACACCTCGTAATTTAGTAGACTAAACTACGGCTAAGTGAAAGGGCAAGAGTTAAGGGAGCGAACTAGGGCAGCGCAACCTTCCCCATGTACGGGTATCCTTCGAAAGACATCCTTCACGGATCGTGGTGGCCACCATGGATCATGGTTCCACTCGTGGTGGTGAGGAACTAGCTTCACCAAGATGCCCAAACAAGAGACCCTCCCCCATGAGCCATTAGGCGGATGCTCGAGAAGGCCATGATAGGTCGTGGGAGGGTTTGTGAAGGTGTCTGAGGTTTATATGGGTCTAGGTAAGGTGGCCTAGCTACTGGTCCAGCACAACGAGGAGGACCACGACTCCTTGTGAGGACTACGGTTCGTGGAGCCTGTCATGGAGATAGATAGTACACTATAAAGTGGGGGGTAAATTGGGTCATTCCAATTTTATGTAGAATATATATAGCTCATTTTACTCAAGCCTAGCACACATATATAAGTGATTTTAAACCATAAAATCACTCATTCAAGTCATTATTTTGAACTCTCAAACAGAAATTGTCACATCCCAAGAATACACCCTAGAAGATATGGCAGTCTCAGAGTGAAAAATGGCGTAGTTGACCTCTCGGAGGTATTGTACAAGCACTTTGACATCATTCATTGCATACATGTATGAAAAGTAATGCCGAATTAAAACTTTTCACACGAAATAACTTAAAACATCTTTCATATTAAAAATCATAGAAAACACTATGTCTGAACATATGTCAATCTTAGACTCAAGAATACTTGGGACACGACCTATAAATTAAGAATATAGAAATACTTAGTCTACTACAATACTTTGAATTAAAAGAAATCTAAAGAAAACTATGTCCTCGAGTAAAGTGAGGGCATACTTTAACTTGCTTGAAAGAATCCTAGTTTCCACGTTTTTCTTCAAGACGCTTCTCACCCTCCACCTACACCTTTAGATATAACAAATGTATGGAATTAGTACAAACACATGTGTTAAGTATGACATAATGCATAAAATCATGAGAAAACAGAAATTCATGAGAAACGTGCTCTTTTTTATTAAAACATCATATTAAAAGTATATGAACCATATTTAAGCCCCAAACATCACATTTTGAACACCATACAAGTCATACTCAATCTATAACAATTTAGTTAAAATTACAGTGAACTTACCATAACCTTGTCGTACATATTTTTTAACTTCACTGTAACTTCATATAAAACTCACACATCATAAATAGCATCAACCTTACATCAAAACATATAGACATGAGATACTTCAACCAAGGTGATTCTAAGGCTCACTTGAGTGAGTTATGAAGCGATTGCCCATACAATCCCTTCACACACACCAAAGCAATCCTTTAGACTACCTAAGATAAGATCATTCTCACTTCACATAATAACATATATATAATATGAGATTCTCTTCCAAAAAGGTTATCGAAAGTCTTACTTAAGTAATGCAAGAAGAGACTGCCCATCCACCCTCTCCAAGCTTACCTAAATAATCGTTAAGACAACCTAAGTTTAAATCATGTCTACTCAATAAATTTACTTACCCTATCTAGAGTCATTATTAAGACTTCCTTAGGTAAGACATGAAATGACCATTCCTATGCCCCCTTCAAAACTAAGAAACCTTTAAACTTCTCTAAGTAAGTACTTATACATTAACATACTTTCCAACTTAAGTTATTTTTATTAGTTCATTAAGAGACATTCAATTTACATAAGGATGTTCAAGTAATGATCTTGGAGAAGACCTAGGGACTCACTCACTAACATCTTCATAGCCTAATCGTGCAATGTATAGATAGCGTTCCATACCACCACCTAAACTTCATAGAACTTCTCCAACACTAGAGGGTATCCCATATGATAAGAATAAGCAATAACCGACATAGATCGTGGTATCTAAGAATGGAATCTAGAGTCAACCCTATTGCTTTAAGGGGTATTCTACTTGCCAATGGTAAAACCATTACACAACCCATATAGGCACATGGTTAAGGAATATGAAGGATTTCTTTGGTATCCATTCTCATATTTTAAATATAGAAACTCCCCTACCATACTCACTCAGTGCTAGCCTTTTTTCTCATGGAGTAATTCACATAAAGGAGTATATGAAGAGGTTCCATATCTAGGTAACAACCCAATCACATTACACTTTACCAAAGAGGGTCCACTAAGGCAACTTACCTACAATGGTCAATATGATAGCTCAATGACTTTCCTAAGTATGATTTCATGTCATTCCAACCAATCAACCCTAAGTCCATTATTCACATAATAAAGATACCATTACGTCTTTCAACTTCAAGGATATCATAACCTTCCAACTAGGTTGAAGGTTCCACATAAGGACGTTCTTAACTATGTTAAAGGTCACATGTCAATCATACAAACAATACTAAGAAACTTTAGCATACTAAGGGACACAAGTCTACCAAAACAAGACACACACATACTTCACCATATCACATATAACATATCATTCTAGAAGCACATAGGCATAACCAACATCATATATAGGTCATCCTACTCAATACTATAATATCATAAATTTAAATATCACAAGTATCATATAATTTATCAATAAACATCATACTTCAACATCAAGTAATCCACATAATGACTACACTATTGTTTACTAGAAACACATACCATCAACTAGAGGAACTTATGTTTTGACTCCACATAAACACATAAGTCATCTTGACAGTCATAATATCCACATAATCAAGTCATAACATGATAAAGACATAATAATTGATGTAATGGCAACGAGGCCACATCAGTCACAATTTATAAATTAATGTAGGCAAGGGCACATGTATCACAAATATAACACATAAGCACCGCCATCATAAGTGAACTATACCAAACATCATTACTTTCCAAGTCCTATAATACACATTAGGGAAATTTAGATAAACATACCATGAATCCAACCTCACACCTTCAATCCAAAGCCAATTCATCCAACACAATATACCAAAGCCTTTACCAATGCTCATGATCATCAAATCAACCCAATAATCACAATACATAATGAATCAAGGATAATACAATATGAATTTATGAAATTAGGGCATCCAAATAACAATTCTAGCGTGATTCATTCATAATTCAATATCCCCAATAAAACTACATAATAATTCAATAACTTTAAGACATAATCAATTCACCCACAAAGTAGTCAAAACTGGAGTTACATGAACTACATGGGTTCATAGGGTTTTTAGGCTAAAATAATCAAATTATAATTCAATAAATATACAATGATTCAAACATTTAATGCAAGAACCCGTGGATAGATTACAAAATTTGACAAGTTCATCTTTGAAAGACTTTAGAAATCACTTTGAAGTTTGGCTCCTTGAATAAAAGAGATTCAAGGACGAATTCCATACCAACACTGATGTTAGACCACGAATTTGATGAAAAATTGATGAATACTAACCAAAGAAATCTTCAATCCAAGCTCTATCTTGATTTTTGTCTCTAATAGAGTTCCAGAGATTTTTTTAGAGAATTTGAATTTTGATTTGTAATAATGAATTCATCTAGGTGTTTATGACATATTAAAGTATTTATAGTACCCACAATACCCCTAATAAACCTCATAAACATTTATTTGTATGTGGGGTGAATTTACCAATTCATCCTTTCACTTAACAGTGAACTGCACAGGCTTGCAAACACCAATGACGCCTGCCCATCGATGGCTCGTTGGTCTAACGAAGGGCCATCCATGTTGGCCGTCGTTTGATTTGGAGACCTGACTTTGGGATCTTAAGCTCCCTGGGTTAAGTATTTACCTACGCAGCCATCAACAGGGCATCGACTAGCCTACTGGCCGTCAAATGCCTCCGTCGTTTGAGGCTGGTCTAGGCAGCCTTTTGCTCAAACATGGGTCCTTTCTCAAAAGACCCTTGGTTTGTCTTTGGGGACTTTTGCCCGGAGATCTCCAACCCAAATATTTTATTATACCTTTCACATCAATTTCATTCAAAACGAACACATAAAACTCGGCAAAATATGCTAAGACACACAATGTTTTTTCAAAGAAAACCTTTTGAACGTCATGGACGTTTGACCACAAAACTTCATGAAACCTTAGACACTCTCAACCTCATTATAAACCATATTAAAACATCAAAACTTCAATACACAAGAGTTAGGTTATAGTTAAACCTAAGTCATTTTAGAGGTGTAAAAATCTCCCCCACTTGGACAACATTCGTCCTCGAATGACACTTGCTTCATTTTAAAACACTTTCAGGAGATAATAAAATCAAGACTAACAAAATAACCATACCACACCATACACAATATACAATTAGGAGGAACACCAATTTCACTTACCTGTGGAGACTCAAAACACAACAAGGAGATAGAAACTAATCTAAAACTCATCACGCAATAAGGCTCACATGCTTAATTTCAATTAGCAAGAACTCTTTATACATAAATTATATTGCTCATATACATCCAATGTATACACACTACAACAATTTTCAACAAAAGAACAATTTATTCAAAATTTCAAAAATCATACAGTGAACTGCCAACATTACAGTGAAACATGCTAAATTTTTTTTAAAATACAACTCTTAAGCAATTGATGGTAAAAGCATGACAATATGATATGTAAAACCATATAAAACCAATTACAACATAATCATAACTTCATTAAATGCACAATGCAAGGAATCAATGCAATTCAACTCCAATGAGACTCCTAAACATAATGCAACATGCAACATGCTACTATGACTTTCTACTCTCAATCTTGAGTTGAATAGAAGAGATGAGAAAGTCAATCAAAAAGTACTCACTATACTCCACCACTCAGAAGGAACTCATAAAAATTAAAAGAAGAAGCTATAACTTACGAACATCACCATCGTCCAAAGAATTAGGAGAATCTTGCTTGGCCTTCCTTCCTCTTAGCCGCATGTGCAACAATCTCTCACCTTATTACCATCCTTACCACAACCAAATCAACCATTGGTGCCAATTATAAATTCACCATAGTTCCTCTTCCCATTGATAGAACAAGTGGTCTTAATGATTTGAGAACCACTACCAATCCTAAGCTTGCCCCTTGAGGCACTAGTCCCATCTTGATTTGGAGCTCTCTCTTAAACATAGGTTAGACCTTGCTTATTGGCTTTACCCTTCGTCAAAAACCTTGTGCTTCTCCTAGGTTTGGGTTCTTCAACACCCTTATTACATTGTTTAAGGTCAAGAAACTCTCCAACCTTCACCTCCCTCTTAATACGGGGAAAGTACTTACCTAAGAAGGTCCCCTTAAAATCTTCACACTATATAGTACCAGACTCAACCGGCGAATTATATTTACATTGAGCGTACCACACTTGAGCAACCTCCCTCAATAGGTACGAAGCTAACTCCGGCTTCTCCCTAGAAGTCACCCCCAAGGCACTCAACACCTTGTACACACCATCTAGAAACTCTTGGGGATCCTCTCCCACCTTAGAACCAAGAACATAGGAGGATTTATTCTCAAAAAATATCTCAGTCTAGATTTCATAGTATTCTCCATAGAACTCACTCTAGGTTCAACACACCTATTCACATGAGTTGCTATGAATTGGGCTAGTGCAAGGAGAGCCTCTCTAATCTCCCTATTAGTCATGTCCGGGGGAACCGCCGGAACCTCATTACCTTGACCCAGTATAGGGACTTGAATACCTCGAGGAGGAATTTCATCATTCACCCTCCCCCCTTCTTTAATCCTTCTAGCAACCATCCTTCAAGCAGTTATCTTCCTACAAACAAAAATAAAAGCATTAAGAAAAACACACATAAATTTTAGCCTACGACATGACACAAGAGAATAAACGAAGGGAAAATTTATCGTTCTATAGCCCCTTGCTCATAGATGTTTCGCGACTCACACCGATGATGGAAACTCTACTAGACCTAGATTTATGAGACTTTTTGATTCCCAAAAGTAAACCCTAGAAGATATAGCACTCTCAGAGTGCAACATGGCGTACTTGACATCTCGGAGGTCTTGTACAAGCCCTTTGACATCTTTCATTGCATATATGTTGGAAAAGTAGTGCGGAATTCAAACTTTTAACACAAAATATCTTAGAACATCTTTTATATTAAAAATCATAGAAAACAATAAGTCTAAACATATCAATCATAGACTCAAGAATACTTGGAACACAACCCATACAATACGAATATAGAAATACTTTGAATTAAAAGAAATCTAAACAAAACTATTTCGTCGAGTCAAGTGAGGACATACTTCAACTTGCTTGAAAGAATCCTAGTTTCCAAGTTATGCTTCAAGACTCTTCTCACCTTTCACATACACCTTTAGATATAACAAAACATATGGAATTAGTACAAACACATGTACTAAGTATGGCTTAATGCATAAAATCATGAGAAACAGACATTTATGAGAAACATAATCTTTTTATTAAAACATCATATTAAAAGTATAAGAACCACATTTAAGCACAAAATTTCATATTTAGAATGCCATACAAATCATACTCAATTTATTACAATTTCGGTAACATTATAGTGAACATACCATAAACTTACACTAAGCATTTTATTAACTTCACTGTAACTTCGTATAGAACTCACACATCACAAATTGAATCAAGTATATATCAAAACGCATAAACATGAGATCCTCCTACCAAAGGTGATTCTAAGGCTCACTTGAGTGAGTTATGAAGTGATTGCCCATACAATCCCTTCACACACACCTAAGAGATCCTTTAGACTACCTAAGATAAGATTATTCTCACTTCACATAATAGCATATATATGATATGAGATTCTTTTCACAAAAGATAATCAAAAGACTTACTTAAGTAGTGCAAGAAGATACCTCCCACACACCCTCTCCAAGCTTACCTAAATAATCCTTAAGGCAACCTAAGTTTAGATCATGTCTACTTATTCAATGTACTTTCCCTATCTAGAGTCATTTTTAAGACTTACCTAGGTAAGACATGAAGTGAACATTCCTATGCCCCTTTCATACATTAAATAAGCAGCCCTTTAACTACTCTAGGTAAGTACTTATTCATTATCATATTATCCAAATTAAGACATTATCTTTATTAGTTCATTGAGATACATTCATAACATAAGGACATTCAAGTAATGATCTTGGAAAAGACCTAGGAACTCACTTACTAACATCTTCAAAGCCTAATCGTGCAATGTCTAGATAGCGTCCCATACCACCACCTAAACTTCATAGACCCTCTCAAACACTAGTGGATATCCTATATGAAGAGAATAGAGAATAATCGACAGAGAGCACGGTAGTTAAGCATGGAATCCGGAGTCAACCCTACTCCGATAAAGGGTATTCTACTTGCCAATGGTAAAAATAGGACACAACCCATGTATGCACATGGCTTAAGGAATATGAAGAGTTTCTTTGTTCTCCATTCTCATATTTCAAAAAGAGCAACTCCCCTACCATACTCACTCGGTGCTAGCCTTTGTTCTCATGGAGTAATTCAAATTAAGGAGTACATGAAGAGGTTCCATATCTAGTTAATTCAAATTAAGGAGTACATGAAGAGGTTCCATATCTAGTTAACAACCTAATCACATTACACCTCACCAAAGAGGGTCCACTACGGATACCTACCTACAATGGTCAAAAGGATAGCTCATTGATTTTCCTATCATGTCGTTCCAGCCAATCAACCCTAATTCCATCATTCACAAAAGAAAGATATCATTACATCTTTCATCTTCAAGGATATCATAACCTTCTAACTAGGTTGAAGGTTCCACGTTAGGACCTTCTTAACTATGCTTAATAGTGAACTGCGCAGTCTTGCAGACTCCAACGACTCCTGCCCACTAATGACTTGTTTGTCTAATGACGGGCCCTTCTTACTGGCTTCCGTTTGGTTAAGAGACCTTGTGTTGAGAGTTTAAGCTCCCTAGGCTAAGTATTGACCTACAACACCATCCATGGGGCATCAACTAGCCTATTGGTCGTCGATTGCCTCCGTCATTTGGGGCTGGAGTAGGCACCCTTTGCTCAAACATGGGTCCTTCCTCAAGGACTCTTGGTTGCTCCTTGGGGATTTTATGTCGGATGTTTCCAACCCGAATATATTTGTATACGATTTTAGGATATCTCAAAACAATTTCATTCAAAACAAATAGGTAAAACTCGACGAAACATGCTAAGACACACAAGGTCGTTTCAAGGCAAACCTTTCGAATGTTATGGACGTTATTGGACATTTGACCTCCAAATCACGAAACATTAGAAAGTACCTGTTAACCTCATTATAAACTATATTAGGACTTCAAAACATCAAGACACAAGCGTTAGGATCTAGTTATACCTAAATCGGTTTAGAGGTGTTATAGAAATTCCAAAGTTCTTCACTCCAATATTTTTATCTCTAGAACATGAAGAAGAAGAAAGAGTTCAAGATAGGATCAAGGTCAAGTCTACAATACTCAAACAAATGTGGACTTTGTTATCAAGATATGATAGTTTTTATCTATGAGTTTGTTCTATCCATTGATTCCCCATGATTCCCCAATTTAAAGGATTAAATTTCCCGTAAATTGTAATAAGTCTACTGGCAGATAACAGAATGAAGAAATTATCTAGTTTGCTACAAAATGGAAAGCTCACAGATAACATAATGAAGACAATGTCTAATTTTCTACAAAATGGAAAGCAGGGAATACAAGGAATTAAATGTGAAGATGACTTAGGGAAAAAGTTTATGTAAAGGGTTCTATATTCTGTAAAAAAGAACGAGAAAATACATAAACATACAATCAAAAAAATTAAAAGAGATCACGGTCCTACTTTTAATTCATGGTTCTAACCATGTTAACTATCGCTAAGATAACTGGAAAAAAGAAGTACATGAAACTTAGAAATAGACACTATAGTCCTAAAAACAACTAACTAATACTCCTCCGTGCATTAGGAGCTGAAAATTCCAAGTTGTTGCCTTAGGTACTTGAACTTGCTGACAAGAAGGGATTTCGTAAATACATCTGCTTGCTTATCTTCATATTTACAATAAACAAGAATCAACTCTCCTTTTTTTTGCACATCCCTCAATAACAACAACATGATATTGAAGTGTTTATTCTTCACATAGAACACCAGATTATGTCAAATGGCCATTGAAGTTTGACTATCAACTTGAACCTCAATATTAACTTTTTGCTCCATATGGAAATCACAAAGTATTTGTCTTAGCCATAAGGTTTGATTTACTAATGCGGTTATAACAATGAATTCAACCTTTGTCGTGGATTTTGCCACAACTTCCTACTTTTTTGGACACCAACAGAAAATCCTTGATCCTAGACTGAAACAATATTTTGATGTACTTTTCATGTAGTCAATGGATCTAGCCCAATCACCATATGAGAATACATACAACTTGAAATTCTCATACTTCTTGAATTGACACCATATTCAATAGTACCTTCAATGTATCTTATAATTCTTTTTGCTTCTAGAAAATGCATTTAAAAAGAACAACGGATAAATCTAGATAAAATGTTTACTATAAATAGAAAATTCATCCTTGTAGCAGTGAGATGCATCAAATATTCAATCAAGCTTTTGAAATTTCCTTCATCAATTCGATCGGTTATATCCTCTTTGCTTATCATCTCCTTTGGAAAAATTGGTGTGGTTGTTGCGTTACAAATTTCCATATGGGATTTCTTAAGTATCTCTCGAGCATACTTATTTTTTGCAGATAAAAATTTCATCACAAATTTTCTTGATTTCCATTCTTAGAAAGTATGTCATTAGCCCCAAGTCTGTCATATCAAAGACTTGCATCATTTCCCTCTTAAACTCTTCAACTAGCCACACATTTTTTCCTATTACCAAGATATCATCCATATAAATGGAAAATATCAAAAGACCAGTTCCTTTATTGTTGACATAAAGAGTGACTTCAGATACACTTCATACAAACCCCAAAATCAACAAGTGATCATCAATTGTGTTATACCAAGATCTTAAATCTTGTTTTAAGCCATAAAGAGTCTATTAAAGCAAAAACACTTTTTCTTGTTTTTCTTGATCAAAGAAACCCTCGGGTTTCTCTACATATATTTCTTCCAGTAGTACACCATTTAAAATGGTAGATTTCACATCTAGCTAGAACACTTTCCAACCCTTTTGTGTTGCTATTCATGAGACAATCTAATTGTATCTAATTGGACTACTGGATCAAAGGTGTTCGATAAATCAACACCACATATTTGGTACATCCCTTGGCAACAAGTATAGCCTTGTATTTATTGATTGAACCATCATAATTGAGCTTGTTTCTAAACACCTATTTTACTACTATGACCTTCCTATCTTTCGGTCAGTCAACTAGCTCTTAAGTTTTGTTTTTCTTGATCATTAGGATCTCTTTCTCCATGGATTAACTTAATTTTTTTAGCTTGAAGTGATTCATCGTGTCCTGTAGGATTACAAAATGCCACATTACTTTGTTGGTAGATGTCAGAGAGTATTTTAATACCTCTAATTTGAAGATCATCCACCAACTCATTTTTCCAATGATCAAATACCTACTCTTCTGAAGCTTTGACTGAAAGTTAATTGTCCTTCCAGTCCCATTTCTCTTCCTCAGCAAAAGGGGCATCTCTACTGACAATTATCTTCCCATTTGTGGATTATATATTTTGTAGGCTTTGGAGGATGAGCACTTACAAATATTCTAGGAAGTTCCTTGTTGTCAAGTTTGTCTCTTTTAACTCGTGGAACATAAAAGAAACAAACACAACCAAATACTTTAATGAATCTTAGTGAAAGTTTGAATCCATTCCCAGCGTCGAATGGTGTTTCATTCAACAATAATTTAGTAGGAAGCCGATTATGGAGAAATATTGTTGTATTTGTTGGCTCAACCTAAAACAAATTTGGCAACTCCTTTTAATGCAGCATGCACCGCGACATCTCCATTATATATCTGTTTCTCCTTTCACTAACTCCATTTTGTTGCCGAGTATATCGAGCAGTAAGCTGATGAGTAATAGCCGCTTCCTCACTATTCTTTTAAATCTTTTTGAATGATGATCGCCTTCGTTAATTTTGTTAAATTTAAAATGAGCGTCCTTGGGAGTTTAAATTATTTAACCTTAAGATTGACGACAAATACTATTCAAATCTGATTTCTATCTGTCTAGACTAGTATTTGGGCCCTATTTCATTTGGGACTTTGACCCATTTCAATTGTATCTGTCCTAAACTAACAAGATAATATGACTATTTTCTTTCGGCCTTAGGCCCAAATTTTCACCAGTCCTAAAACTATCAAAATAATTTCTAAAATATACAGGTTTCAGCCCAATTGAACAAAACACAATGCTTGAAATTTTTAGGGCTTTGGACCTATTCTTGCTTTTGTATACTTCTTACATATCCTGCGAGTTCAACGTATACAACATGTATGCCAGCTGTATCTCTACCTGTCTTCCACCTGTAGTTCAGCTTGCTTTTCAACTTTATTGGATGTAGTAGGTACACTTGACTTATACTCGAGGATATGAAAAAGTGAGAGTCCAAAATGGACTCGGATGGAGAGAGTTCATGCTGGAGAGGAAATAAAAATGATTAGCAATTGATGAATGAACAAGATCTATGAAAATAATTACATCATGCAAAAATATCAACTTATTAAAGGGTTGTTATACGTGTATTAACACATGTGTTATGCTTGAATGATCTAACAACTTATCCTAACAGGTTAAATATTGATAAGGAGAGAAGTCAACAAGTAGAATTAAAATTAAACTAATCTTCAAATTTAGGAAGCAAAGTGGTATGAAATGGTAATTGGCATTATCAATTAAATTAATGTGCATTCATAAAAAAGTATTATACATACTATGCTGCACAGTAAAGCTTCTAACGAGACCAAAGAAAATCTTGCACCTATATACATAAATTTGGTCATCTAAACAAGAAAAAATAACTCAACAAATTCTTTAAATAAATACAGAAAAAACAACATATGACTAGCAAACAATTATCTGAAGCATGAATCCCACATAAATGACTTAGAAACTATCTAGTTCTCAAACAGAATAGTTAAGCCATAAATATTCAGAAAGAGTTTGAGACAGTGTATTAAAACAGAAGAGACATGACTACAACTACACAACTTATATCACCACACACACATTAAAGGAGTCAAACTTTACGGCCTAGCGAGACCAGGAGGATGAGCATGAAACGAGCTCTATCACCACCAAAATAATAACAACAACAAGAAACCTGAGCAGAATCTCGAATTCAAACGAAATTTGGGGAAAGCAGTAGCAAACGAAATAGAAGAGTCATACTACGACTGAAACGAGTTCTTCTCTGCCTCCCAGAATGTGTTTTTATATTTTTTAGCAATTTGAAACTGTTCTCTATAACTCATTTAATGAAAAATGTCAACCGCTTTTTCTTCCTAACTTTTTCAACTCAATATCTATCTCACTCTATTTTTCCCCAACTTTTATCGGCTACCTCCAACTTCTCTAAATTTTTTTTTCAAATGTTTTTCTCCAACCAAAGATCCCACCACAACCACCCCCCCCCCCAAAAAAAAAGACACTATAATAAATTATGATATATCGTTATGAAATTATTGAGCACGACATCAAATTGGTCACTAATTTTTCGCTTTTAGTGACAATTTGCTTTTCATGCTTAAATATACAAGACACATATTTATCGTGACGAAGCATAATAATTCGTCGCAAAGTATTGTCTACTAAAGTTTCCCACTAACAAATTAATTAGTGTCATTTTGTTAAGTAGTGTTAGTCACGAACTTAAAGTTATCGGTGACACATTATTTAGGCACTAATAGTGTATGTAATTCATAACAAACTACGACATCAAATTAGTCACTAATTATTCGTTTTTGTGACAAAATTTACTTTTCGTGCTTAAAATATATGAGACATATACTTCTACTGACGAAACATAAAAATCCGTATCAAAGTTTTGTCCACTTAAGTTTCCCACCAAGAAATTAATTGATATCATTTATTAAGTAGTGTTAGTCACGAATTTAAAGTTATCAGTGACAAATTATTTCATCGCTAGTGATGTATCTAATTCATGACAAAGTATTTTTTTTGTCTTATAATTATTAGATTTTGGACAATTTTTTTTTAAAAGAATATGTTGTTACAAGACAAATTAGAATTCATAGTTAAATATTATAAAGTTTAGCTATGAAAATTTATATTTTATTATGACATTTATTTCTTTATATAAATAATATGTAAGGTGTTTAATAACGACGACTTAAAATTCTAGTGAATAATTAAACTATTTGCTGCGAAAAAAATTAATAATATAATTTATTTTTATTGCAATTGTTCAAAACTACAAGTGACAACTTATAAAAAGAATAATACAAGTGCTTTATAGGAAATAGACAGAGTCCATTTCAATTTTGAATTTTAAATTTAAATTGCTCTTGAAGGGATAATGTTGAGAAGTTGTCCATTGTACCATGCTTGTAGAATTCTCAACGGTGCAACAATGAAAACCATTGGATAATGAGGGAAGGACGATAGAGACAGGAGATTTCTACACTTGAATGACGGGTACCTCTTGATAGAATCGATAATTCTAGTTTTGATGATCAACATGAAGTGCAAATAATCAGTATCAAATAAGTGCAAATAATCAGTAGCAAATTGACGCAGCAAAGCAGCCAAAAGCTAGTAAAATGGGTCAGCCACGTAGTCAAGAAAGAGAGTTATTTGTCAAAGCCAAAAATAATATATTATAGGTATAAGTTGATACAAATAAGGAAACCTTAAATATATTATTAAGGAAGGAAGTTATATATAATAAGGATTGTACTTTAAAAGGTAATCCTTGTTTAACTATAATTTCCTTACCTTATCTGATAGGGATTCAAGGCAAAAGAAAACTCTATAAGAAGAGGACAATCTCAGATGAAGAAGATCACGACTTCACATAGAGAGAAAAGTGAGATTTATTCATCGAGCAGAAGTCTTCAAGATCGATAGGTTTGCTAAGTTTAAAAAGTTCTTGAGTGAGAAAGTTTTAAACGTGTAAGACTATCTTCTTTTTTCGTTCTTGATTGTAAGTTACGAGTTATTGTACAAGGAGTGGGTTTGGCTTCTTGTAGGGTTGAGTTTCTATGAGGGTTGTAAAAAAGGTGTGTTTGTCCTTTTGAGAGTAGAAGTCTATTGTACTCAATCGAGAGAGGTAGTAGTTGTAAGGCTTTTTGATTATTGAGTTGTAATCACAAAATCTTATAGTTAAATTAATAAAACGAGGTTTTTCCTTCCTTGAGTGAGGAAGGTTTTAAATTTAATAAGTGTTTGTGTCTTTACTTAAAAGCAACTTACAAGAACCTGGTTCTTGTTCTAGGGGATAGGTTTCTTCAATTGGTATCAGAGCAGTTCTATTTGATAAAAGATTCACACCTTGAAAAGACTCAATGGCAGCACCACCTACACCACAAGAAGGAGCTTCACAAACACGAGCACCACTGCTCAATGGCAAATATTATGGATGGTGGAAAAATCGTATAATGGACCATCTTATTGGCGAAAACCCTGATCTATGGGGAGTAATTCTTGATGGACCAACTATACCTATGAAAACTGCAACTGATGGAATCACTAATATCCCAAAGGAAAGAAAAGAATGGAATTCTGAAGACAAGCTTGCAATCCAAAACAATGCCAAAGCCAAGAAAATTTTGATTTGTGGCATAGGACCAGACGAATACAATCGAATCTCGTCTTGTCAAGATGCCAAAGCCATATGGGAAACACTACAAACCACTCATGAAGGAACAACGCAAGTCAAGAAGTCCAAAATTGATAACTTCAACAGGAAATATGAGCTGTTCAGGATGGCAGAAGGGGAGACTATTCAAGATATGCACACCAGGTTCACTTCCATCATCAATGAGATGTACTCCTATCCTTAGGAGAGATAGTTCCTAATGGAAAGGTAGTAAGAAAACTCTTGAGTATTCTTCCTGAAACATGGGAAAGCAAAGTCGAGGCTATCACTGAGGCCCGCGACCTAGATTCACTGGCCATGGATGAGTTAATTGGTAATCTCATGACATACAAACTAAAGAAAAACCAGGAAAAGGAAATTGGAGGAAAAAGGAAGGAAAGGAACTTGGTTCTAAAGGCTACTACATCAGATGATTTTGAAGATGAAAATATTGCCCTCATAACCAAAAGGTTCACCAGAATGGTAAAGAGAGGGCAGGCCTTTCAAAAGAAAACTCCTCAAAAACCATCTGAAAACACTAAAGACCTAGTTTGTCATAAGTATGGAGCCTGGATCACTTCATCAAATTCTGTCCACTTTGGGCTTTAGAGCAGAAAAAGGCAAACTTTGAGAAGGGCAAAGACATCAAGAAAGATAAGTTTGTCCCCTCAAACAGAAGAATGGCAACTCAAGAGGCAGATATCTCAATGAAAAAGTCCTTTGCAGCAATAGGGAATTCATCTGATGAAGAGTCTGAGGGTTATGAGACAGAAAACAAGTCCCTTCTTGCACTAGAACAAGAAAATGATTATGACTTTCTTGCTTTTGTAGCAGTGGAAACCAAGGAAGAAAAGGAAACCTGCAGATCACAAGAAACCATACTAGCACTCATGGCGGGATCAGATTCTGAAGAGGATAAAGAAGAAGAAGATATGAATGAAAAGGTTAGTCTTCATCACATACAAGATAATCTAAACTCATACACAAAAAGGGAGCTAGAATATTTACTCTACACTTTAATTGATGCATATTAAACCATAGACTCAAAAAGGAAATTGATAATGGAAGACTAGAAAACAAGAATCTTGAAAAACAAAATCTTCATATTTTATCCAAAAATACTGAACTAAGTAAAAAACTAGACTTGGTAACTAAAAGGAATGAAGCACTCTCAAAAGAGCTTCTTGTGACTCAAACTCAAGCTGAAAATGGAATGAGATGGACCAGGTCCTCCATATTGCTTGAAAACATTCACAAGAATCGCACATCTGAGAGAAATGGGATAGGTTTTGATAGAACTAGCTCTCAAGTAAAAAATCCCAACATAGATTGTCTATGCATGCACTGTTGGCTGGTAGGACATAAAAGTCATGATTGTCAAAGAAAATAAACTGCTCATAACAAAAACTTGAAATCTTTGAGAAAATCTCATCATGAGAAAACCAATGAGCAAAAACAAATTCCTACAGTCAAATTTCTTCCTAGATGGGCCAAAAGAAATCTTATCCTTCCATTCTCTAAGCATAAATCAAAGTGGATTTGGGTACCAAAATCTAATCCCCAAAATTAAAACTGCAGGGATCAGTGAAGAGGAAGCAACAACAATCGTACTTGGATAGTGCATGTTCTAGACACATGACTAGAGATAAAAGCAGCTTCCCCTCACTCAAGAACATCAAATGAGGAAACGTTGCCTATTGTAATGGAAAAAGTAGTGAAATTCCGAGAATTGGAATGGTTGGATCAATGGATACTCATGCAATTGAGAACGTATACTATGTGAATGATCTACAACATAATCTATTGAGCGTATCTCAAATATGCGATAAAGGAAACAATGTTCTCTTTACAGAAAAAGAATGAAGAGTAACAAACTTAGTGACTGAGAACCTGGTTCTACTAGGTAAGAGACACAAGAATGTGTACAAAGCCAAGATTGTTGACTCCAAGGAAGATACTCTTAAATGTCTAAGTGAAGTGTCTGATTGCTCTATGCTATGGCACAAAAGAATGGGACACATTAGCATGACAACTATAAATAAACTCATATCTAAAGACCTGGTTAGGGGACTGCCAACCAAAAGTTTCAGGGACAACCAAGTATGTTGAACCTTTATTCAAGGAAAACAGGTTAGATCATCCTTCAAACAAAAGTTGACAGTGAGTACTACCAAGTCACTAGAATTGCTTCACATGGATTTGTGCGGACCAATGCATGTACAAAGCAGGGGTGGAAAAAGTATGTGTTTGTAATAGTTGATGACTACTCAAGATTCACTTGGACATTGTTTCTTGCAATAAAGGATGAGACATTCACTATGTTTGAAATCTTTGCAAAGCTGGTTCAGAAAAAATTCAACAAAGAAATAATTAGCATCAGATCTGATCACGGGCTGGAGTTTGAAAACTCACAATTCCTACAATTTTGTACTACAAATGGGATTGAGCATAACTTCTCAGCACCTAGAACACCACAACAAAACGGTGTAGTTGAGAGGAAAATAGAACACTGGAAGATATTGCAAGTACAATGTTAATCTCAAGCAAACTTCCAAAATTCTATTGGGCTGAAGCAGTGAACACAGGATGCTATCTAATAAACCGATGTATGATCAGATTAGTGTTAAACAAAACACCATATGAGCTGCTAAAAGGAAGAAAACCAAATTTGGCACATCTTAGGGCCTTAGGGTGTGTATGCTTTATACACAACAATGAAAAGGACAATTTGGGAAAATTTGATGCCAAGAGTGATGAAGGAATTTTTCTAGGCTACTCATCACAAAGCAAAGCCTACAAGGTACTGAATAAAAGAACGAGCCGTGTAGAAGAAAGTGTTCATGTTGTCTTTACTGAAAATAGTAGTGAAGTTGAAGGAAATTCAGAGGATGAACAGAATGAGGAAACCTACTCCAAGCCATCAGAACCAAAAATATGGGGAGAAAAATCTACACCTTCGCATAAAACACCTGAAATAGGAGATAAGTCTACTAATGAAGCTGATTCTTTTGCACCTTAAGAGCCAGTAAACATTCAAACTCACAGTTGGAAACATCAAAGCTCTCACCCTTTGGAAAAAATTCTTACTCCTCTTAACTCAGGCATCTCTACAAGATCCAAATTACAGAGCATGTGTGCATTCTCTGCCTATGTGTCCCTAATTGACCCAAAAATATAAAGGAATCACTACTAGACTCTGATTGGATTAGTGCCATGCAAGAAGAACTCAATCAGTTTGAAAGAAGCAGAGTATGGAACCGGTTCCAAAACCTCAAAACAGGACGGTAATAGGGACAAGGTGTGTGTTCAGAAACAAGCTCGATGAGAAAGGACAAATAGTACGCAACAAATCTAGTCTAGTTGTACAGGGATACAACCAATAAGAAGGTATAGACTATGATGAAAACTTTGCACCAGTAGCAAGAATTGAGGTAATCAGAATATTAGTCGCATATGCTGCTCACATGGAGTTTAAACTCTACCAAATGGATGTCAAAGTGCCTTCTTAAATGGTTATTTGCAAGAAGAGGTGTATGTGAAGCAACCCCCAGGTTTTGAGAATACCATGTATCCTGATCATGTATATAAACTGGACAAAGCATTCTATGGGCTAAAACAAGCACCTAGAGCATGGTATGATCGATTGTCCACTTTTCTTCTCACACATGGATACACAAGAGGAAAAATTGATAATACACTGTTTCTTTGAAAACAAGGTGAAGATCTGTTCATAGTTCAAGTATATGTAGATGATATCATATTTGGAGAAACAAATGACTTACTGGGAGTAGAATTTGCTCAACTAATGAATAGTGAGTTTGAGATGAGTATGATGGGAGAGTTGAACTTCTTTTTGGGACTCCAAATTAAGAAAACTCCAGTTGGAACATCAATCCATCAACAAAAGTACATCAATGAATTACTGAAGAAGTATGATATGAATGAAGCGAAGTCAAATGACACACCTATTAGCACAACAACAAAGCTTGATAAAGATGAACGAGGTTCACCAGTAAATAACGCTAAATATATAGGTATGATTGGATAACTCCTATACCTTACTGCCAGTAGACCTGATATAGTGTTCAGTTTTGGTCTATGTGCACGGTTTCAAACCTGTCCCAAGGAATCACATCTAAAAGCTGTCAAAAGAATCCTGAGATATTTAAAAGGCACAATGAACCTGGTTCTCTGGTATCCAACTGGGGACTCTTTTGATTTAAAAGGATTTGCTGATGCAGATTATGCAAGACATACGGTTGATAGAAAAAGTATCTCTGGGATGACACACTTTTTAGGACCATGTTTAATATCTTGGGCAACTAGAAAACAAAATTCAGTGGCTCTATCTACTGCGGAGGCTGAGTATGTTGCAACTGCTTCATGTTGTGCCCAACTTCTTTGGTTAAAAAAGCAGTTTAAAGATTTTGGCATAGAAACAGGTTGTATTCCTATTCTATATGATAATACAAGTGCTATGAACATGGCCAAAAACCCAGTTCAACACAAACGCACCAAACACATAGATGTTAGACATCACTTTCTTCGTGATAATGTTGAAAAAGGAAACATAGTAATGAAGTTCTGCAAAACCGAGGAACAAGTTGCTGATATTTTCACCAAGGCACTAGGAAGAGAATCATTTCAGAAATAATAGACTTGAGTTAGGGCTCATCTTTTTAGATTGAATTTTGTCCAACCAAGTTCTAAGGAGATATTAACAAGGTTCAGTCAAGTTGCTTCCCCAACTGTTTTACACTTAGCTGTCACAAAAAAGGGGGGGGGGACAATTTCATATTCTCTCTCCTATGTCACGTCTCTGAAAAACAGGTGCAACCATCAAAGCACACGTCTCCTCGATGTCAATCCCCCATAATTACTCAAACCCCTCGAATACAACATCAAAACTGTTCCAAATAAAGCACTCTTTCTAAACAAGCAACCAACTTTTTCTCATCTTCATTCTTCAGAAAAAAAAGAAAAAGAAATCCTCTCCATCACCATGGTGAATCCACTCGTTGCTTGCTCAGATGACGAAAGTTCATCTAACAGTGCATCTTCTCAGGGGGAAGAGAACCCCGTCGTTGATACTGTGCTTAATCAAGGGGAAGAAAGCCAACTCCCAGCCAAACCATTTATACCCTCACCCATAATCAGATCCGTCGGCATCTCCACCACCAAAAGTTACATCTCCACCATCACCAGTTAAAGAAACATCTCCACCTACAGTTGCAGAATCTCCACCACCACCCGTCATAGAATCACCACCACCACCAGTCGAAGAAACCCCATTACCACCAAATCCAGAAACTCCCATAACCACTGTCCCTAAAAATCCCTCTACTTCCCCATCTCACAAAACCACTCCTCAAAATCCACCAACATCTCCACATTCTACAATCAATGATGACATTCTTGAAAGTACACTTCACCCTAAAAAACCAAGATGGCCAAGAAAGCACATTGAAGTTAAACAGGTTCGTCCACACAGGCTAGTGACTCGGAGTGCGAATGTGGTCAAACCAACTGATGATGCAACATATAGCGTGAAGCGTCGTCTTCTGGGTAAGTATCCTCTTCACTCATCTGTTTCTCCAATGAATCTTGATTCTGAAACTGATGATGTCTCTGAGGGTAAACATTCTGAAACTCCTCAGTCGAAATCAAAATCTACATAAAGAAATGTAGATAAATTTCTCAAAGTGGGAATGAAAAATTATTTTCGAACCAAGACAGTGCTTAGGGGTAGAACCTTTCATTTTGATATACTATCAATGGATACAGTCAAGCAGGTTTGTGAACTATTTAGGTTTCAGGGGTGGGAGGAGTTATTTCTTGAACCTAATTTGATATATGAACAAAAAGTGGTAGATTTCTATACAAATTTGGTAATCTTGGAAGGAGATGTGGTATCGTCTAGTGTGAAGGGTGTTGACATTGTTTTTGATGCAACCAAACTTGGGGAAATCTTGTGTATACCATCTGTGGGGATTAATAAGTATCATTGGGGTTTTGATGAACATTCTATCTTGCCAGCTAAGTTCTCTCAAGGTTGAGTCAATTCTAGGGCACAAACTGTTTTAAAGGGGATTATGAGATCATTGCATAAGCTCTTCTTTGAGATAGAACATAAGGTGATACTACCTAGAGGTCACCAACGTCACATTGCCTCCATAAGAGACATGGGACTTATGAATGCTCTTGAGTGCAAAGAACGCATTGACTGGCCCACACTGATTATCAAACATCTTGCTAAAATTGTTGATCCTAAACTAGGTTCTCATCAATTAGCTTTTGGAAATCTGTTAAATAGAGTGTTTGATGCATTTGAAGTACCATTGGGAGAAGGTAGAATTTTGACTCGTGCAGATATGTTCACTCAAACAATTCTTGCTGATTGTGGCATTCCCATGGAGTCAGAGCAGGTTGCAAATGCTTCTCCATGAACATTTGGTCCTGTTGCTCAGTTACTCAGGGAACTCAAAGTAGCTGAAGAAAAATATGTCACTCTTGAGTTAGAAAACCAGAATCTACGTGCTGAACTTCATACTTCAAATGCTGAAATTCAAAGGTTGAAAGATCAGTTGGTGCAGCAGCAACTTGCTAACAATGCAAGGGTTGACAGAGTTCTGGATATGTTTGCTTCTGCTTCAACCAAGCCTAGTAAAACTTAAACTTTAAAAAGCATCTTGTTTGAACCTGGTTCTCTTAGTTGTTTAACTCTGTGTTGTTACTCTTCGTTTTGTTGCCAGAACATTTTATTATGCTCAACTGGCTGAGCTTCAATTGTTGCTATGGATGTTATTTGGTTTTGTTTAGCTGCTATTGGTCTCTTTTTGATTTGTCAAAAGGGGGAAGAGGAGTATTTGCATCACACAGATAGATTTGTCTTAATCAAAAAGGGGGAATATGATAGAATCGATAATTCTAGTTTTGATGATAGACAAGAAGTGCAAATAATCAGTAGCAAATTAGTGCGAATAATCAGTAGCAAATTGACGCAGCAAAGCAGCCAAAAGCGAGTAAAATGGGTCAGCCACGTAGTCAAGAAATAGAGTTATTTGTCAAAGCCAAAAATAATATATTAAAGGTATAAGTTGATACAAATAAGGAAACCTTAAATATATTATTAAGGAAGGAAGTTGTATATAATAAGGATTGTACTTTAAAAGGTAATCTCTGTTTAACTATAATTTACTTACCTTATCTGAAAAGGATTCAAGGCAAAAGAAAACTCTATAAGAAGAGGACAATGTCAGATGAAGAAGATCACAACTTCACATAGAGAGAAAAGTGAGATTTATTCATCGAGCAGAAGTCTTCAAGATCGATAGGTTTGCTAACTTTAAAAAGTGCTTGAGTGAGAAATTTTTAAACCTGTAAGACTATCTTCTTGTTTTGTTCTTGATTGTAAGTTACGAGTTATTGTTCAAGGAGTGGGTTTGGCTTCTTGTAGGGTTGAGTTTCTGTGAGGGTTGTAAAAAAAGGTGTGTTTGACCTTTTGAGAGTAGAAGTCGATTGTAGACAATCGAGAGACGTAGTAATTCTAAGTCTTTTTGATTATTGAGTTGTAATCACAAAGTCTTAGAGTTGAATTAATAAAATGAGGTTTTTCCTTCCTTGAGTGAGGAAGGTTTTTAATTTAATAAGTGTTTGTGTCTTTACTTAAAAGCAACTTACAAGAACCTTGTTCTTGTTCTAGGGGATAGGTTTCTTTAGCTCTCCTATGGAGAGGATAAGGGCGAGGGAGAGAGACAAGCGCTGAAGTTGGGTCGGGATGCTGGACTCGTTCAGGATTTCGTTTTTTGCTGGAAGAAGAAGAATAGCGCAAGGGTCGCTTTTTTGGTATTGTATTGTTTGGTATATTGTATGTGGGTCTGGATCTTTTTTGGTATATTGGTGGGCTGCTGAGTTGGGAATTAAGGGTGGGAAAAGGCTGCTGGAAAATTGCACTTGGGCTAAAGGAAATTGTGACTAAGAGGCTTAATACAATATTGCAATTGATTTAAAAGGGAGGTAAAATAGTGGCTGGATTTGCAATACAAATATAACCAAATGAATTTCAATAGTAGGCAAAATTAACTTAGTCGGTAAATTCGGCCGAAGGTTAAATACGACGAACTTATGCAAATTAACCAGTGAACTCAATCTTAACGAGATAAAATAATCAACTCAAATATAAACTAACTAATTTGAAATATAAACTATTATATAACTAAACTAATTAACCAAATATTTGATTAAAAGAAAACTTTTTGAGACAACTTTAAAAATTCATAAAATATACTAATTATATGTATAGTTATCTAAAACATATGTATTATCTAAAAATGATAATAATTGACAAAAATATTTAAATAACTTGTAAAGTATAATTAATTATTCTTTAAATTTTTAATTTTTTTATGAAACTAATTATTCTAAATTGTTTGAAATTGAAGAAGCTCGAAATGATTAATTTATATTATGACGTCCAAAATTGGATGTCAACAAGAATAAATTGATATAAAGTTGCAAAAGTTTGGATTTAAAATGAAATAAATATGGAAGATCATAGAACAAAATCAAAAGGCAATTAAAGGAATAAATTTAATATAATAATATATAAAGAAAAGTTGAACCAAACAGCGAAATTGTGAGTCAGTTTTGCAAAATACGCGTACAATAATTCCAACTCCGCTTGATTTTTGGATTCCTGATTTGTTTTGGAATCAATTTGTTTTAGGGTTTCTATATCTATAAAAAGCTCATAGAACAAGTATAGAGGATGAAGATCAATCATAGGGCATCAACTAGAAAATTGTCAATACTTTTTAGGTTCTTTTCTTATTTTTCTTTTCTTACAGAATATTATCTAAACACCCTTGTTTTGAGGCTCTAGGTACGGATTGATTGTGGATTATTTAAGACTTTTTGAATTAATTATTGGTTGTCAATATAAGGTACTTTCGTCTTCTCTTTTTTAGTATTTTGTGCTAATCAACACGAGATAAATCTATTGTCTAATTTTGAATTGAGAGAGGAGGGGTTAGATAGTCCAGAGAATATAGAGAGCTCTATCGATGTAACAACCTGTTTAGTCGTTTTGAGCAGCAGACTTTATTTCTGGAAAAACTGGCAGAAGCGACGGACCCCACGACGGACCGTCATGGGCACGACGGACCGTCACAGGGTCTCGTTTCAAAACACTTAGAAAATCTGAAATTGGGTACTGAAAATCGACTCTCTGAACTTCGTGACGGAAATGGCAGGACGGACCGTCACAGGCGTGACGGACCGTCATAGATTGTTCAGTGTAAATTGACTCTCTGACTCTTGCGACGACCTGCAGGACGGACCGTCGCAGGCACGACGGCCCGTCACAGGTTGCGCAAATCCCAGGCAGAATCGGATTTCTGGTTAAGTTTTAAGGGACGTTTTTGACTATTCTGGCCTTAATTATAGATTTCGTGGGTTTATATTAATAACTCAAATTCTTGGGGGTTAAAAGAGGTAACCCTAAGTTAATTAGTGGGGTATTATTGCCATCTTTTACACTTAATTATATGTTAACTAGGGTAAAAGAAAGAGGGCTTGAATAAAGAAAATAGAGAGAACAAAGAGTAAGAGAAATTGATCGATCAAGAGGCAGAGGGAATATCAAAGCTTGGGAAATTGCTTGTTGATTCCAATTCTTCGGTGGAGGTAGGTTATGGTTTTCATGCTTTCATAGTAAACTCTTAATAGAGAATGATATGTATTGATAGTATTGTAAACCCTGCTATGTGCTTAATTGTATGCTTGCATGAACGTGATTATATAATTGTGATTATATTAAGCATGATGAAGCTATTGAATCCCAAATCTTGATAAAAACCTAATCTCTTGTTAATGATGATGCCTTGGTGAGAAAGAAGGCTTGGTGAATTGATAGAAAGAGATTAGGGGATCGGGTGTCACGAACCGACACATAGATTTAGGGGATCGGGTGTCACGAACCGACACGTAGTATTAGGGGATCGGGTGTCACGAACCGACACGTAGATTTAGGGGATCGGGTGTCACGAACCGATACGTAGTATTAGGGGATCGGGTGTCACGAACCGACACGTAGTATTAGGGGATCGGGTGTCACGAACCGACACGTAGATTTAGGGGATCGGGTGTCACGAACCGACACGTAGATTTAGGGGATCGGGTGTCACGAACCGACACGTAGATTTAGGGGATCGGAGTTTCACGTACCGACACAAGAGAAATAAAGATAATGAATCTTGAAAGATGTTAATTTACTTAATTCCCAAATGAGTATGGTGTTGAGGCTTGAGCCCTCATGGATGAACTTGATGGTACTTATTGATGATTATAATACTTGTTATTGCTACATGTTGAGTTTTATAGTTGATTTACGATAATATTGATATGTATTGTTCCCTATTTTTAGTTGGCCGATAATATCTACTCAGTACCCGTGTTTTGTACTGACCCCTACTTTTATGTTTTTCTTCTTGTTATTTGTGGAGTGCAGCAAACGTGCCATCATCTTCGACTCAACAGTAACTCAAGCCAGTCTTCGTCACACCGGATCTTCAGGGTGAGCTAACGCTTCTAGCTTGGACTGGATCTTCTTCTTCGTGTCTTGATGCCTTGAACATCCGGCATGGACTAGCTTCTTATGTATTTTTAGCTTCTTAGAAACTCTTAGAATTAGTAGTTTAAAGTAGATGTTCTTGTGATGATTACTTCCAGGTTTTGGGAATAATAATAGTTATTGATTTTATTAATGAGTTTAAGTCTTCCGCATTACTTTATGTTGATATTACCTTGAAATATTAAGGTTTAGATTGGTTGGTTCGCTCACATAAGAGGGTAAGTGTGGGTGCCAGTCGCGGCCCGGATTTGGGTCGTGACAAAACTTGGTATCAGAGCATTAGGTTCGTTGGTCTCATCACACAAGAACAGGTCTAGTAGAGTCTTAAGGAACGGTAGGGGGACGCCTTTACTTTTCCTTGAGAGGCTATAAGACTTTAGGAAAAATTTCACTCTTTCATTCTTTCTTTCGTGCTACTACTTAAGTCCAATTGGTATCTAGGCGATACGAATTGGTATCTGACCATCTTCACTCTCTTTCGCAGATGGTTAGAACTAGAGCAACGACTACGCCAACACCAACACTGGACAGACAAGAAACAACTGAGCCAGCCAATGGGGCTGTGGCTCGAGGGAGAACAGCGGCAAGGGGCCGTGGTAGAGGTCGTGGGAGGACGTCCTCTAGAGGAAGAGGACGAGAACCGAGCCCATCTGGTACTAGGGCGGTGACTCCTCCACCGACTGAGGAAGTAATAAGAGAAGGGGAGGATGGGGAAACTGAACAAGTGCAAAATGAGGAAATGCCACCCCAACCTACCCCAGAGATGATCAATCAGGTTCTAGCTTATCTTAGCGGGTTATCTGATCAAGGTCAGGCACCTCCAGTGTTTTCTGCACCAACACCTCCGATTTCAGAAGTACAAGATGCGGCTATTGTGTTTCCCCGCATGGATGTTCCATTGGACATAGGCACATTTCCACGTCTGACTACTGGGCCTATAATGACAAATGATCAGCATGAACTTTTCAGTAAGTTCTTGAAATTGAAACCTCCGGTCTTCAAGGGTGCTGAATCAGAGGATGCTTATGATTTTCTAGTTGACTGTCACGAGCTACTACACAAGATGGGTATAGTAGAACGGTTTGGTGTGGAGTTTGTGACTTATCAGTTTCAAGGGAACGCCAAAATGTGGTGGCGGTCACATATCGAGTGTCAACCAATAGAGGCACCACCTATGACTTGGGCCTCATTCTCTAGTTTGTTTATGGAGAAGTATATCCCCCGGACTTTGAGGGATAGGAAAAGGGATGAGTTCTTGAGCCTAGAGCAAGGTAGGATGTCGGTTAATGCTTATGAGGCTAAGTTTCGTGCACTATCCAGATATGCCACTCAACTCTGTTTCAGTCCTCAAGAGCGGATTCGCCGGTTTGTGAAGGGGTTGAGGTCAGAATTGCGGATTTCGGCCTTACAGATAGCGGCAACGGCAAAATCCTTCCAAGAAGTGGTAGACTTTGTGATAGAAGTGGATGGAGTGAAGCCAGACGACTTCACCACAACATCGACATCAAAAAGGTTTCGAAAGGGAGGTGAGTTTAATGGTTCTTACACTAAAGGACAGGGTTCGGGAAGTTACGCAGTTCGACCCATTCAGTCTTCACTACAGACTGTAGTTGGGGGACCACCTCCGACCGGTCAACACTTCTCTGAGAGACCTATGCATGAACCTAGAGAGTGCTATGGATGTGGGAAGATTGGACATATTAGGAGAAATTGTCCCAGACCAAGTTATAGACCCCCAATAGCTAGAGGTAGAGGTGGTCATGGTAGAGGCCGTTATTCTGGAGGACGTGGTGGTCGAGGTAATGGTGGTCACCAAAACGGCAGAGGTAATGGGCAAACTGGGGCCACTACATCACAACATGGTAAGGGCAACGGACAGACGAACGATAGGGTCCATTGTTACGCTTTCCCTGGGCGGTCTGAGGCGGAGGCATCTGATGCTGTCATCACAGGTAATCTTCTGGTTTGTGATTGCATGGCTTCTGTATTGTTTGATCCTGGATCCACATTTTCTTACGTATCTTCCTCATTTGCTAATGGTCTAAATTTACATTGTGAATTTCTTGATATGCCTATTCGTGTTTCTACTCCGGTGGGTGAGTCTGTGGTAGTTGAAAAGGTATATAGGTCTTGTTTGGTAAACTTTGTGGGGAGCAACACTTATGTAGATTTGGTTATCTTGGAAATGGATGATTTTGATGTGATTCTGGGTATGACTTGGCTTTCTCCGCAATTTGCAATCTTGGATTGTAATGCTAAAACAGTGACGTTAGCCAAGCCTGGGACAGACCCGTTAGTGTGGGAGGGTGACTACACTTCCAATCCGGTACGTATCATCTCCTTTCTTCGTGCTAAGAAAATGGTTAGTAAAGGGTGCTTAGCTTTCTTGGCACATCTCAAGGATGACACTACCCAAGTACCTTTGATTGAGTCAGTTTCAGTAGTTCGTGAGTTTCTGGATGTGTTCTCTGCAGATCTTCCTGGTATGCCACCGGATAGGGATATTGACTTCTGTATTGATCTCGAACCGGGCACACGCCTCATTTCTATACCCCCTTATAGAATGGCTCCCGCGGAGTTAAGAGAGTTAAAGGCACAACTTCAAGAGTTATTGAACAAAGGCTTTATTAGACCAAGTGCATCTCCTTGGGGTGCTCCGGTTTTGTTTGTAAAGAAGAAGGATGGGAGTTTTCGAATGTGTATAGACTACAGACAACTAAACAAGGTAACCATAAAGAACAAGTATCCTCTTCCCCGCATTGATGACTTGTTCGATCAGTTACAAGGTGCTTGTGTCTTCTCTAAGATTGACTTGAGATCCGGTTATCATCAATTGAAAATACGGGCAACGGATGTGCCAAAGACTGCTTTTCGAACGAGGTATGGGCATTACAAATTTGTAGTGATGTCCTTTGGTCTTACGAATGCCCCTGCTACGTTCATGAGCTTGATGAACGGGATTTTTAAGCCATATTTGGACCTCTTCGTGATCGTATTTATCGATGACATATTGGTATACTCAAAGAGCAAGAAGGAACATGAAGAGCATTTAAGAATGGTATTGGAAATGTTAAGGGAGAAAAAGCTTTATGCCAAGTTCTCTAAGTGTGAGTTTTGGCTAGATGCAGTGTCCTTCTTGGGGCACGTGGTTTCTAAGGATGGAGTGATGGTGGATCCTTCTAAGATTGAGACAGTGAAGAATTGGGTAAGACCTACTAATGTGTCAGAAATAAGGAGCTTTGTTGGATTAGCTAGCTACTACCGTCGATTTGTCAAGGGATTCTCTTCTATTGCTTCCCAACTGACGAACTTGACTAAGCAAAATGTTCCATTTGTATGGTCGGATGAGTGTGAGGAAAGCTTTCAGAAGCTCAAGACTTTGTTGACTACCGCACCTATCCTTACCTTGCCAGTAGAGGGTAAGAACTTCATTGTTTATTGTGATGCATCCTATTCTGGTTTGGGTGCAGTACTAATGCAAGAGAAGAGTGTGATTGCTTATGCTTCAAGACAATTAAAAGTTCATAAACGTAACTATCCCACTCATGATTTGGAATTGGCCGTGGTAGTGTTTGCATTAAAACAGTGGAGACACTATTTATATGGGGTTAAGTGTGAGATCTATACGGATCATCGTAGCCTTCAGTATGTGTTTACTCAGAAAGATTTGAACTTAAGACAGAGGAGATGGATTGAGTTACTAACGGACTACGATATCACTATCTTGTATCATCCGGGGAAGGCTAATGTTGTAGCGGATGCTTTAAGTAGGAAGGTGGGAAGCATGGGAAGCCAAGCTCACTTGCAAGCTTCTAGACGCCCATTGGCTAGAGAGGTTCAAACTCTAGCTAATGACTTGATGAGATTAGAAGTAAATGAGAGGGGAGGATTGTTGGCTTTTGTGGAGGCAAGATCTTCCTTTCTTGACAAGATTAAGGGAAAACAGTTTGATGATGAGAAGCTAAGGCGAATCCAAGATAAAGTATTGCGAGGGGAGGCTAAGGAAGCACAAATCGATGAGGAAGGTGTTTTGAGAATCAATGGAAGGGTATGCGTACCCCGCGTCGATGATTTGATCAACACTATTCTGACAGAGGCTCATGGTTCAAAGTATTCGATACATCCGGGTGCAACCAAGATGTATCGTGACCTAAAGCAACACTTTTGGTGGAGTAGAATGAAGCGTGATATTGAGCACCGATATGGGGGAGAGTTCCGAAAACTCACAGCTCCCATAAATAATGTAGCCACCACGGGTAGAAAAGGGTCATATCTTTTAGACCCTTTTCACAGTAGACTAGTGGATCCACTAGTTAATTCAGACTTTCAAGAATACTTCTTTAGACTTTGAAAGATAAGGAGTAATATGCCAAGTTCTCAAAATGTGAGCTTTGTCTTAAGTCTGTGGCATCTCGAGGCATATAGTTTCTGATGATGGGATAATAGTTGATACCCAAAAGATAAAAGCAGTTCAGAGTTGGCCTAGACCCACGTCTCCAACTAATATAAGGAGTTTCTTCGCTTGGTAGCTACTATAGAAGGTTTATTGAGGGGTTTTCATCTATCTCACCTTCGTTGACCAAGTTGACTTAGAAACTTGTAAGTTTCAATGGTCTGAAACTTGTGAGAAAAGCTTTTACGAGCTACACAAAAGGTTCACTACTACCCGATCTTGACCTTACCAAAAGGTACTTAAGGTTTTGTGGTGTACTCTGATGCATCTATTGTTGATAAGGTACTCAAAGTTTTGTGTTGTACTCTAATGCATCTGGAGTTTGTTTGGTAGTGTGTTCACTTAGAGAGAGTTTAACTTCATTCAAACGAGGTAGTTAGAATTGTTCAAAGATTATGACATGAACATTCTTTACCACCCAGGTAATGCTAATGTTGTTGTTGATGCCTTAAGCAGGTTGTCTATGGGTAGTACCTCCCATCTTGAGGAAGCAAAGAAAGAACAAGCATGTAACACCCTGTATCCAAAACAGACCAAAAACTAGCTTTCCAGAAAAATATGCATGTGCAACGAACGGGGACATTGACGGAGCGTAGACTGACCCACGGTCCGTCCTGCACATCCGTCAATGGGTTCAGAAACCCCCAAAATCATAGTCCGTGACAATCGATCGACACCCCATTAACCCACTCTCTGACAAAAGCCTCAGATGACCAACACGGTCCATAGGTTGACCTACGGTCTTAGGTCAAACCGTAGGTGGGAATTAGCAGACAATTAAGGGGGAAATATAGTTTGATCAACTTCAAATGATCATAACTCTCAAAACAAAATTAATTAGGTTTCCCATGACCTACCAACAAATATATAATTGAATTAGCTTTCCATAGCCACCAACCTTGCTAATATTCGACCTCCGAGTACAAAGTTATGCCCATTTTAGTAAATGCTTATCGAACAGGCCCAATGTACGGATCAAACGATAGACTGTCAATGGAACAATGAACCGTCAGTCCTGGACGTCGTTTGGTCCGTCAATAACTTAACCAGGGGTCTTTTGGTCTTTTCCCACTTCGTTTAAATCTTAAGATATGTCGTTTTGACCCTAAATCGTCATATTTTAGTCAGTTAAAGTCTAAAACCATAATTAAAACTTACGTAAGTAAAAATCATAAATCAATAGTTCAAAAATTAGAAGCAAGAAAGGAGAAAAAGCTCAAAAATCCTAGTTCAAGAACGCAATAAGTTCCAGCAATTCTAGTCCAGAAACCTAAGTATTTTTCTGTGGATTTCGTCATCAGGTATGTGGGTTTTCACTAGTGGGTTCCTTTCACCCAATGAATCCCTAGTTTTCAGTCAGTTCTTGATTCTTTTATCATGATTGAACCTAGAGTTTCTAGAACTTTGACAGAACTTTATGAATTTACGAAATATATGTTCCAAATTGTGTTGTTACGTTATTATTCAGTTTATTGCATGAATTTCAGAACCCTAGCTATGTAATTTATTAGTTCTTGAATTACACATGCTACGTCATATATTTCAGTTATTTCAAACATACATGACTCAATTATAAATGCATAATTACTGTATTAATTGTTGCATTCTCAGTTTGCATGTTTAGTTTTAAGCTATCCAATATTTACAGAAAATTCAGACATAATAAATGAACTATATAAATCAATGGGAGTAGCATAATATCGAGTTGGACTAGGGTTCAACATACCCAATTAGTCTCAGAACTACTAGCCAATTAGGTTGTAAGTCCCCTCTATGGGCAATCAGTTTAGTGATCACGCCAGTATGCCTTTATACCTCTTGTAGGTATATTGGGTCCTCTCGATGAGGCGTATACCTAGGACTCCACATTTAGCTCATGTGGTTTTATTGTCGGTTATTAGTAGCTCCTACAGTTCAGTCAGATTCTCTTGCATTGACCATTTATCAGTATACTCAGTATTCAATTTCAGCATGTTATAAATTGGTCATTGCATTCAGTTTCTCAGCATTCTTAATCAACATATTATGTTCATATTATTATACTTGCTTGTGTGGTCGTGCAGTTATTTTTTATTTCAGCTTTATTCTATCCAACATGCTCAATACCTTTCAAGTATTGATGCATACGTGTGCTACATCTTCTCGTGATGTAGGTTCAGGTTCTCAGCATTCAGATCACGCATAGATAAATTTCCCGATCTCCAGTTCAGCAGTTTAAGTGGTGAGTTCTCATTCTCTGAGGACAACAATCATGAGTTTTAATTCATTCTTTAGTAAATTAGTTTCAGTTTTTGCTAGATTTTGTAGGGGTTTGTCCCTGTATTTCTAGTCAAGTTTAGAGGCTTAATTTAGACATAGTTAGTTTCAGCTTAGTGTTGAGTTAGCAACTTCATTATGTTAAACTCATAAGTCTTCATATTATATTAGTTTTCGCATATGTGTATTCCCCATCTTTTCATTATAAGTTATGATTTAGCTTCCGCATCAATTTATTATCTTTATTATACTCATGATCATGCCAGCAGGGTTAGCTTGGGATTACTTGTGGTTCTAGGTTACATGTCTGCGTTTCGGTGGTAGCTCGGAGCATGACATAGCAAAAACAGTGAATAGACTTGCATGCATAGAAGTCCAACTCATAGATTCCACAAAAGGAGGGATAGTGGTGACGAATGAGGCTGAATCATCATTAGGGTCTAAAAATGAAGGAAAAGCAAGAGCAAGATCTCATTTTTCTAGAATTGAAGTCAAATGTTCATAAATAAAGAGTATTAGCTTTTGAACAAGGGGGAGATGGTGTATTGAGATATCAATGTATATTGTGTGTACCTATAGTGGATGAACTCCGAAAGAGGATCATGGAGAAAGCTCATAGCTTTAGATATTCCATTAATCTGGGTTCCACAAAGATATATTGTGATTTGACAAAAATATATTGGTGGAATGGTATTAAGAAGGGCATTGCCAAATTGTTTCCAAGTGCCCAAATTACCAACAAGTTAAAGTAAAGAACCAAACGCGTGGAGGGTTGGCATTAAATATAGAATTTCTTGAATGGAAGTGGGAGATTATTAATATGGACTTCATCATAGGGTTACCAAGGCCTCGCATGCAACATAATACAATTTGGGTAACTGTCAATAGAATGAAAAAATCAACCACTTCTTGCCGGTAAAGACCACTCATTCAGCAGAGGATTATGCAAAGTTGTATATTTAGGAAGTGGTGAAACTTCATGGAGTCGTAGTTTCGATCATTTCAGATAGAGGTGCACAATTTACTATACATTCTGGAAATTCTTCCAGAAAAGTATGGGTTCAAAAGTAAACTTAAGCACTTCTTTTCATCCTCAGACGGATGGGCAAGAAAAGTGTACTATCCAATCCTTAGAATATATTTTGAGGGATTGTGTTATTTATTTCAAGGTGAATGGGGATGATCACCTACCATTCAATGAGCTCGCTTACAACAACAGTTACCATTCGAGCATCCAAATGGCACAAAACCCTTTTATGGGAGAAGATGTCGCTCTCCTTTTGGGTGTTTTGAAGTTGGTGAAGTAGGGTTGATAAGACCATATATAGTACACCAAGCTATGGAGGTAGTGAAGGTAAATCAAGGGATTTACAACGACACAAAGTTGTGAAAAATCCTACAGAGATGTTAGCAGAAGGATTTTTGAGTTTGAAGTGGATGATTGGGTATAACTAAAGGTTTCAACCATGAAGGGTGTTATAAGGTTTAGTAAGAAGGGGAAACTTAGTCCCCGGTATATTGGACCTTATGCATTGCTAAAAGGATTGGCAGTGTATCTTATGAATTAGAGCTGCCATAAGTGTTAGGAGTAGTTCATCCAATATTTAATATCTCTATTTTGAAAAAGTGCATGGCCGATCCTTCGTTGATAATACCAACTGAAAATATTGGGATTAAGGATAGCCTATCCTATGAAGAGATTGTAATTCAGATTTTAGATGGCCAAGTTCGCAAGTTTAGAACAAAAGATGTTGTATTAGTCAAGGCAATTTATTGGAACCAATTTGTTGAAGAAACGGCTTGGGAAGCTTAAAAAGATATGAAGAAGATATATCCACATCTCTTTGAATCCGAAGAAAATGCAGATCAAGGTACTAGTTCTCTTTCTAGTACTTCACAAAATATGAATAAGGATGTGGTAACTTGATTTTTTTTTGTTGAGTGTTGAACATGATGTTACTAATCTTAGCTTAGTGAAATAAATTTCATTCGAGGACGAATATTCCCAAGTAGAAGATATTGTAACATCTCACAATTTGAAATTGCTATAAACAAGCTAACAAACTAAAAATAATCATTTTGGAAAGAAAGGAAAATTTATGAAATATCCTAAGTTAAGAAAGTGAGTTTTGGTCATTTTCAAATGGCCATAACTTCTAGTTCAAGATGAGTCAGAAGTAGTTCTTGATATGTAAAGAAATCACTTGGAGAGATCTTTCTAATGCCGCCGAGTTTGCGCATTTAAGATATCACTTGAGGGAGATATGTCTATCGGAAGTTGAGTTGTTGAAGTGAGGAAAATCCCAATGAGTATTGAAAGGAGGGCAAACTTTCCTTTCACCAATTGATTTCCTATTTTGTTTAGGGATTATTAGGGTTAAAAATAAGTTTAGATCAGTTTTCGGAGATCAAAATCATGCTTAGGGCTTGGAGATGAGAGAAAACAAGGAGGTAGAAAATTCAAGAATTCGCTAAGAACGTCAATGTCTTTCGAGTTGAATTTGTCGAGGGTGATCCCTATCAAGGTATGTGAGATCTTTTATAGTTGTGTCATTTGACCCACGCACCATGCTTGTTTTAATGCCATCATTTTCTAATTGGTTGAATGAGAATAGGGAAATTCTTGAAGAACATTGTTGAATTCTTGTTAGTTGAGTTGTTTGTTACCTATAATTGCTTTGATTTACAATTCCAAATTGTTTTCATGAGTTATATTTATTGGGTATTGAAGTTACTAATCATCCTAAGGGTTCGGGGAAAGAAATATGGAGGTTTAGAGGATTTAGCGTAGAAAAATAAGATAAAAAATTTGTGAGACGTCACATGTGCAGGGTCAGACGTTTCACACCCCATCTATGCCTGAGGGTCTCAGGCGTGCACGTGCAGTGCACCCAGATATAGCCTCATACTTTTGGGTATGGCGCCCCCCAAACACGCTCTAATCGGTGTTTTTTGCCCAGTTTCATAGTTCAATTTGATTAAGCGCTTATAAGGTGTTTTAACATTTCGTAATGATTTTAAATGCTGTAAATGACTTCTAATGATATGGAAATCATCATGAAATATGAATTTATAGCCTTAAACCCATAACTTAAAGTTCAAGGAAAAATTAGAGCGAAATCTATAGAATTCCGAAAGACCTTTCATAAAATCTTTTGCAAATGCTTTAAACTTGTTTAAGACTTAAAGATTAGTTTGAGTAAGGACTAAAGATAAGAAGGAGAAGTTCATTTGAAGTTTCATAATTCTTTCAAAATCATTTTCAGTATCGTTTTAAGACTTGAGCTCAAGTTCAAATCATAGTAAAGTGAAGTATTCCTTCAAAACAGCATATGAGAACTAATAATTCCAAAAAGAACTAAAACTGTTTTCACATTCAAAAATAAGGAAAACTAAGAATTCCAAAGAGCCTTCGAACTAGTTTTCAATGAAAGAGAAATAGCTTTCTAAATGAAGCAAGCAGGGCAACCGAGATTTCCAAATAGCCTTTGAGATAAGTATTTTGAGCACTAATCTCAAATCACAATATCAGTATGTTTTTAAATCATAAGAGCCAGTATATTTTGGGAATAATATTGAACACCTATATGGGGGAGAGTTCAGTCAACTCACAGCCACAATGTGTTAAAAAAAGTCATACTTTTTAGATGAACCCTTTTCACAGTAAACTAGTGGATCCATTCGACAGTTCAGGTCTTATACCTTTGGCCGGGTATAGGATGCACTGACAGCATGAGGTAGATCGTTGTATTCTCACTGTAGTACTTAAGTAATGATTTTCAGTTAGAGAAAATCTGGCATAAGTTAAATACATCAGTTTATTTGTATTTCTATATACATCTCAGAGTTATTTATATCCTTTTATACGTTCCGATTTATAGCATGTTTCAAAAAGATTTTCTATATATTTCACTTGCTTTTACATTTGATTTATATTTAAATGAGCGTGTATTGTTAAGTTATCTTATCCGTGAGTTGAGCAAAACCAAGGTAAGTATTCATTCTTACTCATTTCAAGCTTAAGTTGTTTAAACATTCCAACTCGCATACTCGTACATTGAAGGTAATGATGCCAGTTGTCCTGCATGTTATCATGATCCTGATACAGGTAACGAAGATCGGTATCTGACGCATCGTTGATCAAGTTGAGCACTCCATAATTAGTTGGTGATCCTCCTTGCATTTGGGAGTACTTTCTTTTGCTATTTTTTTTGGTAGTTTCTTTATTTGGAATTTGTGGGATCTGTTTTCACGACCCGAGTCTACACCCTGGATGTGGCCGGCACTCGAAGACCATTGTTGGTCCCCATGCAAATACTAATCCTCACTGACTAATAGTGGAAGACTAACTTAAGCATACATAATCTTAAAACTGAAATAAAATTCAATTAACTCAACATTACAAAGGTTTAACTCAAATGAACAACTTTGATTAAAAATAATATATTCAACTACCCATAAAATAGGCAAACTTAGTCATTAAAAAGATTTAATAAGATAAATAATTTATACATACTCCTCAACTATACTGATTATCTATGAAGCCTCTAACTGATAAATATAGAAGTTGACACAAGACCCACGACTAAACATGAAAGTAAAACAAATCCTCCGAAAGCAAGGAGGCTCTCACCATGGCTAACTCAAACTATGGAATGTAACAACGAAGTTTTCGTTGATGATCTTAAATACTTGAGTCTGCAGCATGAGAAGATGCAGGCCAATTAGCTTAGTATGTGGAATGTACAAGCATGTAAGGGGAATTTTAAAGTATAACATAAGTTTGATACTTGAATGAAAAGGAAACATACTTACCTCCTTTTAAATACAATTCAAATAAATAATAAGATACTAAACTTCAAAATATAATACTCGACTCAATGAAGTACAAATTAACTAAAGATAATCTACTTAAGATTCTCAACTCCTGATACTCAACTGAACTCATTTAAATATAAATCATTTTAAAAGAAGTACAATAAGAAGAAAAGCTGTGTAAAAACATGATATCAACTCTGTGTATAGATCAAGGATACAACATAACTGTGAGATGTATATGAAAATATAATTAACTGATGTATATAAAAAATACAATAACTTTTGTGGGAGTTTCTCATACCATTAACAATCACATAAGATTAATTTATGTTTATGTAATTAAGGTTAACTAATAAGATGTTATAATTTTCATTATTAATGCTTTTACTACGTAATATTTTATGTAAGATAATATATTTTTAGGTTTAGTGACATTTATGTCTAAGTATTATTTTATAAATTTCATGAAATTAAATTCTGTGCGAAGCACGGGTAGTTAACTAGTTACTTAAACAATCAACAATTCATAGCATAATATTTACTCTCGCATCACTATATATCTTAGTCATTCTATATGCTTCAATCTCAAGGCAATTCAACATCATAATAATCTCATAAGCTTCAATCTCATAGCAATTCTAATCTTAAATCATCCTTTAAGCTTTACTCTCAACAATCTATGTCTATATGCTTTACTCTCAAGCAATTCTAATCATAATTCATCATATGGCCTCAATCTCAAGCACTAATAATCTTGATTCATCGTATAAGCTTATATTTTAATATATTTCATCAATACTAGATTGAACACATCAAAACCCACAAATTCTCCTTTCATGGCATTAAATCCATTGATATCAATCTCATCTTTCTATACATGGGTTAGGCATGGGTCCATGTAATTTCATCCTAAAAACATTGAATCTACTCTATTTAAGTATGAAAAAAACATAATTCACATTGAATACCCACAACATTCGAAGAAACCCTTACTCAAATTGGGGAATATTAGTTAGTTTCTTTGAGACTGTAGTGCCTATTTCTAAATTTCTTGTATTTCTTTTTCATTTATTCTAGGGGTAGTTACCATGTTTATAACAATGACTTAAAATCAAGACTATGATCTATTTTAGTTTTTTTAATTGTATGTTTATATTTTCTAATTTTTTTTACAGAATATAGAACTCTCTGCATAAGCTTTTTCTTTAAGTCATCTTCACATTTAGTTCCTTGTATTTGTCACTCCTCAAGCCTACACCCTGGACGTGGACGGTACTTGAAGACCATTGCTGCCTCAAGCAGACCCTTGCTCTGACTTACTTAACTCAGCGGAAGATAACAATCAATACTATAATGATCAAAGAAATGAACTAAATTGAGTAATAGGATAACTGTAATGTTTTAAAGATTTAACATTCAACTTGGACAAAATGGAAACTCAAGTCTTTAACATAAGATTGATAGTGCAAAGACCACTAAACAACTAACATCTGACTATCTATAAATGAAGACTTCCAAAACTGAGATGGATGTTTGGACATATATAACACCCCAGAATTGTTTTTCGATCTAAAACTCGAACTATTTTTCGTGGTGAGTAAATATTTTCAAGGAATTTAAAATTTCTTTACTATTAAGATCAATACACTAGATTTAGCACCTTGATTTCCAAAGGGAATTAAATTGGAAATAACAAAAAGCTGAAATTTTGAGAGTTAACCTAAGTATGAGTTTTGGGTTACTTCCAAACGACCATAACTCTTAGCACAGGATGAGTTAGGTGTCCTACAAGATACCATAGGAAGTATCTTTGAATTATCTTCCAAAATCCTTCAATTTTGCTAAATTTCAAGTTTGGATTAGTGAGATATGACCTTTTGAAGTTAGCCTGTCTAGTTAAGGAAAGTTAGCCGAAAATAGTGAGGGGTATTTTTGTCCTTTCCTTACCCAATCATATTAATTAATTTTTAGTCATATTTTAGGGTTATAATTCTTTTAGTTTCAGTTTTATAATCCTAATAAACACCTAGGGTTTTAGTTGAGATTTCAGGAAGAGAAAAGAAGAGAAAAGAGAAGAAAAGAGGAATATATGAAGGAGTTCGCAACGTTCTTCAGTTAAGCTGCGTATTTTCATCATGGTTTTAATACCTAAGAAGTATGTAAGCTTCCATAGTTTTTGATGATTTATTGAGATCAAAGTGAGTAATTTTAGTGTTGCTTCCTGTAGATTACAGTGTAATTAAGTTAAGTAATTGAATCAAAGTGATTGGGGAGGATATTGTTCGATTTTAGGCGATTTATGGTGAGAAAATGAGCAAAAGTGCTCGGTAAAATTTACTGGGTTGGGGGCCTGGTGCGGCACACCTTCCAGAGCGCCCAAACTCACCTCTGCACGTTAGGGGCTGGTTCTCCGCGCCACCCATAGCCCCAGGGTCACTTACACGATCCAGTTTGCCTCTAATTGCTCCTTAAGTTCATTTAAAGTGCACCTTCACTCCTTTTCGATTATAACTAATCTCAGATACTTCTAAACACCTAAAATCAATCATAACATGGTAAAAACCTTTAATTCATAATTCAAATTTAAGGTAGAGTTGAGAGTTAAGTTTTTGTTTTGAGAATTCTCTTAAACATTCCAAGTAAGTCCTTTTGAGGAGTCTTCTACAACTTCTAGTAACTTGTTTTAAGACTCAAGAAAGTTTTGAATATTTTATACAGAGAAATTCTTTTTAGTTTTTGGGGTTTTTCAATTATGTTCTTTAAATTGATAAATTGACGTTGAATCCAAAGTGGGTTTTCTATTAATTGATTAGTCTCATGTTACCCATTGTCTTCATTGTGTTATTTCCCAATTTCTACATCGAAAGAGAGAATAGAGTATGGTATTGGGTTGTTTTGTATAGATTATAAATGAAAAAAGAAAAAAAGATTCTATGCAAGGATTATATGAGATCGAAAGAATATTAATGTCATGAAGATGACCCAAACTATTCATGAATGTTCATCACTATAGAGCAACAAAATTACCCCTATGTGACATTGATCTCTAATCCCCTCACCTCTAGATGGATTGTTACTTCTTTAAATTTTCAAAATTTTAGTTTAATTGTGAAAAATGATAACCAAATCCTTTTATTAAATTGGTGGAATCATCCACCGAATTGTTTTTATTTTGTTGAGAAAGAAGGTTTAAGAGTTAACGAAAGTGGTTCAACCTCATTTTCGGATCCCTTTATGTAGTAATATAACTAGGGATTGTTTTAGTATTTTTAACGAAGAAAAACAAACATTAAGGAAGAAACTTATGGAAACAAAACAAAGAATCTATATGTACACCGTCACTTGGATTTTTACACAACAAAGAATCACGTTAAATATTCTTTTATTTAATGTGATAGACATGTCGTGCAATATGTTAGGAAGTCTCTAGCAAGGTTTAAAAGGTTTCAAGATAAAGATGTGATAATGAACAACTCAATTGCAAAAATATTTATGCTCTACCAAATGTAAATTAGAGATGTTGAATTTGTGAAATCATTTTCAGATGTTGCTCCTCGTAAAATTGTCCTGAGACATGATGTTGAGAATTCTTTTATTAAAGTTGGAACCACTGCAGGTGAACTAGTAAGCAACAATATATCGGGTGCACGTGAAAAGAATTATCACATTTCTTAAAATCGGCTTTCTCCTTACTTTGAAAATATATGGAATAGTTTATGTTAATTTAAATATTCATTTTCTTCAAAATTGTGCGATCGCTTTATTTTAATCAGTTGATTGTTGTTGACATTGAATTTTGGACAGACATTTTTAGATTAAATACTTTGAATTTGTAATATTTAATAGTTCAAAATATATTTTCTTCAGCTTTATACGATTATTGATAACTATCCTTATATTTTAAAATATTATGATTTTTATTAGTTTATTTTGAATTTTGATTGATTTAAATTATTAATATTCTATTTCACTATAGGTAGAATATGAAATTTTGTTTTATTTTTCTGAACCATCATTTTTCATTAAATTATATTTTTATGCTATTAATTATACTTATTTGAGCACAATCTATTAATTCATTAAATACAACTAATGAATTACATATAAAAATATTTAATGATCATATTGTTTTTAGCACAATTGAAATAGTCCATAATATTGATTGCTTTTACAATGCTTTACTTAATTATGAAGTAAATAAGTGATGATATTTTTTTTGGGGCATGGGGGGGGGGGGGGGGGGAGTAGGGGGAGAGGCATTTCTAAAAAGGAGTCGTAAAAAAGTTTTAGCCTCAAACCACCACTCGTCTTCGCTGCTTAATGCTGGAGAAGACAACAAACAAGACACCAGAAAGCCTCCACCACCACCAACACTCTAGCCTTCTCCCTCACCACAACCTCTCCTCAATAGAAGAACTCATAGGTGAGCTCCAAGTTTCTGAAAAACACGATAACCAAATGAGATCAAAGATTCTACATGATCCAAAATAATTGACTTACCTTCTTTTATCCCTTCTCACGCTACTATCTGTGAGGAGCTCCACCATCTGATTAACCGGAGCAGCAAACAACAAGCAATAGTAGCTCCACCTACAACCACACCGCCTGAAAAGAAAAAACCACTTAATCCACTTTTTCACTCCAACAAATACAAACGAAGAACAATATTTGACCACCAAAACCTCATCCCGTCCTCTTCACCACTCTGATGAACACAAAGGAAGCCCAGGTCTCACAATCAAATTAAAATCCCCATCCATCCTCTTCATCATTCTAGTGAACACAAGCAAACCCCCAGATCTTACAACCAAAACCCCCACTTTGTCCTGTTCTTCACTCCAGTGGACGACAACCGACTACCAAATCTTACCACCAAAACCCTAGACCGTCCTCTTTGCCACTTCAATGTATGACAAACAAACCACCAGATCTCACAAGAAAAAACATCACTGCTCCAGTTCATTTGTGCTTAAAACTGCGACCAACACGATCAAGCTCAAGCTCGCGCAACCAACAAACAATTGTCTTACCTACTCCCTTTTTATGTTTTTTTTTCATTTTCAAGTTTTTTGGTCAACGACAACTAACAACAATGAAGCAGGTCTTCATCAACCTTCTATTTCTGGTGTGATTTGCTACTCTGGTTTCATCTCTTTTGAAGTCTATTTTGATCTTTCCTCTGTTTCTTTTAATTTTTATTTGTGAGGATGCCTTTTGTTAGTTGATTGATTCAAAATTTTATTGCTATTAGTGGAAGTCCTTTTAAGAGTCTATTATATTTCGAGTTAACTACCGCCAAGAGTCCTAATTAGTTGATGTTAGTCAGTTAATAGGTAATGGGTTAGTGTTTAACTAGGGCCTATTTTTTTTCTCGGTTTGTTTGTTTCCAAGTTTTATTTAAAGACTTGTATCGTTCTTTTCGAAAAATAATAGAAAAGACCAATTTCTTGTGTTAACATCTTATTTGAGTAGTCGTTCATATCTTTTGCCAACAACTTTGGCATAGTTATTTCATTTTACTGAGGTTGTTGTTATTTTAGTATAGCTTTTATCCACTCTTTAGATCTTGATAGAAAAGTTGAAACTCCACATGTAATATTCTTTTTTCTGTTTAGATTGATTAAGTATGACTACATTTTTTTAGTGTTGATAATTCTTTACTTCTATGTTTACCTTTAAGCATTGGATAACAAATTTACTTCAGTTATCATTACCTGGTTTTTGTTTTTAGGTAATTCATATTTCAAATAACTTTGTCCTTTTTTTTAGTAATTCTATTTAAGTTATATATTGAAATTGGCCATTTAGAAGCTTTCATCGATGGTTTTCGAGGACTCCCTAGTTTAAAAAAATGAAAATTTAATTTATACTCATATATATTATATGTTGATATTGGCCGCTGAAGAAATTATTGTTTATTTTCAGGCTTTCGTGTTTATAAGATGGATTTTATTTTGTATAACTATTATGTCTTGTTATTCAGTTATTCATGTTAAATCATAAACAATATTTTTACTAAGTGTGTTTATAAGTAGCTAGAGTTGTTTCCAAGGAAGATACTCGAAAGACATCTGAATAGTATTTTGAATGTATATTTTTTTAATGATAGGAAAATATTATATTGTTTTCATATTGTTATTTAATATAATATTTGTATTATACTTTATGTTTCTTATATTAGTACTTTATTTTTATCTCCTTATCAATTATTTAAAAAAAATTGAGTTTAGCTTGGACTCACAATTGTGAATTACGAAGGGTGATAATATTTCCCTCAAAATAACTTGAAATCTTACAAAGAATATATTGGTTTCGTTCGCTATTCTGATTAATTAATTAAATGGTTTCCTAGTTATTTCCTAAAATTACGAATGGAATCTTAAATCTTTTTCTTTAAAGATTTTATAATTTTGATTTGATAGAGTTATTATAATTTTTGAGTCTCATGACGTTGCACCTTATTTATAAAAATGAGGATGTAAACAATTGCAAGTAAAGATACCGTTTTGAGTGATATCGCAACGAAGATGAAAGAAAAATTTGATAAGTATTTAAGTGATCCAACAAAAGTGTAACGACCCGCTAGATTGTTTCGAAAACTAAGACTATTCTGACTTTTTTCAAAAATTTAAAAGAAGTATTTTAAACTATTCGACAACTATGAATATCTAGTTGCTGAATTAAATAGTTAGTGGATTATATCCATAATTAATAGTACCACTTGACCTATATGAGATATATAGATTAGGGGAATTTAGTTTTTGAAAAAATAAGGGTGCACAACTGACTTGTGCAGCCAACAAACAAAAAAGTAAGAGGCATCACGTGTCCAGGTAATGTCAGTTATCATTCTCATCGGAAATTGAAGTTATTGTTTTGATATATATCATTAATTGTGATAAAATATTTTGGTGGACGAATGCTATCATCTCGTCGAAATTAAGAACTATGAAATTAGTTGTTCGGTAGTATAGATGCTGGCAACTGGCATTAATTATCTTTGTTATTATTGAAGGCATAGGCCATTGTCAGTAGTTGCAATCATTGTTGGAAAGGATTATGGAAGCCAAATTTGTGCACTTTGAGTTTATTTAATAAAAAAATGGTGGCGGCGAATCATGAGCCAATCATGAGTCAACCATTTGGCAATCCTGCCAATGATTGTCATTTGTTATGTAATTCTTTTGGATTTTACAATTTTTCCAAACTTGTCACGTTGTAGTGCTTTCTACTTATTCATACTTTAGGTTTTACATTGTCCTGCTTCAGTTTAATATCGAATAAAGATTTAAGTTAAATATATTGAGGTACGTAATTATAAATTACGTGTATAGTGTTATGTATTTATCGTTAGTCTTATGATTTTTGAAGAAGTTAAGCGTTAATCATAGGCTTAAAATTTACCAAAATATTTAATGTGACATATTAGTTGAAACAACATTAGAAGCTTGAATTATAATAATTTGATGAATTCTTTTGTTTAGGTTAGGAATGTAGTAATATGAGTGCCTATGAACTCACTTACTTTCGAATGCTGCATATTTGATAGATTGGGAACGTTTTGATGTTTTGCAAAAAGGGAAGGAAAAATCTTAAGAATTTGTTGCACGAGTTTGACATTCATGATATGTTAAGACTTTAGACTTGTTGAAGAACATTCTTAATTAAAGATTTAAACTAGAGTAGAAAATGGGTAATGGCAAAAGATAGGGGTATCGTACCAATGGTGTGACGGGCTTTGAGTGTCTTGGAGTAGTGGTGAGCTGCTGGGTTGTTTTGTGGCCCACACTTCCCTCTATCTTTTACTTACTCTGTTATTTTTGCATTAAAAAAGAATATACCTTATATTAGATTTGTCATTTTAGACTTTCATCGAATATTAGAAGCGCATGTACTTATGAAACCAATTCTTGGATAGTATCTTTTACTTTTCCGCAATTCGTATTTACAGAGAGCTTTATATTGGAGATTTCGCTAAGTGTTTTACCTTTTCATTTATTAGTTAGTTATGTTTGGTAAAATATATTGGTTGACTTACCTATTAGTTGGGAACATAGGTGCCATCACGACTTGTAAATTTTGGTCGTGAAAAACTTTAGTATTAGAGCCCAAGGTTCATCGGTCTCACGAGTACAAGAGCACTGTCTAGTAGAGATTTGCGGATCGGTATGATGATGTCCATACCTATCTTCGAGAGTCTATAAGACATTTAGGGAAATTCTTTTCTTTCATTTCTTATTGTGCACACTTTACCTTGTTGAAATTCTAATATTGATATTTCATTCTCTCCAAAAGTGAGGAATTGTACATCTACAAGTGGTGATCATTAGTCTATTTCTTCGCCTTATTCTGGGATCGCTATTCGAGTTCAAGGTAGAGGTCAAGGTCGAGGTTAAGGTTGGGGTAGGTTTCATATTGCAGCTCATGTGGATGGACAAGTACCAATACCTACCCATGGCCTTGATAGGACCGTACCTCCTGATGCAGATGTTATTCATGGGGATGTGCAAGATTGTGTCGAGGGGGATGGGCTAGCTCGGGCTCCATCAAGTATCATTGCCACCCTTGTGCTTCAACATACATTGGCTCGTATGTTAGGACTCCTAAAGTGGATGAATTAGGTAGGAAATTTGCCTGTCACTTCTGATGCCTTAGAGACCCGTGCTGGAGGTTACACTCCAGATCCGATAGTTGCTCCAGATTCTCAGACTCCCGGGTCTCAAGTAGCTGTTTTTGTAGCTCCCCATTTAAATAGTATGGAATTGCCAAGTATTGCATCACACTTGGCAAATAGGTCTTCCATGATAATTCTTGAACAAACGACGTTTGGGAGGTTTAGACTAATGAATCATTTGACTTATACTAGTGACTTAACATAGGATGTTTATGAATTTATAGATAGTTGTCATAAGAGGTTGTATAATTTTTTATTAGTGGAGTCCTGTGGAGTTGACTACTCAGCGTTTCAGATGACTGGAACTTCCAAGTAGTGTTGGAGGGATTTTATTAGTAGTAGGCCAACTGGATCCCCTCCACTATCCTGGACTCAGTTTAATCAGGTATTTCTAGCAAAGTTTGTTTCACGCAGTGAGAGGGAGCGCAAAAGTGTCGAGTTTGAGGGTTTGTAGCAAGATGGTATGTCTGTCGCAGAGTATGAGGGTAAATTTCATGTCTTGGTTAGGCATGCTTCGGATGATACTTCCCACAAAGGCTGAGAAAGTGAGAAGGTTTGTAAAGGGGCTTATTATTCAAGTTCATCTTGGAGTTTTTAAGGTTGCTACTTCTAGTGTTCTATTCCTGAAGGTAGTAGATGCTACTAAGGAGTTGGAGATGATTCGATGTGCGGGATTTGAGCAGCGTGAGCATAAGAGGACCTGTCATTAGGTGATTATGGCGGTGTTCCACCTAGGAGTAGAGGATACGTAGGGAGAGGTTATCATTTTCAGACCAGCACACCCATTCATGCTACTATACAAGCATCTGAGGCTGGTTACGGTGGGCATAGTTCTTCGAGTTTAGTGCATACTTCATAGGGTTCATCTTCTAGACTTGTAGGCAGTTGAGGACATTCTGGTCATTCATGTTTCTATCATCAACGTACGTCTTGTAGGGGTTTTTTTGAGTGTGGTGATATGGGACACTTTGTGAGAGATTGCCCTAGGACTAGGCATGAAGGCTTACATCAGGGTTCTCAAGCTTCGACTTTAAGGCCTTCCAACATCCTGCTAGGTAGGTGTAAAGAGTAGCAAATGTTGTTTTCATGCAAGTAGGGGTAGTTCTCCTTCTGGTCGAGGTGGTGGTCGTGAAGGTTCACAATGTGAGGGCGATATTTCTCATTGTTATGCTTTTCTGGGTAGGCCAGAGGTTGAGGCTTCAGATGTTGTTACCACGGGTATTTTTTCGGTTTGGCATTGACCAGCTACGATATTATTTAATCAAAGCTCTACTTATTCTTATGTGTGCACAAATTTTTCTCCTAGTCTGGATATAATATTTGAGTTTCTGAATTTACTGATACATGTTTCTAATCCTGTTGGGGATTATATAGTTTTAGATCAGGTGTATCGATTATGTATTGTTACCTTGATGGGGTATGGCATTCATGAATATTTTAAGGTCCTGGATATGGTAGATTTTAATGTGATTCTTGCTATGGATTGGTTATCTTCTAAGCACACAATTTCAAATTGTCATGCCAAGAGAATTAGTTCAGCTCTGTCTAGAATTCCTATTATATGGAGAGGTTCTCTTAGTCACCCTTCTAAGGGGGTGATACCATTTATTAAGGATCATCAATTAGTAGAGAAAGAATGTTTGGCTTACTTTGCACACATTTGAGATACTAGTGTTGAGACTCCTATGCTTGTGTTGATTCCAGTGGTGAGTGAATTTTCAGAGGTGTTACTAACAGATTTTCCCGATCTTCATCCAGATCGTGATATTGATTTTTGTATTGATATGGAGCCAAGTACTAAACCTTTTGATTCCTCCTTCTTGTATGGCACCGGCTGAATTGAAAGAGTTGAAGGAGCAATTGCAGGATTTACTGAGCAAGGGTTTTAATAGACCAATTGTATCTCTTTGGGGTACTCTAGTGTTATATGTGAAGGAGCAATATGGATTTATACGTATGTGTATTGACTATCGACAATTGAACAAGGTGGCCATCAAAAAAAAAGTACCCAATACCTCGTATTGATGGCTTATTTGATCAGTTGCAGGGTGCTTCAATTTTCTCCAAGATGGACTTGAGATCTGGCTATCATCAGCTGAAGGTTAGGGGGGGGGGGGTAATCCCTAAGAAAACTTTTCGAAAACGTTATGACCATTACTTGTTTTTGGTGATGTCTTTCGGATTAACTAATGCCGCAACAGCTTTCATGGACTTGACGAATAATGTCCAGACCTTCTTTGGATTCCTTTGTTATTGTCTTCATAGATGATATATTGATATACTCATGTAGTAAGGAATAATAAAAGCATCATTTGAGGATTGTTCTTGGGATTCAAAAGGAGAATAAACTTTATGCGAAGTTTTCAAAGTGTGAGTTTTAGCTTAGTTCGCTAGCATTCTTGGGACATGTAGTTTCCAATGAGGGTGGTGGATCCTAAGAAGATTGACGTAGTTAGAGATTGGGTCAGACCTACTTTAGTTACTAAGATTCAGAGTTTCTTAGGCCTTGCAGGTTATTATCGACTCTTTGTAGAGGGACTCTCATCCATTGTATCCCTATTAACTAGATTGATCCAAAATGAAATGACTTTGCATTGGTCTGACGACTATTAGGTTAGTTTCCAAAAGATCAAGACTTAATTAACTACTGCTCCAATTTTGACCCTACCCGTGGACGTAAACAGTTTTGTTGTATGTTGTGATGCTTCTCGAAATGGTTTTGGTTATGTATTGACACGGAAAAGAAAGGTGATAGCTTATGCTTCGAGGTAGTTGATGATTCATGAGAGAAACTACCCTATTCATGATTGAGACTTGGTGGATGTTGAGCTTTTATTGAATATTTGGAGGCATTATCTTTATGGTGTGCATTGTGAGGTGTTCACGGATGATCGTAGTCTCAAGTGTATATTAAATCAGAGGGATCTCAATTTATGGCAGCGGAGATGGTTTGCTCAAGGACGACGACATGACTATTCTTTTTCATCCAGGCAAGGCAAATGTTGTAGAAAATACCTTGATTTGGAAGGCGGTAGGTATGGGTAGTCTAGTTATATTATAGGTTGGCAAGCGTACTTTAGCTAGGAATGTCCAATCCTTGGCCAATATCTTTGTAAGACTTGGTATTTTAGAATCTGGTAAGGTCTTGGCTTATATGGAGGATAGGTCATCCTTGTTGGAGCAGATCCAGACTCAACAGTTAGATGATGGTGATTTATGTAAGATTTGAGACAAGGTATTGAAAGGAGAAGACAAGGTTGCATTTCTTGATAGTGAGGGAGCTTTGAGGATTAAGGGTCGTGTATTTGTTCCTAAGACAGGTGATTTGACTAGATTGATCATGGAGAAGGCCCATAGTTCGAGGTAATATATTCATCCTAGGCTACTAAGATGTTTCGTGAATTGAAGCAGCATTATTGTTGGTGTCGTATTAAAAGGGACATAGTAGATTTTTTATCTCAGTGTTTGAATCGTCAGCAAGTGAGTATGAACACCAAAAGCTCGGAGGTGTGACCTAGAAGATGAACATACCTGAGTGGAATTGGAAGTGTTTTGCTATGGACTTTGTGGTAGATTTTCCACGTACATAGGGTAAGTTTGATGTTACATGGGTCATTGTGGATCGACTGAGTAACTCTGCACACTTTGTACCAGTTCAAACTACCTATAATTCAGAGAACTTAGTCAAAATCTATATTTGAGATATAGTTTGTCTGCATGGGGTTCCTACTTCTATTATTTAAGATCGTGGCACCCAATTTACATCTCGTTTCTCGCGGTCTATGCAGAAGGGATTTGGCACTAGAGTGGATATTATACAGCCTTTTACCCTTAGACTAATGGTCAGTCTGAGTGGACTATTCAGGTTCTTGAGGACATGTTGCGAGCGTGTGTTATTGCCTTTGCTGGTCACTAGTATCACTTCTTGCCATTAGCAGAGTTTTCTTACAATAATAGTTATCATTCGAGCATTGAGATGACAACATTTTAGGCTTTGTATGGTAGGAGATGTCAATTTCCAATTGATTGGTTGACGAATTTGAGCCTACACCATGGGGTACGGAGATATTTAGGGAGTGCTTAGACAAGGTAAAGTTGTTCCAAGATAGACTTCTCATCGCTCAAAGTTGACAAAAGAGTTATACACATTGAAAGATTCATGATTTAGAGTTTATGGTTGGAGAGAGGATTTTATTGAATGTTTTACCCATGAAGGGTGTGATAAGATTTTGAAAGAAGGGAAAGATGATAACATTTGGAAAGAAGGGAAGGTTGAGCCCAAGGTAATCTGGTTTGTCGGGTGTTCACCCCATACTTCATCTTTCGATGTTTAAAAAGTATCATCAAGGTGGTGCTCATTTGATTCTGGGATTCAGTGTTACTTGATAAGAATTAGACTTTTGAGAAGGAGCCTTTTATCATTTTGGATAGGCATACTCGGAAGTTGAGGTCGAATGAGATTGCTTTCGTCAAATTTCAATGGAAGCATCGTCCAGTGGAGGAGGCTACATGGGAGACCGAGTCAGACATAAGGATTAAATATCCTCATCTTTTTTAGCATTCAAGTGAGTTCTTTTCTTTTTCTTTTTTGTTCGAGAATGAACATTTGTGTAAGTGGTAGGTGATGTAACAATCCTCTTAGTCGTTTAGTGAACTAGGACTATTTTGACTCATTCCGAAAAAATTTAAAGGAGTATTTTAAAGTATTCGATAACTATAAGTATCGAGTTGCTGAATTGTTGTTAATTGGGTAATGTAGTTAAATAGTTAATGGGTTACATCCATAATTAATAGTACCACTTAACCTATATAAGTTATATAGATTAGCGGAATTTATTTCAGAAAAGAAAATTAGGGTGCACACCTGACTTGTGCGGTCGAGGAACATGGAAGGGAGAGGAATAATATTTCCAGGTAATGGCGGTTATCATTCTCATTGGAAAGTGAAGTTATTGTTTTAATATATATCAATAATTGTGATAAAATATTTTTGTGCAAGGAATTAAAACAATGTGCAGGAACTGAATATTCTCATCTGGTCGAAATTAAGAACTAAGAAATTGTTTGTTCGGTGGTATAGATGTTGGAAACTAGCATTAGTTATCTTTGTTATTATTGAAGCCATAGGCCATTATCAGTATTTGTTCAATTGTTGCTGGAAAAGTTTTTGGAAGCCAATTTAGTGCACTTTGAGTTTATTTAATAAAAAATTGTGGTGGGGATCAATCATGAGTTAATCTTTTTGCAATCATGCCAATGATTGGCATTTGTTATGTAATTCTTTGGGATTTGCAATTTTTACAGATTTGTAATGTTGCTGTGCTTTCTTCTTATTCATAATTTAGGTGTTACATTAACCTGCATCAGTTAAACATCAAATAAAGATTAAGTTAAATATGTTGAGGTAGGTAACTAAATAATATGTGTATAGTGTTATATAATTACTATTAGTCTTATGATTTTTAAAGAAGTTAAGGGTTAATCCTAGGCTTAAAATTTAACAAAATATGTAATGTGACATATTAGTTGACACCACAATTAGGAGCTTGAATTATAACAATTTGATGAATTTTATTGTTTAAGTTAGGAGTGTAGTAGTACGAGTGTCTATGAACTCGCTTACTTACGACTATTGCATACTTGGTGGATTGGGAACGTTGTGAAGTTTTGCGAAAAGGAAAGGAAAAATCTTAAGGATTTGTAGCAAGAGTTCGGCATTCAAGGTATTTTAAGACTTTTAGACTTGTTAAAGGACTTTCCTAATTAAAGATTAAAACTAGAGTAGACAATGGGTAAGGGAGAAAGATAGGAGTATCGTACTAATGGTGTGACGGGCATTAGTACGAGTACCGGGAATATAAAAGGAAAGTTTATTACTATAGAATGCTGGTTAAAACTCGAGAATATCAAAAAATATGGGCATTAGCTGATTTAGTATTGACTTGAATTTATTGTTAATTGTGCCTTCCTTTATTACACCCGTATAGTTGTGACAATTAAGGTTGTTATGTATTATGCTGATATTAATTGATTGAGATGCATCATCATCCCTTTTATTGAAATAATATTGTGTACATGCATTGACATAGATTGAGTATAAGTTGGGCACGTGGAGATCGCCCGTGCTGGGATAGTAAGATGTTAAGATTATAATTTGGGCACGTGGAGACCGTCGATCCGAAAATTGTTTGAATTTATGATAATGCATTGAGATTTTCTATGCAGACACGTGGATATCATCTGTGTCAGCATATGGACCTCGCGAGTCCCCCATGGGTCATGAACTCTCGATGTATTTCCGAGGAGTATCATGTATATAAGGCTGAGAGAGTACTGGTTATTCTGAGGCATATCATTTCATGTAGTCATAATGCATTGCATCTCATGACATCCTTCATTCTTGATGATTATGTATTTATATTAGTTTAGTTTTAAGGCCCCATCGACGAACGAATAAATCAGAAAATAGTCCCGAAGGCAACCACTTGTGTGTTTCTTGAATATGCTACGCACACCGACTGGATCATCCACATCGAAGATAATACTCTAAAAGGGACTACGAGTCAGCTTCACTCCGTCAAGCCCATAAGAGTAGTGAATAGGGTGTTGGAAAGTACTTGATATTTAATTACCTCTATTCGATGAAACAATACTAGTGGGTAATATAGACTTATATAATTAAAGAATTGATTTTTGTTAATCCTATCACTAGTTCTTCGTAGTCGGTCAATGAGATATAATGGGTACACGTGGTTTCATACTCATACTACACTTATTGCACTCTTTGTGGTTCACATTCTATTTTGAGTATGATCACATCTCGTGGAGCATTTCGAGTTCGATCTTAGAGTGTCTTAGAGTTTGGGTGAGTTCCTTGGTTGTTCCTGACCCATACCTCCCTCTATCTTTTTATTTATTCTGTTATTATAGTATTCAAAAATGATATCCCTTATGTTAGATTTGTCATTTTAGTTTCAAACTTTATCGTATTTTAGAAGTTATGTTACTTATGACACCAATTCTTGGGTAGTATTTTTCTGTATTTCGCAATTTGTATTTACAAAGAGCTTTATATTTGAGATTTTGCTAAGTGTTTTACCTTTTTAGTCATTATTTAGTTAAGTTTGGTAAAATATGTTGGTTGGCTTACCTATTGGATGGGAATATAGATGCCGTCACGACTTGTGAATTTGGATCCTGACAAAAAGATAATTTTTATTTCATATTTTTTAGGATCCTTGTTACGACCTTGAATCAGTGGTTATGCACTTATAATGATGTTTGAGTAAGTGTTATTTATGGCATGTGATATATTAGTTTTTCGAATTTCAAGTGCCACATATGAGTCTGTATTAGGTACGGGAAGACTTCTTCTTGATTCATTTAGGAGTTCATTGACTCCTAAATTGGTACAAGTTTTTGTCTATCTTCATGATTGGGTGCTATGTGAAAATTTAAAACAACCCGCTAGTGTTAAGAAGATCTTAATAATTTTTCACAAATTGCAAAGAGTATTAGTAATTTTGGTATATTAATTGGGTATTGTTTTTACAAATGATTTGTATTTGTTGTATATTGTTGTTCTCTACAGGCGCAGCTAGCATGGGAAAAAATCCTAATGTGGTTGGCATGCAGTACAATGGTACCAAGAAGGTGACTTTTACAAGGTAGGATTTTTTTTGAAAAAAAAAAACGTTTCATGCACAACAATCCTTCTCAAAAAATATGGAAAATGGATGATCCTAACCTTTCTCAATAGCTTTTTTTTCCATTTTATTTATCAAATATTCTCTCACTCTTCAACTTCTACATAATGGATGATCTCAAAGAGATACACAAACCAAAAAAAAAAAAGTCTTGGTTCATTTTTCTTGTTTGTCTTGGCTTTTTTTCTTGCTTATTTTATTTTCTTAAGAATTCAAAGTTGGGTAACAGTTTCTTAGGTCATCCTGAAGTGCATCACCTTCTAGGCGAAAATAGAGAATTATAATGATTTATTGATAGTAAATTTAGAGATAGAAAGTTCTGTAATTTAAGTCAATCAAACTATTTTTTGTTTTTAATAGATTATTGTAATTTTCCCACATAAATGTATATTATAGTTGGTTCGTTTTTGTTTTGATAATTTTAAAATCGATTAAGTTATTTTGTTTTGGTTTTGACCAATAACAGATCAAAACCGAACATTAGGGGTGTTCACGGGTCGGTTTGCATCGGTTATTGGTCAGAATCAAAACCAAATCAACTTAATTGGTTTTTAAAATTATCAAATCAAATCAAACCAAATATAATATACATTTATTGGTTAGTTATCGATTTCTGTTTTGTTTGGTTCGATATATTCGATCACTAACCATATACAAAAATAAAAGAAACTAAACAACACTATCCAGTATCCCTTTTCCATAGTTTAAGTTTCAACTAGATATTTTTTTTACTAGTGAGTTGAGGGTGGGGTTTCAAATTCTCTTTTTTCATTATTTTTAGATATCCTTTAAGGAGTATTAAGTATATGCTTATGTAGTTTGAGCTTCTGCTTCTTCTTCTTCTTGGGGTTCAAATTTTTTTTTTCTATTAGATATCTTTTTGTGGTTTGAGCCATCCTCCTTCTCTTTGAATTATGTAAGCATGAAATGAATTTACTAAACAAAGTAGAAGGAGAATGATATACAAGGCTCTTGGCATATATAACTGTAACTTCCTTTGTAACTTAGAAAATAAGGAGAATGACTATATAGTGACTTTATGTTGTAATAATAGGACATTGGATTCATGTCCTTAAAAGTATACAACAATCTATTGAGTTATTTACAGAGATACTTCCATTGGACATTGAAAATGGGTCAATCCATTAAAAATCATAATCAATTACTAGTAGTCAAGTAAGTACCCTAGGTAAAGGACTTTTTAGATTTACTCATGAAGATCTAAAGCAATATAGAGCTGTTAGTGAAGGTGTGGATGATTGAATAGAATTATATAAATATTTTGTTGAATAAACTAAGAACGAAACTTAATATTTTAACATCCCACTTTGGTTGAAAATGCCCAAAGTTTGATTTAGAATTCAAGCTTAAATGACTTGTGATATATTAGTTGTTCCATTTTCAAGTGTTGCATCTAAATCTGTATTTAGTATGGGAGGATGGTTTCTTGATTTTGTTTAGGATTTCATTGTTCCTAAATTACTGCATATTTTATTTTGTCTTCAAGGTTAGCTACGAAGTGGACAATTAAAATAACTTTTTAGTGTGAAGAAAATGTGAATAATCTTGAGCAAATTGAGAAATAGTATTAGTACTTTTATTATATTTATTGTATATTATTTTTGAAAATAATTTGTATTTGTCGTATATTTTTGCTCTCTTAAAAGTTAGCTAACACCGGAAAAGATCCTACTGTAGTTGATGTGTAGTATAGTTGTACCTAGAAGGTGACTTTGACAAGATTATTTTTTTAAAAATTAGACTATTTGATAATCGAGAAGTTCCTCGGTGCAAAAAGACTTTGACAAGTTTAGTTTCTAAAAAATTAGAATATTGGATAATTGGAAGTTCCTGGGTGCAAAAAGATTGTTAAAAAAATGTAGGAACAATTTAATGGCTACAAATTGGCGCAAATGTCAAAAGGATATACTAAAGACTTCTAGTATTTTAGATTATCATGGTCGTTATTATCAGCAAGGAATAATAATGGTATGACTCCAACTTATATAACACCTGAATTGATAGAGACTAATACATAAAGTGGTTAAGCTTGTTAGGATCGAATTCACGCACACACACTAGATGAATGAAGAACACAAGAACTTTCAAGAGAAAGGGATGAAAGATCTAGAGAGAGAAAGAGAAAACCCAATATTTCGTGGTAACACCCCGTGAGTAAACGTCCACGGCGGTGAGGTATATTTATATTTATAAATCAGAGTATTTTTGGTTAGAGAGAATAAATAGAGAATAAATAGGAAAGCCTAAAAGAGAGAATAAATAGGAAAGCTTAAAATTAATCAGGATCCACTACCTAACAATTATCCCACTTGGAGAGTGACTCAGTCATCCAGAAAATACATTCTCCAAAAAAAAATCTCTTCATCATCAACATCTTTACCGCACCGAAACATCTGTAGAAACAACTACAGAAGACCAACCGAGGTTTTACATAACCTCAGTTTCCCAACATCAACACATTTCGTCAACATGTCTGCCGGGTTATTTGCACCCTCTATCTTCTCCAAACACATATCACCATCCTCCACTGCCCTGCGAGTGAAATGATATCGCCTTCTGATGTGCTTTGTCTTCAAATGATAGACTGGATTTTTCACCAACTGTATGGCAGTCTGGCTATCTAAGTAAAGAATCTTCTTCTCTCTGTCCTTGTACAGGACAGACTTATCAAATGTCACGTCACAATGTCTCAGGAACATTCTATTCTTGTCATCCGAAAACCTGTAATCAAACAAATTAGAACCATATCCTATGAAGTAACACTTCACAGCCTTGGCATGAAGCTTGTCTCTCTTTTCTGGATCAACATGAACATAAGCAGTTCAAGCAAAAGTCCTCAAGTGTGAGTACTTGAGTTCTTTTCCTGTCCACACCTCCTCTGGAATCTTGAACCCTTAAGGAATTGATGGTCCCCTATTGATCAAGTATGCAGCTGTGCTCAAAGAATCCGCCCAAAATGTTTTGGGTAGCCCACAGTGTATCCTCATACTCCTTGCACGCTCATTCAATGTTCTGTTCATCCTCTCAGCAATTCCATTCTGCTTTGCCTTACCAAGAACTGTTCTCATCAATCTGATTCCCTCAGCTACACAGAATGCCTTGAAATATGATTTGTCATACTCTCCTCCATTGTCAGACCTTAGGAATTTGACTTTCAAACCGTTCTGATTCTCAACTTCAGCTTTCCACTTCTTGAAAGTTGCAAACACATATGACTTATGCTTCAAGAAGTAAGCCCATGCCTTCCTGCTGAAATCATCAATGAAGGTAACATAGAATCTGGATCCTCCAAGTTATGATACTGGAGATGGTCCCCAAACATTTGTATGGACCATTTCCAACCGCACTTTTTTGGCCTCTCTAGGAATCTTTGTGAAGATTACTCTTTTCTGTTTGCCCATAACACAACTCTCGCAAAGACCCATATCAACAGACTTCAGACCCTCTAATGCTCCTTTTTGCAACCAACATCTTCATTCCTTTAGTACTCAGGTGTCCAAGTCTGTTGTGCCACAGACATGAAATGGAAGCACCTTCAGCAACAACGGCCTTGTTTACACACCCTGCAGAGGTGTACAAGGTTCCAAATTTGGTGCAACGAGCTACTACCATAGCACCTTTCACGATCTTCCACGAACCTTTCCCAAACAATACTGTATATTCCTTGCTATCCAACTGACCAATAGAGATTAGATTTCTCTTGATCCCAGAAATATATCTGACATCCTCCAATGTCCACTGGTTTCCCGAGAGGGTCTTTATGCAAACATCACTTTTTCCTTCAATCTCTAAGGCTTTATTGTCAGCAAGATATACTTTTCCAAAATTTCCAGATTTGAAATTTTGGAACAACTCTTTGCTTGGAGACGAATGGAAAGATGCACCAGAATCCGAAATCCATGATTCAACCGGGTTGTTCACACTAAGGATTAGAGTATCCCCAATGTCCTCTGCTGAATTTACAGAATCATTGTCATATCCAAATTTCTGATTCTGTTTCTTCCTTGGCTTTGTACAGTTCGTCCGAAAGTGCCCTTTTTCTCCACAGTTCCATTAAGTCACGTTTGATCTATTCAGGGATTTTCCTCGATTCTTTTATTTTGATCGACCATGTTGCTTTTGGTCTTTCGTCCTACTCTCCCCCTTCGATAACCGCTGAGAGCACTGCCCGATGAATCTCCCACTTCTCGTTTGTGAATACTTTTGATAAGAACAACATCACAGATTTCATCAAACTTCAGTTTCTTAGATCCACGGGAACTACAAATCGCTGCAATAACAGTATCCCAAGACTCGGGCAAAGATGATATCAAAATCAACACCTTAATTTCATCATCGAAATTAATATCCACAGAATTAAGTTGACTTAGAATCATATTGAACTCGTTTATATGATCAGATTCGGATCCTGTTTCAAACATCTGTAAATTGAACAATCTACACATCAAATATACCTTGTTCATAGCCGATGGTTTTTCATACATGTTTGACAGTGCCTTCAACAGACCGGACATAGTCTTCTCCTTCACGATGTTGAACGCCATGTTTCTTGACAAAGTCAACCGGATCAACCCTAGAGCGTGGCGATCCTTGAGTTTCCACTTCTACTCTGTCATGGATTTTGGCTTCACCCCGGTCAACGGTTCGTGCATATCTTTCTGGTACAGATAATCTTCGATCTGCATCTTCCAAAAACAGAAATCGGATCCATCAAACTTCTCGATTCCAAGCTTTGAACTATCTATCTTCTATGATCGTGTTTAATATCATTAGCTCTGAGACCAGTTGTTAGGATCGAATTCACGTACACACACTAGATGAATGAAGAACACAAGAACTTTCAAGAGAAAGAGTTGAGATATCTAGAGAGAGAAAGAGAAAACCCAAGATGTCATGGTAACACCCCGTGAGAAAACTTCCACGGCAGTGAGGCATATTTATATTAATAAATCAGAGTATTTTTGGTTACAGAGAATAAATAAAGAATAAATAGGAAAGCCTAAAATAGAGAATAAATAGGAAAGCCTAAAATTAATCAGGCTCTGCTACCTAACAAAGCTAGATGTACCACACATAGAGAAGGATGGGTAAACCACTTGGATAGATCATATTGTTTTTGCTGAAGAATTCTAAACTAAACCTTTACAAACGGTTGTAAATAGATATGAACCAAAGAAGTAATTTATAGAAATTTATAAGCTGAGTTGAATTTAAAACTATTAGGAAATTGATAAAAATCATAGAAATAATTAAAATGCAATCTCGAAGCTAAGTTGAAAAAGTCGCAACACCCTTTTATTTGTCTCGTTATTGTTTTATCTTTCTTTTCTATTACGACCGACATAATTTTTATTTGTTTTGATACTTGATCTTATTTTTTACCGAAAGATTCATATCAAAATCTTTTTTAGTTTATAGATTACTTCCAATTAAATTCAACTTCAACTACTGAGAGCTATTTAATACACCATTGAAGTGGAAGAAAACATGGCGATATAATCAAATTAAGATTAACAATTTATTTATTTGTAAATGACATACTAACTAAAAGTGAACAAGAATAAAACTATTATCGGACGATACTAGAATTGGTTGAAAAAAAATGAATTTATAATGTAGGATAGACATAAGGTTTATATGGATTACCTCATAGAGGCATCTATGTAATGAATTTTTATGTTTCTCTCTGTTCCTTGCATTTATTATAATTTCTAACCTTTTCATATCCTTTCAAAAGAATTGAACCATAATTTACTATATTGTCATTTAAGATATGATTTGTATTATTCAAAAGGCTATCTTGACATATATCACGCAATATCAACCAAGTTACATGTGAGCATAGTCTTCCGGATAATTTTGATCAAATTTTAATGACAATACTATCAATTATGGCTCGATTTTTTTGACAATATATGAAAATGATAAATATTATTGTATCAGTAAGTAATATCGAGAATAATAAATTTTTTTCCATCGATAATCTCTATAAGGCAATTTATATAGACATAATTTATATCTTACTTTAAGACATATCAGATATTCTTAACAAGTTTCTTGCATTGTTCAAGAATGGTTTGCATCTTCTTAAATTTTCGTTACGTGATATTTGAAAAATTAAAGAAATCGTTAAACTTATTTTTAAAATTTCGTCATGTTTTCTTGCATTCTAAAGTGTACTAATAGGCTCCTACTAGTTGATGCTGAATATGATTGAAATCTTTTAACTATAGAAGATCTAAATATAAACCATTTGGCTAAACAATAGTGAAGAGTCAAAACAAATAAAAAGAATGTTAGTTAGGGGGGAAAAGGCGTGTAAGAAATAACGTAAAAAAATAAAAGGGTGTTGCAACTTCTTCAACCTAACTTCAAGATTGCAGTTTAATCATTTATCTGAATGTTCAATTATATCAATTCATTTACAATTTTAAATTTAAGTCGTCTTATAAAATTCGTCAATTACTTCTTTTTTGTTTGTCTTTTTAAATCACCTTTTAAAAACGTTTTATTTCAAAATTCATAAAGTGTAATGACTCTCAAGTTCATTTATGTGCGATTGGTTGACATTTTGCCAAGGTGTTCAGCTGTGTTTTGTAGTTTTTGCCATTTGGGAGGCTTAATATTTTCAAGAGATGACTTCAGTGAACATTTGGATATTTTGATGTTGTGTTGAAATTTTGTTAGTCTATCAGCCCTGGAAGGGTAATTTTTCTTTAGTTTTATTATTGGTTTGGGTGTAGAGGCTTTCATTTGAAATTTGTTTAATTTGGCGTTTTAGATTTTGTGTTTTGCCCAATGTTTGACCTTGGTCAAGTTTATTGGTAAAGACACTTGAATGGAATTATGTCAGCGGATAGCTCTAGAATGTCCAGTTTTGCCTAGAATGACCTTTCGTTTAGTTTCTGATGTGATTGTAATGACCTTGTGGCGTTTAGAGTTTTGTTTGGCATTTCACTATATGTTTAGTTTTTTGGTAAAATTTTTGACCAAATGACCTTTGTTTGTTGTTTCATCAATTTTTTTATCTTTGGAATGTTTTTTCCACTAGGTAGCATAGTTTTGATGCATTGACTGATTCAGAAAAAATTTCAGGCCCTTGACAGAGGACTTTGGCTTCCTCGTGGAACTACTAATGTAGTGTTGATGGTGCCATGTTCGTGGAGACCAAGTGTCTGGGCCTCTACATTCATGTGGGTCTTGCCGCATTCGTGAAGAGTAGCTTGCGTTGCGTTCATTGTACCTTGGTTGCATTCACGTATAGTTTACAAACTTAGCCTCTGTTTTCGCAAGCCTTGACGCGATTTCCAGAGGTTCAACTCGGCAGACCTACATGATCGCATGTATTCTCCACGTTTGTGAAAGCCAGTTAACTGGAAGTTGATGTTTTAAAAGACCCATCTTGCAGTTTGTATATATCCTTTTTAACTTGGTATATGGGCGAGAGAGATTGTTTTGAACGATTTTAGTGTTTCTTTATGGAATTAACCGGCAGTTACATAAGAAAAACCTGGGAATGATGAAAGTATATAAGGTGATTTAAATTTAAATTTGTTAGTGGATTGATACAATTCAACATTCTAAGATATGATTCAAATGCGATCTTGAAGCTAATTGGAAGAAGTTGCAACATCCTTTTATTTGTTTTGTTATTATTTCATCTTCCTTTTGTATTATGGCAAACATTTTTTGCTTGAGTCGAATCTTTTTCTTACCGAAAAATTCATATTTGAATCTTCTTTTTTTGATAGATTCCAATTAAGTTCAGCTTCAACTAGTGAGATGTTGTGAATACTCTGTAGAGTGGAAGAAAACACGATTAGATAATCAATATAAGATTTTGAAAGCATAGTAGCAGCGAGACCTATCAAGTTCCCACTTGATCCTGCAAGTCTATAGTCTATACTTCTTGCTTTGATGGCAATCGTTGGTCGCTGGCCCTTAGTAGTCTAGCCGGTACGCTTTCCGGCTCAAACGGGTGGGGGCTTTCTATTTGCTTGCAATGGCGGCTGTTCGCCTTTAGTTAGAAGTAGAAGTAGAGGGCACCGTTTGCCCCACACTTCAGAAAAAGTAAAAAAGTATCGATGAAGTAAAAAAAAGTACATAAGGGGTGTGAAAGAAAAACTTGGTTACGGGAACCGAAGGTTAGGCCGACTACTTTAGTAGAGCAAGACCTAAAAAAGTTTATTCCTACACCATACCCTTTCTTTCAATGTTGCAAATTCCCAGAATACTAATGTACCCTCGTGTATACAGTTGTCCAACTACCTTCTTGCTCCGACTTCTTTAGCCACTTCCACCATATACGGGAAAGCTTGCTTCATGGAGGAGCATTTAGCAATGCCAGCAGCCTAGTGAGGGCTGGCTGTCCGAGGACAGGTTAAGGCAGGGCCTGCTGGGCTTGCTTCTCATTAGATTGGGTGAGGGAATCAGAAAGGGTCTCAAAAACTGGACGGGCGGGCTTTTGGGCAAACAGAAAAATGGAAGTGGGTGGAGGGTGCTTCTCAGCTAGAGTTTGGGGTGGGGTCGTTATAGTGGCTATGGTTAGTCTTCCTACACGGCTGGACGCCCGGTTCTAGATAAAGGTGGGTTACCACCACATCCTTTCCCGATAGACTTGATGTTCTTCATAGGAAGGCGGGGTAGAAAATCTTCTCTCACTCTCAAAAAGAGAGAGACCTGAGATTACAGAGGAAGGTATTCGGTTCAAAAAAGATACGGCAGTCAGAACAGCTTCAGTCCAAAATTGACTAAGGACAGAAGCAAGCTACAAGCCTTAGCAACCGCTTTCTTGCGGACCTTATGTAAAAAAAGCATCGAAGAAAACAAGACACTAAGTTGTTGCGCTAAATTGCTAGCGCTAGCACACTACGGCTTTTCAGCCTCCTGCAGGTCCCTTCATTCCCTCCGCCTTACACGGACTTAAAAGAGTACCTAAGGCGGATTAGTGGTTTATTTTCAAAAAAGGGGATTTTATTTACCGTAGCTTTTAGACAGCTAACAGCTAAGCCACTAATCATATAACTAATAAAATAAAGTCGGTCACTACTGAGACAGCTCATAAAAGTCATTTAAGGTTCAAGGGCTAAAGCTTCTCTTAGGAGAATCTCTTCGCTACACTCGACTTAAGGGCACCTACGAACTCACTCATAATGAAACTCAGCAAGTAGGTCTTTCGAGTCTTTCAAGTACCGGCGAAGATTTAATTGAATACCTTTCAGTGCCCTTTCGTTTGGTCCCCTGGGTACCTTCTCCGCACTTACAGTTAAGCATTTCAAGTAGAGAAGATCATAAAAGAAGAAATGAGAACGAGTACTGCCATTATGCGCAATTATTTGAATCCGAAAGTCATCATTCCCAGCTTTGATATGAAGGTATGGGGGAGATCAAAGGGGATTATGTTATGAAGGCATTCAACGGAGCAGCTTACTCCTGAGATGGATTTACCGATTTAACTAGATTTACCCGCCCTTTTCACCTTTTTCTAAATTATGGAATTCAAGTTATCTAAAAAATGAACTGACAAAGCGTTTGTTCACGGAGATTGTTGTAGTTTCCGTAGTTGCAAAAATTTCTCACGATTGGGTTGGTGTGAAGTCTACCGCCTGTCTAGCCTATGCTTTACATGAACATCTCAATGTCCAAGATAAAAACAACGAGGGGAAGAATAGACGAGGCGAGTGTTCTCGAAGAGAAAATCGTGATGGAAAAAGCAATCATAAATAAGCTCTACCAAGGATTGCCAAGCATTTGGTACTGAGTTTCCTCCTCCCTTTTTAGTAACAAAATAAACCAAAAGTAGGACCAAACTGAGAGTTAGTAGCATAAAAAAAGATGGATTTGTGAATGAGAAATAGAAGTTCCCAATTTTCATATGAATCAACGGCACAATCTCAAATTGATCAAGTGGGCTTTCTAAGAGATCTGCATTCGTATTCACTGCATTATTCGTATTCAATGCATTATTCGTGTTCACTGCATTGGAATAGGCTGAACCCCCTACAATCTCGTTAAATTGTTTTAGGGCAAAGTCATAGTGCTCACCCTGTTTGTCTTTTAAATGTTCTAAAATCTCTCCGAGAAAACCCGTGCTGTCATCATCATAATGCAAATTTTCTGTGATTGCGAGTAATTTGTTTTCATATGAACAATGATTTTTTAAGACTTTTTTAACAAACTCAAAGATTTCACCCCTTAGGTAGTCTGCTATATTTTCAAAAGTCGTAGAAGTAGTAGGGTCCAGACCTTCAAAAATAGCATGATTATTCAAAATACTCGAACCACTCCCATCAACCTAAGTATTGGATGACCGAAGACTAAAATCGCCAATAGTCGTAGTAGATTGATTCATAGGATTTTGAATCCCAGTACTACTAGTTCCGAATGAACTACTAGACGAAGGCGAAGCTATATTAATGGAACAGGAACTTGAGTTCAGACTAGCTTCATCAAAGCGGAAAATGAGTCACACCATATTTTTTTAAAGATGATTCCCTCAATACAGCTTAAGTCAAGCCTGTACGAGTAGCGAAGAAGTCTAGAGATTTTAGTTGGTTGTTGACCAACGAAAGGCATGGGAAAAAGATAAAGATTAGTTATATGTAGCACACACTTCAATCCAAAGAAGAAAGACTTTTTCTTTCTATAAGAAATTACGTAATCAGGGTTAAAGCACATACATATAGAAAGGTGTAAAGGATAGATTTGTCAGTTAATAAAAGAATGACTTACGTGCAGTACTGGTACGAATTACTTTATTGAATTAGAAAGCCCCTCCTCTAATTACGTATGGATTCGATCCATTAGATTGACTCGTTTCTTTCTTCTTTAGATTGTACAAGTTTTCTGTTCTGAGCCTTAGTTTGCGCCTGCCTATCTTTCGCCTTTGTCCACTAGACAAGGTTTCTTAAGGATCTATCCCCATAGTTTATTATCATATAAGATGAGTGGAACACCCGTTTATTGAGTATTTAAGGCCTTTTCGACCTTGCTTTGAATCGTCATGCTAGTAAAGCGCTACTTCTAAAATGATCGTTAAGGTCATTCACTCGATTCCCTGCTGCCCGTTCATACCTTACAGCGAGTATGATAGATGTCTATAATATTTGGCTTTACGCTGTTTACAGGGTTCTGAGATTTCTTTTAGTTTGTATAAAAAAAATACCTTTGGTATAAACAACAGTAGATATTTCAGCGTTGCAGCAGCAACTAAATTAGTAATATATTTGACCTCTATTTCCTCTTCTCTCGTAGTTGTCCATCTTTCGGATGGTGAAGGAAGAAATTATGAATAGAATTGCGATAATGGAAACGGAGCATGCGGCAAGGCCTCCCAATCAGGAATTTTCGTTCCTCTTTTATGATGATGAATGGAACTGCTGTCCCGCGTAAGCCTTTGGAAGCAAACAATCGTAAAAAGGAAAAATAGAGAAGTAGAGCTAAGGTAAAAAACATGGACAATCCTGTGTATTCGATCTAGTGCTCTCACTTTCCCCCAAGGGGCCAGAAGAGGATACCCAATGTTCAGGGTAGAAAGCCAGGGTTCGGTACTTTGACGAGCTGGCCGCCGAGAGAGCACTGAGACGAAGAACCTAGCTTGGAATTTCCCTGCCCGTGTCTACTTCTTGAAAAACCTAAAGGGTCAAGGTAAGCGTATCAAGAGAAAATGAGCAAAGCTTATGCCCGACTAATTGAATAGAGTTCTCGGCTTTAAAGAATCAAGTTCAAGTACCGAGGAGATTTATTTGAAGAGCTTTGGTTATGAATGAATAGGCATGTGGGACTCGAGGAGTTGCATTTGCATTCCTAGCATTAGCATTCCTGGAATTAGTTATACGCGAAGGCATGATCGCTGAAACGTAGAACATCGAGTTAGAATGGAATTTGATTGTACCTCACACGTGATAAGAGTATCAAGAAAATGAAGATTTTCCTTAAAACACTTTGTAGCCTCCCACTCATTAGATGTGGTGCACTCACACCCATTAAAAAGAATCTACTTAGTGTGGTTGTCCTTGGAAACTTAAACCTAGTGGTCTGATACAAAGTTTGTCATGCCCCGAGCTACCCCTGAGACAAAGACGCGAGACCTAAGACCACAAGTGATCGTAAGCTAACCTTGTTGGCATGATCATGAGCATAGTATAGACAATAAGTTGATGCGAAAGCTAAATCATAATTAAAATGAAAATATAAGGAATACCATATACTATAACTAAGATATATGAAAACTATGAGTTTAATACACAGAAGATATTAAATGAAACTAACTATGTTTAGAAATAGCCTCTAACTGACTAGAAATATTGGGATAGGTCCTAGCTAAGTCTAGAAAATCTAAATCTAAAGGACTAGAAGTATTATAAAGAAACTCACGACTATTGTCCTCGGAGAATGAGGACCCACCACTGATTCTGCCAAACTAGAGATCGGAAATCACTCTAAACGTGATCTAGAATCTAAGAACTTGAACTTACATCATGAGAAGATGTAGAGCACATATGTGTCAATACTTGAAAGGTATTGAGCATGTAAGATAGAGTAAAGCTCAAATAATACATAATTGAACAAGTACAAAAACAACCTTGAAATAAATCTGAGTCGACTTCTAGCGTTTTATTCTCTATCGCTCTCTACTGGTCCTATAGCTTGAAAGAATCTAAAGGCTCCTTCCTGAAGTGATTCACGGGTGGGAATCACGAACGGTCTTAAGTGAGTAGACATCTCCCCTCCTTCCCTTTCTCTTGGACATCTCACTTGTAATTAATGCTTTCTTTCTTCCCATCCTCAGATCAGAGATGAAGTTGAGAGTCAACTGTGAATGGTGCTAGAGGAGAGTATGTTAAGACGCGTCCAAGCCAAACTATTACTTTCTCCAGTCGATGGTACTATTGAAAGGATAATGCCGTGTCATCCAGCGCACTTGACCAATCCTGGCCAACCGACCAACCATTGAGAATGGAACAGAGATTGAATTCTTCTCTGTCAACCCTTGCTCTTGCCTCGGCTTCGCCTTCCGCCTTATTAAGCTTTGGACTTCCGCCTTAAGCAAAGTACCTAACTCGTGGTACGGGACCGACCTTCTCTTTTCTTTGTAATTAGACTTTCCCGAAAGAAAAGAAGCTTGGCGTGAGAACCCTCTAGATTAGGGAAATAATAGCTTCTTGCATATGTGTAGGAAAGGACCCCATGCGGTGTGAGAAAGACATGACTTCGGAATGCCAACCTCCCTTAGCTTAGCCCTTTACGACCTTTTCCGCCTTCTCACTGCCATTCACCGAATAAGACTACGTCACCTAAATCAAGAAAAAAGAGGAAGGTGTTTCTCATTGTTGGCTAGCCTGGGCTCCACATCAGTAGTGGGCTATCTTCGCGGTCCCATTTTAGACATAGTAAGAAGAGTAGCAATGCTCGGTAAAACCATAAGCATTGAGCTTACGCAGACCAAGATGCGAAAAAGACTTTTTGGGTAGCCCTCCTTCCATTCCAAGACAGCACGATGGGGTTCCCCTTCCTCGGACCAAGCCTTGGCTGGACGTAGTTCAGGATCGATGTAATTGAAACAACTAAGTAGAGGATGGGAAGATGTGAGGCCGGCCAAAGGTTGTTCTATATAGCTCTTACGCTTTTACAACTCGTACTATTTTATTTGAAAGTGAAATTCTTTTTTTTTTGGCATCATCCGGGATTATCAGTCCCTGTTGGAAAGTCTTCCAACTTTCCAATTAGGATTTTCCGAGCACACAGATTTTTTTCATTTGAATAATAAGGGTAATTTGGTTGTTTGGTTAATTCTAAGGATGTCGAATGGAGCACTAAAAAGGGTTGTGTTCGAAGGTCAATTGTGTTGTAGCTGTTAAAGGCTACTTCACTATTGGTCAAGAACTAATATCTTGTTATAATCTCTAGTTCTATCCCGATATCGGTTATCCTTCCCAGAAGCTTCGGCTAATGGAAAAGATAATCTTTAAAGGAATAGAACCCCTGGTTGGAACCCAGACCCCCCCCCCCCCCCCGAGACCGATTTGTTTGGTCCGACAGGGAGAGTGGAAAGCCTCAGTGGGATCATCGAAACACACAAAACATATTATTATGACTTTATGAAAAAAAATTTGTGCGATCGAAAAATCTCCTAAGTTTTCCTGGCGGGGCATGTTATTCATATCTGGCACTTGCGGAGGTCAATCTTAAGTGTTTGAAGCTACTGCTAAGGGACTCCCCCTCATCTAGAAAGGATAGGCAATTGAGAGATAATAGGGCGATAACGACAGACATAGGAACTGAAATAGATTTAAAGATTACTTCCGTAGAAGAGAGGGGAAGGCTGCTTAGATAGGGCGATAGCCCGGTTTTTATTGTTTTTCCTTTCCTGCGCTTGTCTTGTATTGCGGTATACCGAAGAGATTCATAAAAGTAGGTAACAAAAGGGGAGGGATTGCTTTTTTTTATTAGTGAGGACAAGCCGCTTTCATTTTCAACAATCTAATGCCACACTAAGAAGAAGATAAGGACATCTTTCTTTCTTCCATTCCACTCTTGCTCCAATCCCAATAGGATAAATAGAGCTAGTACTTGCTATAAGGGCTTCTAACTATAGGCGCTGGAGTCAGCCTGTCTGAGTATGTAAACTATGTGGTGGATACGATAACAAATAAGCCTTCTACATCAGCCAATTCTTCTTCCATGAGGGACTTCAATGAAGCAACATTTTTGGATTTCCCGTTCATCGTATCGACCGGCCCATACCCCGTACCTGTCCCCGATGAAAGTCAGGATGAAACCTATTTTCATTCAAAACCAACTCACTCTAAGGAAAGGAGAACTTTGCAAAAGTTTAAAAAGGAATTGAGTGAGCTCTCGCCTAAGAGAAGAGTTTAATAAAGCGGAGAGGGATTTTCCGACAACAAAAAAGCTTTTCTCCCCAACCGAGGTGATAGACCACCTTATGGCCGATGTGATTACCAGCCAAAAGGCAAAAAGACGGGGTTGAATGCGGCTCTACCAATACCAATCTCCTCTGCAGCAAGGAAAAGCAACTCTGCATGGTATCGGTAATGATTAACATATTCTTTTTTTTGACAGAGGGGAACCCTTACATCAGAACAGAGAGTGGCCGAGCAAAAAAGCAAGGCAAGGGATAAACGAGAAGTACCCGGCCCACGCAAACGTGGACTCCCATGGCTTTCTTGGAAAAGAGGCGAGTATCCCTCTCTTTCAATTGAGCTGATCACCTCCGTTCGCTAGTTAGAGTTGTGCTCTTCCTGAGCAGCTTGCGTGCGCTGTTGGCGGAGCTATTTCTTCTTACTGGATGCCCGGTGCCCACCAAAGCACAGACTCTACTCACCCACTACTGGACTAGTCTACGGGCTGGTGAGACTATTCCACTACAGATTGATGGACTTACTAATTTGCTGACTGATTCAAGGAGTTATGACTGGCGGTTCGGTTATCGAGCGAAGGCTTGGTTCCTCCCTCGCTGTACCGAGGGAAGCCTTTCCCACTCATCTCTTATATATATATTATTATTATATACTGTAGATGATGATTGATTGAAGATTTTCTTTCTACAATAAGCCTACGAGATGAATTGGACCTCAGCCCGAAGAGCGCTTCCCTTGCGCTGGCGGAGAGATTGAAAGAACGGAACTCCAGCGCACTGATTGAGCTAGCTAGAAGCAGGAACTCCTATTTAAGTAAGGCCAGCTGTAAACAAAGAAAACAAGAGATTCGTGGTTGTACCGATACCAGTTGACTGCAATTGGCCAGTTTCCTACAGTTGATCGAGAAAAAAGGGTACTCACTCGTCGGTAAGGGAAAGGCTAGGCTTTTCTTACGCTAATTCTTCTCTTATTATATTTACTAGATTGACTATTGCACTGAGCCCTATACTATCTCGGGTAACCTGATTACGGCTTTTTCGACTAGGCGCCCTTCCTAAGCCTTACTTCCCGTCCGACTTGCATGGTGTCATATCACTCTTGAAAGAACACGAGATCACGGTCAATCAGAGCAATTTCCTGGGGAAAGGGACAGAACCATCCCCACCTTGTCAAGACAATTTGGTACCTGTTTTCAAACCCATCTTTCGTTGAAAAATCAAACCATTCAGCTAGGGCCGGATAGTAGTCTGAAACCGACTTTGGCTTGGGCCGTGTTCTCTAAAACCCGATTAATTAACTGGGCCAGATTCCCCTGCAACATACCCTTTCTCCGAACAAGATTCTGATTCTGATTTTGATTCCTCTTTTTCCCCCGTCCATCGAAACTGGGTTTGTTTGGAAAAAACCAAGTGCTAACGTCTGAAAAGGATGAAGAACGGACTCGCTCAACCACCGGAAGAAGGAAATAGAGGGAGAACAACATTGATTGAGAGGAAGGACAACCCTTTCTTGATTAGCTAGGAATAGACATCGATATTCACCTACGAAAGAAAATTCTTAAGCGCTAACGTTACTCCCCGGGTATAGAAGAGAGGTTTGGTTGCTCACTAAAAGTACAGGCCGGATCCAAACCAAATTGTTAAAGACCCCTTTTGCCTTATGTCACTCAGGAATGGGGAAACTTATGTGAAACTTTCCCTCCCCACACCTTAAATAATCATATACCGAGATCTCGTATTCGATCAATAAAGAACGAGGACTAGATCACCAGTAAAGGAGAGGGGCAGACTAACTTGACCGGTAGAAGGTGAGAATAGTCAATGAATTCGGAAGAGGAATGTTGATCGCCTTATTTTATGGTTCCGTTCCCCTGTTCATTAATAGGGGCTCCCGAATCCTAGTTATTTGAGGAACAAAGTAGCTCGACCAAACATTCCACCTTATCCTTCGCTGAATCATTCCTTTGTCCTTCCCCTGAACTGGAGACGGAACTTTCTTATTCAACTATGGGGGTTAGCGAAGGAAAGAAAGCTCAACACGTCTTCTTTAGAAGAATTTTCCTGCATCAGTATATCAGCTGATTAGATATGAAGCTATGTAGCAAGATCACCCATCGGGTTAAGAATCCGTCTTTTTTCTGCCTTAATTGAGACTTGTAAGAGTCCAGGCTTAGCTCCTGAAGATAGTAGGATTAACTGGGCTTAGCTTAGATAAATGCTCTTTAAACTCATTCAATATCTTTCTCGCCTTATCCTGCTAACAGCCTATGAATGTGCGCTTGTCGGAAATCATCTTCAATCTTCGATTCCTAGTGCGCTGATTCGAGAACAAGCTCACTTTCGTTTGCTTCCTGCTGCTCCTGCTAATGCTATTGCTACCTCCTCCTTTGCTCCTTCGATACGTGCCTCGTCGAAATCTTGCTTTAATCAAGTTTTCTGGGTGGACGGTGGTCCATATAAGATTAGCTGTTTTGTCTTTAAGGGTCTTTTGTAAATGAGGTTGCATGCAATCCAGTCTATTAGTGGGTACTTTTCTTTTATTTCCTCTGGATCATATTCCTGGATTCCCTTTTTTTCGACTTTTCTTTGGTCGAGATATCTCTGTATTCTTTGTAAAGCGCTTTCTTTGCTTTCTTTTAGAATCTTAAGGTCCTGGAATATTTTTTTTACGTTACTGTGTGTTCCGTAGAGAATTCTTTCTATGATTCCTGTGTGGCTGTAAACATCTAACCATTGTTGGCATTCGTTTATTTTTTGAAGTATTTCTGTAACGGGTTTTGTATTGGCTTTCTTTTTGCTCCTTGCTTTTTCTCCAATGCTCAAGATTTCTTCCTTTGAGAATTCTCCCCCATACGTGGGGTTCCTTATCATTCTTGGTGACATACGCAATGAGGTAAGCAAATCCTTTGTGAAAGGTTACATTACACTGTCTTCCTTCGAATTGACTAAAGGCTTCCCTTATTATTTTTGTTGCATTGTTCTTGGAAGCGCTGAAGTTTTTTACTGCGATGTGTATATGCCACCCTTCATTTTGATGTTTTTCTTTAGTAATAACTTTAGAGCTGCATTGAAAGAGCTTTCTTAGGATCAGTTCTATTTTCGATGGTGTGATTATCTCTCTCTTTTCGGCGTGCCCTAAAGTGATGAGTATGTATGGTCTTAAGGTCCCTTTTTCAATCCTTCCATCGTTTAAATTCTTTGTTTGCTTGGTTCTCTGTTCACTGTCTATGATTTATGTTCCTTTTTTTATTCTTTGTGTTGATTGCTTTTGTATCTCTCTGTTTTCTTGAAGTGCTTCGTTTTATATTTGATATTGATCTTTCTTTTTCATATATTTTTGGTATTGTTCCTTGATTTGGTAATTCTCTTGATAACTCTCGTTTGCAGCTCCTGCTGCATTTAATTTTCCCCTTTCGATTTCGTTTAGAGAGCATTATATGTGCTCCCTTTCAAGGGCATATGGATTCGAACAATATTTACTTTATTCCTTTTCCATTTCTCCCTCCCTCCGCTTCTTTTGTCTTCTATGTTTTGTTGTTGTGTTTGTTTGTTCTTTTTCGTTTTCTGTGGACCTGCCTTTAACACTTGTTTATATAAGGCAGGTCCAAATCGTCTGCTTTTGCGGTTAATTTTTTTCTGTTTCTGCTGTTTTCCATTCTATTTTTTTTGTTCTGTGTAGCCTCCTCTCTGCTGTTTTCAAGATGATTTTGCGCTGTTTTTAAGACGATTCGCCGCTTAGGCATGCAGCTACTACCGGTCTGGGTGGACTGGAAGTGCTTAAGTAGTTGCGTCAGCTGTTGAGTTTGACTTCTATTACAGGAAGAAAACATCTTTAAGAGAGGAAATCTTTCTTTCTAGGGAATCTGTGCTTACTAAGCCTGTGTTTGAGCTCTATGCCTTTGCCTTAGCACGTCTTGGATGCTCTTCCCGTAGTGCCCCCTTCTTCCTTCTTGTCTCTTTCTCTGCGGCCGTCGTGGGAATGATCCGGACTGATAACCCAAACCCTTCGTAGACAGAACTCTCTTCTTTTAGGCTCGCGTAGGTTAGGGAACTCGCCCCCTCACTGCTTCCACTCCAACTCGAACAAAAAACCTCTTCCTCATCTTGACTCATGGCGTCTACATTAGTGAGTAAATCCTCATCATCATGCTCCGTAAGATAAAAGAACCTAACTCCCGGGCCTGTGCAGACTCTTGGTGAGGCTGTTCCAAGTGTGTAGGCCCCACATGTTGCTCATCTCCCCCTGTTGGTGGTCTTACAGTAGCAATGGACGTAGAAGGAATTTTTTGCATGGCTTTTAACGTTTGGGTTCAATAACATTCACCTTAGTGGGGCCCCCAGCACCATCTTTCCTTAGTAAATACTAGATGGATTCCCTATTGCTATGCTAGCTTCCTTGGGAATACAACCTTGCGCTGGTTTAGGCGGTATCCGGGCGCTTTTAGAGGCAACAGTCGACTTCCCCTTATTTATTGTGGTCCCAAGAGGCGTAATAACCTAAAAGTTGTCCAGTCTTAAACAAGACAGGAAACCCCTTAGGCTTCTTCAGAAAAGGAACATCAAACGTTTACTTGGAAAACACGTTATACACGTATGATCCAAGTAAACGTTCAAACATCCATTCTAACATACCCGTCCGAAGAGTCAAAGGCCATCTATCAGTGGCCGACTTTAAATCAATCATACGAGTATGCTATCTCACTATCCATCAATCTGAGTTCTCGAAAGCGACTGAACTAGCCACCCTGATGAGACTCCCGCTGAAAATATTCTTTTTCCGACAAAACCTGCCACCAAGCATTGACAAGTCGCTAACTTGTTCATTTTTTGATAGGGCCCAGTCACCCCCTTTCTTCCCGACCTCTTGCAGTCAAGGCTATAAGGAGTCGTGCTTCGGTCTTTCCATCGATTGAAGCAGTAGGTATATAACAGATGCAGCTAGTAGGCGATAGGAGGATGTAAGCCCTGGTGGCAGCGGTACTTTGGCGAACCAGGCGTCGCTTCTATTTTGTTTTTTTTTTTATTTTTCACCCTACAATGGCAGAACCTAGAAAGCTGTTCTTTTTTCCCTGTCCCGTGGTTTGATACTGTCTAGCCTCTAGTTAGGAAGTCTTGGATTCGTATACCATGTAGTTGAGAAAATCGTCCATGACTAGCTATCCTTATTCTCCTCTCAGGGATGTTTAGGAATATGGGTGCGGGAGGCTGAGGGACGACCACGATGAGTATGCGTTTTTATATAGGATCAAACGGCTTTTGTTCGATCGAGGGGCAGAGATAGATGTGAGCTGACAGCTTATGTTTTCTGGTATTTTGTTTTGGGTGAGATGTACACCGAAAGGAATTGATGCTACAAACACTTTTCACCGGTAGTCCTCGATCGAAAGTTAGCTCGACTCAAGTCGACAGGCGAGAGACAAGGTTGGGTGAGGGTACAAAAAATCATGTGGGATCTACGATCGACTGTGCCCGTTGTTGGCTTTGCAGATGCTTTCAAATACTCTAGTAGTATATTGCATTCATTGTATATATCACTTTTTCGTGTCATTGACATCAGAGATTGCATTCAATCGAATGGTTTGACATAAGAAATGTTGTAGTCTATCTGTAGTAGTTCTGTTTGTTTATAGTAGAGTAGTACATGAGGATGGCGACTCACAAGGGGAGTGTAGATCAGAGCAAGAGGGAGCCAAGCCATCTACTGTGGTTGTGCCATTTGGTTGGCCAAAGTAGTCTACCGGCGGTGAAAAGACGATAGTAGACCAGACGGGGGCACCACCCGAACACCCGAATAAGGATCTATTTTCTGTTGAAGCTGTAGTACATATGCCCTTCATATGTCTGTCTTACTAATAATATTCCTTAGCGTACATCTGTACTATAAACCTTCTCTCTCGGAGGTGTTTTCAAGGGAAGGGGAACTCCGTAGCTGCGAACCGGGCACTATCACTATACTATGCAATGCTTTTAACCAAAAAAATTCAAACAAAACGTCTTACTGTTGTTCCTAGGTTGGGGTCGGTGTCAAGCCTTCAAGACACGACTTCAAGCTATTAGTATGACTACCAGTCTCCTGGTGGCTCGGTCAATGCTAGTTTTGAGTCATTTAGTCTTAGTCCTACTTTTATCTCTACGACTTCTGTTACATCTCATGAAATTTCGTCTTCTAAGCCAGAGCCACGTCAGTCTAAATTGAAGTAGACGAACATAGGAAGAAACGTTAAAGTAGGGGCTTCTAAGCGCCCATTCCCAGAATTCTGTGAAAATGGAGTTCTTGGTATCGGTCAAGCAGAAATAATATAAAAAGCGAGCCAGTACTATATTTATAGATTGGAAAGAAGGGACTCTCCAAAGAGAGTCCCGAGCAGAATGAAGTTGTGCTAAATGAACGAGTTGTCCTAAATGCCCCTTGTTAGCTGTCGCAGGAAGTGGTGAGGGCTCAGGAAGTGAAGCAAACTCGACCAAAGGACAAGTCTGTTCCTGCTTCGTTTCCGGTTCCCGATTCAATCTTCACCTTTCCTGAATGAAGAAAGAGAGTGAAAGAGAAGATATCAGTGCAATAGGTAAAGAGGTACCAGAAACTGTATTCGTTCGGTTCGGCAGAAGAAAGCCGAGAAAACAAACAAATAGGAAGAGCACTATGCAAGCTTATAATTAAGCAAATATATAAAAGCTATCACCACCTCAAGCAGTAAAACAAAGTCGTTATGGCTATGTTACTAACATAGACAACCATGAATGGTATTCATTGACAGAAGTGAACAGGGGCGGTACTATGCCCTTCTTGAATTGCAATCATTGAGTTCAGATTCAGAGCTAACTGAATGGCTTCATCTTAATGAATAGAAGAATTCCCTCTTAGGGTTGGTTAAGGGGGAACTTCTGTCAATTCCATGACTTGACTGACTTCAGACTGGAATGAACCATCCAAGAAATCTTTCGCCCTAAGTAAGGTCTAACTTGCTTTCTCCCGGGGTTTTCTTATATAAACAACCAAGCCAGGGGAAGTTCTAGCCTAGCTATTCGATTTGAGCTATAGAGAAAGGCCCAATTAGACCAAGGATCAGATAGGCAACTGAGTTTCAGTTTCAAAAGGGAGAAAATATCACTAGAACGAGGTTCAGTTCAAATCGGGTTGAGAGCTGTTTAGTGGCTTTGGTGAGTCCATTTCATCAAGATTATAGAGATTGATTGGGCCCAAGGACCCTTTTAGCAAACAAGGAATATAGTTAACAAAGAGGTATCTAAGTTGCTCCTTTCTTCAGGCTTGGCGAGGGGGAGGGGCGTACGGACTAAAGTACATACTAACCTAACGTTAAACGGGGGAAGTAAACTATTATAGAAGGATACTAAAAATTTGTTGAAAATATATTATTATAAAGTAGGATAGTAATATGGTTATATGAACTACTTTATAGAGGTCACCTATGTAAAATAATATTACACATCTCGCTGTTCCTTGCATTATACTATAATTTCCATCATAAACATTTTTGTCAAAAGGTTTGAACCATAATTGACAATATTTTCATTTAAAATATGCTTTTTATTGTTCGAAAGACTATCTTCACAGATATCATGCAATCTTAACCAAGTTACATGCCAACATAGTCTTCCGGATGATTTTGATCAAATTTTAAATGACAACATTGTCAATTATGGCTCAATTTTTTTGACAACATATGAAAATGATCGTATGTATCGTATCATGTAAGGAATATCGAGAAGAATAATTTTTTTTTCATTGATAATCTTTATGAGACCTTTCATATAAACATTATGTATATCTTACTTTAGAACATCAGATTTTTTGAACAAGTTTATAGTATTGTTCAACTATAGTTTGCTTCTTCTTAAATTTTGGTTATTTAATGTTTGAAAAATAAAAGAAATTTTAAAACTTATTCTTATAATCTCTTCATGTTTTCTTGCATTCCAAAGTGTATGTACTAACAGACTCTCACTAATTGAATTGGAATTTGATTGAAATCTTTCAACTAAAGGAGATCTAAATATGAATTATAAGCATACAGGTATCAAAAAAATAACAAGAATGTTGGTTGTGAAAAATAAAAATGAGATATAACAATGCGACAACAAATAAAATGATGTTGACTTCTTTCGCCTACCTTCAAGATTGTATTTTAATCAGTTATCTGAATTTTGAATTTTATCAGTTCATTTACAATTTTAAATTTAAGTCGTCTTATTAACACTGTGAATTACTTCTTTGCACCGCCTTTATTGTATTTTATAAAGGTTTATTTCAACCTTCATCAATTCTAATGACCTTTATGGTCATTTTTGTGTGCTTTTACTATTTTCCCCCTTCTTGTATCTTCTGTGTATATTTTTTTTTTGATGTTTGGTTGGGTGAAATATTTTCCAAGGTGATCGGGTGATTATTGAATGGATTTTACATTTAGGAGGCTCAAGGTTAGCAAAAAATAACTTCACTCAACATCTAAATATTCTGATGTCCACTGGAAATTTTGTTACTTCTATCACCTGCAGAAGGGTCATTTTGGTCTAGTGTGATGATCGTCACAGGTGTCGAGGCCTTTGTTTTGAGTTTGTGTAAAAAGGTGCTTTAGCTTTTGAGGTTTGCCTAAAGTTTGACCTTGGTAAACTTTCTTTCTAAACACACTTCGAATGAAATTCTGTCAGTGTGGTTAGCTCTGAAATATGGAGTTTGGTGTGGAATGAGTTTTAGTTTGACTCTCAAGGTAATTGTGATGGCCTTGTTGCATTTAACTTTTGGTTTTGCATTTATATATAAATGTAAACTTTAGTCAACATTTTGACTAAATCAGCTCTGTTGGCTGTTTCATCAATTTTGCTAAGTACAAAATGTTGATTCCCCCTAGGTAGCATAGCTCATATGCCTTGATGGGATTTTGAATGACTTCCGAACCCCAACTGGAGGATTTTGTCTTCCTTGTGGAATTGTTGATGTAGTGTTGCTGGTTAAGTGTTGAAGGTGTCGCATGCGTGGAGACCAAGTGCTAGGGCCATCGTGTTCCTGTGGATCTTACTGTGCTTTAAAAGGGTTGCCCCTTTCACATGCCTGTCACAGTCCGAGCCTACATCCCAGACGTGGCCAACGCGTGAGAACGATTGTTGGTCCCCAAACAAACTATCATTACTGCTAACTATAAGTAAAAAGCTAAGTCAAGCATACACAAGCATAAAAACAAAGAATTATTTAAAAACAACTTATTAAAGCTTAATATTTATCTGAAAATACTGAATATTAAACATTAATTTTAAATAAAATATCTGAAACTGAATACTGTAAGACTGGTACTATCTATTAATGAAGCCGCTGTAATGATAGTCGTCAGGAAAAAGACCCACGACACCTCAAAGTGTTACTACTAACAAATCATCAAATTTGAGTCCCTTCAAAGTAAGGGGCCTCACAAAAAGTTGTCGAGCATATGATGTGATCTCGATGAGATTCTTGTTGATGATCCTAATTACTTGAATTTCCACCATAAAATTATACAGGTCAAATGACATTAGTACATAGGATTTATGAGTATGCAATAGGGTTGAATAACATAATTAACTAAACTGAAATGCTAAAAGTAAATCAACTGAAATATAGTGTAAATCATTATCAATATAATTTAAGCTCTTAGTGTATGAATGCGATAATAGTAAATAAAGGAATAAAGTTGATTTACAAGAGTTGGAAACTGAGAAATTCAAAGAAACACAACGACAAAAACATAAGAAAGGATCATTGACCGACAAAAGAATAATATATTGATGATACTTAAGAAAGAATTATAAGGTTACTCTCTGGAATAGCTCTAAAGGCTATATTTGGCTTTTTTTATCAACACTGGCAGGTTGCTTGGGACTCGTCAATATATGATTGATAAGAGTATACATAGAGCTATTTGTAATGTATTAAATGAATACTCATGAAAGAAATGGTCCTATTTTACTTTTGTACTTTCCAACGTAACAATTTCCGTAAAATTATCCCACACAACATATCATTTCCCCCTGTTATCAGTGGCTGACGCGATTGTTTCTGATTCACTTTGTATTTGTGAGTCCTCATTTTCACCCATCACCTTATTAGTTTGTTTGTTTTCAGTCATGCTATGAGTGTTATTTTGAGTAACTTTGATTAAAAAAGAATAAATATAAAAAATTTATCACAATCAAAGCAAAGTCACAAACAACACGAAAATTAACAACATAAATCAACAAAAAAATTTTAAAAGGGAAAATTATCTCAAAAAAATCGAAACCCATCAAAAATAATAAAACAATATCTCGAATTATGAAGTTTGAAATAAATATTTGAGTCAATACTTAGATACTAAAACAAAGGCAGGAACTCAGAAATCACATGCATTGCACTGTGTTCTATAAGGCAACATGATTATACAAAAATAAATAGATTTTCGTAGCTTTAAAACTATAGCCTTTAAGACTTTACGAGTGGTTGTAACACCTCAAAACCTAGTAGCCTAACCTGGGGCTAAGGGTGAGGGAAAGAGCCAAGGAAGAGGGATAGAGCCAAGGGATAGGGATAGGGCAGCCCAACATTCCATATGCACTAGTCACCTCCCCCCGAGAGGCATGGTCACCACGGATCCTGGTGCTACTTGTGGGCTAAGGAAGTATGTTATCACTCCTTAGTTATCCAATTATTACAATAGTACATTCTTTTGAGTAGTTGTTAATTTTCTGTAATAATACAGTTATTGTCATGTAATACTCCATTTATTATTTAAGTTTAGTTAGGAAGTCATGTCCTAGTTTCTAGGGGTAGTTATTTTATAAGAGTTGTATTTAAACTATTGTGTGTCAGATGAAATGAGAAAGTATAAAATTACGAAGTCTTTGAGTACTTCAAACTCAAAAGATTGCAGGTTCTCTCTAACGAACCAGCGCCATAGGTAGAAAAATGGAAACTTAAAATTTTATCTGCAACGCCCCATTCCAAGATCCTTAACAAGGGACCATAAAAACTTGGTGTCAGATACGAGGGTTATGGTAGACCAAAATCAACATCAACTACCACAATTGGTGAACTTGTTCCACGAAGAACGTGAAGCCAATTTGGTCAGATAGAAAGCAATAAATGTTTGTTTGGATGCACTCGCAAAGAATTTAAAGAATTCTAAGGTCGATTCTGGTTCAACTGAACATATTAGTAAAAATTGCTGTTTGAAGGGTAAAAACAGATACAAGAGGGTCGGTATCAAAAACAGGTGGAAGTTTCATCATTCCTCCACATAAAAACTTGATTTCCCACTAATGGCCAAGAGGAAACTTTGGGATGGTTGAACAGGTGTGAACACTTTTTTCGACACCAAGATGAAGAAAATGTTAGACTTGTTTCTTTTCATTAGGAGGGGAATGCACAACTTTTGTTTCTTCAATTAGACACATATATGCCTGAATATTCTTGGGATGAGTTCAAATGTTATTGTAACCTTTATTTAGGGCCACCAATTAGAAGTCAGAAATTGGAAAAACTGTCTACGTTATGCCAGATCGGTTCTATAGCTAATTACCCAAAAAAGTTTGAGCACTTAGTTTCATGGGCTTGTAAACTCACTCAATCGCAAAAAAATGAACTTTAGTCTTCTGATTATATAAGAATTGAGGTTGAGTTTAATAATCCTCCAAATTTGTCAATGAAGTTAAGTTTATCCCGACTTTATGAACGCAAGGAACAATCAATTTGTTTTAAAAGCCTTAGATGCTACAGATCTAAGACAACTGATTTCTCACCTCAGCAACATGTGAGATTTGTTAAGAAACTAACTATATCTCAAATCGAAGAAAGGCGACTTAAGGGACTTTGTTTCATTTGTAATGAACCATTCACTTGAGGTCATCAATGAAAGAAAGTATTATGGATAGACTTTATAGATGATGAGGAAGTGTTTATTGGAAAGGAGAGAAATACTAATTTCCACACATAGCGCTTGAGGACAAGCACCCTTTGAAGGAGGAGAGTAATGTTATCACTCCTTAGTTATCCAATAATTACAACAATAATTTCTTTTTAGTAGTTGTTAGCAATAGTACAATTACTTTCAAGTAATAGTGCAGTTTTTCAGTTAAGTTAAGTTAGAAAGTCATGTCGTAGTTTTTAGGGTTAGTTATTTTATAAGTGTTGTTCAGCTTGTACTCCTAAGATAGTTAGAATAAAACATTGAAGAACTACGTAAAGCACAACAAAGTTTAAGAACATGTTCACAACTAGAAAATTAACCTATTAGAACTACTTGAATCAGAAAAGGTTAGAAAAATATACGAAATATTTTTATTAAAGAAGAATTAACAGAAGATCAAAAATTAATTCAGGAATTTGAAATATGTAACACACCAGAATCTGGAAATATAGGAAAAAGATCAAGCTCACTGAAAGCACAGTATGCCCTTTAGGAAATTATTCCCTTCTAGTATCTGACGTTTGATTTGGAATATGTCCTCCAGGATAGAATGATCTCAAACACCAATTTATTGATACCAAAATTATAGTGTTAGAGGTCGAGACGTTCTATTCACAAAATGAGATGAAATCCATTAATTTATAGAAAACAAAGGGTAGTGGAAAAGGTTCTTCTTGTGCTTTAGTGGAAAGGTCACAAACATTTGAAAATTCACAAACCTTTGAAAGGTTACAAACCTTTGGAAAAGTTAAAATCTTTAAGAAAGGTCGTCACGTTTCATAAGAGTGACAAATTTTCATAAAACTCACAATTTTCCATAAAATTCACAACTTCTTATAAGTCACAAATCTTCATTACCATTCACACCTTTTAAAACCCAACAATCCACCGCACGAATGGGGAATTAGTCCAAGACAAAAATGGGACAAGTATGGGTACTTTACAAGCAAGAATTAATTGCATCTGGATAAGAAGGTTTCCCATTGTATTTTTTGTAGTGACCATATGTCGGATATACTCGGTCAATTGATAGATGTGATATCATTTAACCATTGAGCTTCGGTGTATACCTAGACATCCATTTGTCACACAACTAACCCTTTATTGTTTATGGTTCTTACGGTTGTGATCGTTTCAGCCATGAACGCCTCCTAGTTTCATAAGTGTGTAGAGAATAGGGCTTTTCACAATGATTATCTTTTAAGAGGCTTACCCTCGTTATTTCTACCATTGTCATCACGTAAATACACTATTTAGGAAACTCTGCTAAACATAGAAAACTATTAAAACCATTAAGCTTTATTAACTCAATAATAAGCCTTAATGTTGTATCCTTGTTCTTGAGCATTGTCTTCATCATGAGAATAGATTGATTTTGTAACAATGTCGAACCGTCATTCACAACTTTTTTTTCTCCTTGAATATAGCTATTGGGATATCTAGTCTTCTAGATAGAGTTACCGCCATGATGACTTGTCCTAAACCGTAAATTCATTCCCTTAAATGATCTTTCAACTTTCTATCTAACTAGGACTTTTTGTAAGTGGATCCGACACTTTATCCTTTGACTTTACATAGTTATTTATGATAATTCCACTCGAGAGTGGTTTTCTAACTGTAACATGTCTAAGTCCTATATGATGAGAATTTTCGTTATTCATCATGCTCCATTTCCTACCTATTGCATCTTGACTATCAAAGTGTATTCATACTAATGCCAATGGTTTTGTCTAAAAAATAAAATCTATCAACAAACTTCGAAGTCTTTCGACTTATTCACCGATCTTATCTGAGCACCTATTTCAAATATCATTATAGAGCTAGCGATACATATATTTTTTGAAATATTTCCAAGAGATTGCTCATATATCAACAATTAATATATACCGACACGTGGATTTTAATTCATTGGTCCAGTGATCATTATATCCTTTCAATACTGCTGGATATTGTTATAATGCAAGGCTTAGTTTTAAGGATTTTTAAATACTCCAAAACTCTATTTGTTGTAATCTAATGAGTTTGATCGGGATCACTTGTGATTCGACTCAGTTTATTAATAGCAAATGCTATATCTTATCGTGCGCACTTCATGTTATACATCATAATTCCCAATACTCTAGCACAATTCAATTGTGAGTCACTTTCGTTTTCACACTTTCAAAATGCAAAGGTCACATTTATTGGAATCTTGACAATATTGACATCCAAATCTTTTAACTAGTCAAGTACCTTTTCAAAGCAATGAGACCTTGAAAATGCTAAACATTATGGAGTTCTAAGGATTCTTATACCTAAGATTGAATCAGCAACTCTTAAGATTTTTCATTCCAAGCTCTCTTTCTAGAAAACATTAGTAGCATTTCTGTCATTAGTGTCTCTATTGATGATCAATATATCACCAATATAAAAATAAACACTGACCTTGTGATTATGATGTGAACACATTTATCACTTCGATCATTCTTAAATCTATTTCTCAACGTGGTTTGATAAAAATTTTTATGTCATTGTTTGGGTGCTTGTTTTAGTCCACAATGGGAATCAACAAGTTCTCACACTTTCTTTTATTTACTAGGTACACAAAACCCTCGGGCTATTTCATGTAAATTTCTTCCTCCAATTCTCCATTTAACAGAGTTTTTTTTATATTTATTTGATGAATTTTGAGGTCATATATCACAACTAATAATATTAGCATCCGAATGGATGTAATTCTAGTTACTGATGAGTATACATATCAACAAGATCAAAACCTTATTTTTCTCTAAAGCCTTTGACACAAAGTCTTTCTTTGTATTTGTCAACAGTTACATCAATTTCCATTTTCCTCTTGATGATTCACTTTGAACCCAAAAGTTTATTTCCTTGAGGAAGATCAACCATCTTCCAATAGGATTGCGGAAGATTTAATCAATCTCACTATTGACACAATTTTTCAAAAAGGATTAGTCCACATAAGACAAAACAAAATGTTAAAAAATCATATTCGAAGGAAGTATATGTCCCTAAACATTTACTACGCCTTTTGAATCTCTTTATTAAGTAAATTCTCCTTTTAGTCTTTCGAAAGTCATTAGATCTTTCACTAGACAACTAAAGTCTAATTTTACTGTCCACAGTCTTAGGTCCTATTTCAATCCATTTACGAATGGGAAATTGGAGTTTGGCTGGTCACCCCCACACTTATAAATATTCCAAGTTGGATTTCCTTCCTTTCCATTTCTTATATGGAATAGATTGTTTCCTGAACAAAAAAAATTGTTTTCTTAATGAAAAGACAACTTTTTGCTGTTCCCTTTTTGTAGTAAATATAGTTCCTCCACAAAATTTTTATGGTTACCCTGAACTTATAAATAATGCCTCCATAAGATCTTTCAAAGTTCAATTTTTTCTTAGATTGAGGTGAATACGTTAGAAGTTTGATGTATAATTTCACTTTTCAAACTCATTTATGCTAAATGAGATTTATACTCTCCATCCCTATCACTTATCATCTTTTTTACAACTAATATTCAACTTCAATACAATATTGTCTAGATGTTTTTATTGCTTCATCTTTACCATTATGCAAATAGACATAGTCGTTTCCAATGCAATTTTCAATAAAAATAACGAGATACTTTTTCCCACCACGAGAAGGTATTCATTTCATATCTCAAATGTCAGTGTAAATCAATTCAAAGGGATTATAATTCCTTTCAACAGATCTATAACAATGCTTAGCATACGTAGATTCCACACAAACTTGACATTTTTATCTATTGCAGTCAAAGTTAGACAAAACTTCTAAGTTGATCAATATTCCTTACAAGGTTTTTTAAATTGACATGTCCCAAGTTCTCATGGCACAAACTATGACTCAAGCAAGTAAGAACAAACAAAAATATTGAGTATGAAAAGATTTTCACAAATAGCTTTTTTTTGAAATATTTTGTTCCAACTTCTTACAATTTTGTGTGATACATACACCGGTTAGAGTAAACACCTTATCAAATGTCCTTTTCATAAGGACCTTTCCATAATATTCAATTTGATTGTTATAGAACTACCCATGAACAAAGTTTGATTGGGTCCAATAAAGGCGATTTAGTCCAAATGCTTCTTTTACAAAACATGACAAACGACTATTCACCAATATTCATGTCTATACAAATATTTTTAATATAATAGACATATTTTCGTGAAAAATTACAACATTTTAAGCGACACTTTTTCATAAGAAAAACACAATTATTTTAAATTATTATATATGTATATATATATATGTATATATATATATATATATATATATATATATATATATATAATAGTCTCATCATATACTAGTTATAGAGAAACTCAATAACCACAATATGAAATATACTCCAAGAATTTTATAGGTCTAACATAATACAAAAGTATCATTGAATTTAATATGTTTTGCTCCAAAATTAAATTAGACACCAAGTATAATTTTATCTTTATCATAAGCAAAGAACCCCCACATTTTATATGTGATCTCAAAAATATTTTTCAAGTATTTGAAAATAATTTTTTCAGATATTTCACAGACTATGAAAATGTCATTAACAGTATGTAACCTCTATTGAAACTATTATTCTACAAAATAATTATAGAGTTTTAATTCTCTTTAACAATCTTTACAGTGTCAAAGTTCATCCATAGAGGCAGAAACTCACCAACTCTAAGTCACTAGTTTTTTTTCCTCTATCACAAATAGACATACCACTTAGTATTTAGAATGATTCTATATTATAGTGAAATTTATAGAAAATCAAAAGTACACCACAAACTTAGTCTAATATATTAAGAGTAGAAAACAATAAAAAATTTAGTCCACAACAATTTGACATAATCAAATTCACAAGGAGTACAAAACTATAAAAGTTTTTTTTTTAGAATCCAAAGAGAATAAAAGATATTCTTTATTGTATAGAAATGTTTTTCTTTTCAAGTAGTCTTCCAACGGTAACATTTTGACATACTATTCTATCAAACAAAAATATGCCCCTCTCATTTTTGCAAACTAAAGAATGTTAAAGGCAATAATATTTGCCAAGTAAAATTCGTTCCACAATATATTGTTTGCAGAACTTTTTCAAAAGATATATATGATAAAAAAAATCAAAGATGTTAACTCTTAGAAACTATTCTTTCTCCTTAGACAAATTAATTAGAAGGTTACCTGGTAATCTTTAATCATAATACCATAAATTTTATTGTTACATTCTCACTTCTACTTTGCTAAATAAAGAAACGAATTATGAAGAAGTAATGCATATATCTTCTACTTACATGATTAGATTCTCTCAATAAGTAGAATACAAAAAATACTAACAGTATAACAATTTTCTTAAGCTTGTTGTTCATCTTGTATTACCAATAGAACAAATCTTTGAAGAACTTGATAAGACACAACAAAGTTTAAGAAAATTTTAACAACTAGAAAATTAAAACTAGTAGAGGTACAATAATCAGAAACAGATTAGAAAAATATACAATATACTTTTCTTAAAGAAGAATCATTGTCAATCTTTTTATAAAGAATCTTACAGATTCCAACAAACTTTGGAGAAACACGAAGTTACCAAAGTTTAATGTACCATTGTAGAACAGAAAAACAAATATTAATTCACGAATTTCAAATTTGTAACACATACCAGAATCTGTAATAACGAAAAGAAGATCAAGTCGACTGAATACATTGTGTCCCCTTAGGGAAATTATTCCCCTCTAGTATCCGAGGTTTGATTTGGAATATATCCTCGCAGGATAGAATGATCTCTATCAGCAGTATATTGATAACCAAAACACTTGTGTCAGCGAGCCACGCAACGATTGTAAAGTATACTTCGAATACTAGATTTAATTGTAGTAGGAGAAGTCAAGAAATTCTATTCTAAAACTGAGAGGAAATTCCTCAACTTATAGAAAACAAAGGGTTGTGCGAAAAGTTTTTTATTGTGCCTTATGGAAAGGTCAGAAACCTTTAGAAAAGTAACAATCTTTCAGAAAGTTCATCACATTTCATAAAAGTCACAATTTTCATAAAACTCGCAACTTTTGCTTTGACGTTGACACCATTTAAAAACCAACAATAAATGTTGTAGAAAATCAGAAAGCAAAAATTACTAAGTCTTTGAGTACTTCAAACTCAAGAGAGTGCAGGTTCTCCATAACGAACCAACTCCATTGGTAGAAAAAAGAAAACTTCAAACTTTATCTTGCAATGCCACATAACTAGATCCTTAACAAGGGCCACTAACACAGTAGCTTCACCAAGCTTCCTAAACAAGAGACCCTCCCCACGATCCACTGGACGACTGATCATGAAGGCCACGAAGGGTTGTGGAAGGGGTCGTGAAGGTGACTTAGGTTTATAAGGGTTAAGTGTGTTGGGTTTTCAACATGTGAATAGTAAATGAAGGATTGTGACTCTCCTGAAGGGTTGTGTCTACGCCGAAGGTTTCTAACATGTATGGAAGGTTGTATCCTTCTAAAGAGTTGTGATTTTTAACCTTTGTTGGCAATAAATAGAGAGACTTCCTCTCATTTTTCCAAATCTAATTCTTTCCTTCTCTTGCATACACTCTTACAAAACAAAATCGATCGATCATTTATCTGTGTATGATTTGTTGATGTCATTGTGCGTGTAATAGGTGTTTCTATGTATTGAATCTCCAAAAGATGGCTTCATGTTGCCAATGTTTATTTGATGGTATACAATTTTAAAGCATGAAATAAAAATGTAGAACATAATTTCAAATACATGAAAAATATTTTTAGATCGTATTTAAAATATGGGGATTCTTTATTTGTGATAAAAACAAAGTTAGAGTTACTATCTAATTAAATTTGAAAGTACAAGATATGAAATATATGTCATTATTGTATTATGTTAGATCCAAAAAATTCTTCGAGTATATTTGATGTTGTGGTTGTTGAGTATCTCTTTACTAGTATATGATAGACTAGTATAAAACTACAAAATTATAGTACTCGTTCAAAATTAATTGTATTATTTGATGAAAACTTTTCACATTAAAAATTGTGATTTTCATGAAAAGATATGTCTATTAATATAATTTAATTTTGTATAGACATGAACATTGGTGAAAAGTTATATGTTACGTTTTTGTTGTAAAACAAACATGACAGTCATATTTCCCTTATTGGACCGATGAGACTGTAACGACTAGTAAGTACCCCCTAGAAGAAGAGAGCACCCATGGGTGGGACAATTGCGTACTTGACCTTTCGAAGGTCTTGTACAAGCCTTAGCTATCATTCATTACATAAGACATGTAAAGTAGTACGAAATTAAAATTTTTCACGAATAAATTAATAAAGAAAATATCTTTTATAAAAGCGAAGGATTGATCTCCAACTAAACGATACGGCATAACTATCTTAGGGACACGACGCTTTACATTATATTAAAAATAAATAATAAGTCTTAATGACAGAAACTAAGAAATAGAACTAAACCCTCGGATATAATAGGACATACTTAATCTTGAGAGGATAGATTGCCAAGATTTGTCTTCTAGTCTTCAACCGCCTCTAACCTATACTTATTAAGTATAGAAAAGTATGCGGTCAGTACAAAACAATGTACTAAGCATGACATATGCAAAAAACATGCAAAAAGACACAATTTAGTAAAAAAAAAAGCTTTCAAGCCAAATAAGTGAAACTTTCATGATTAAATTGTTAAAATAGTATAAGCATCATAATTTAGCATATAATAAAAGAGTTCCATAATTTTAGAAAAAGGAGTCACTTTGCACTAAACTCCAAAACATCACAGTGAAACACATTGAAGCAGTGACATGTTATAGGAAACAACTCATTCCAAGCATGAACTCATTTTTCGAGAGGTTTCCCTAATCAAGTTATCCTAAGACTCCTTATGGTATGACAATAAGGGAACACCATGCACTCCTTTCGAGGAACACCAAAGTGATCCTTAAGACCACCAACCATAGACTTACCTAGTAGAATCAAATCTACATTCTTTTCTAGACATTTGAAAGACATTCATACAAGAAGGATTTCATGTAAGTACCCTTCTCAAATAGGACCTATGAGTTACACTAAGTACAATTTGAGTGTAGCATCCCACACTACTACTCCCACTTACTGCTCCATGAGGATTCCCTTGGATTAAACACTCTACATTAGTCACTACTAACTTCATCACATAGAACATAGTTTAATCTTCCTTAACATTAGACCTTAAGTTATCTAACTTCATTTACAACACATGATAGAACACACCTACACTCGCCTTTCGGAAGGTCTACTAAGTGCAATGGATAGATAGCGTCTGATACCACCACCTACCCTAAGTTTTACGTTCTTATGGGAGACTTAGTTAATATATTTCATATAAAACACACAAAGACTCCCCTTTCAGAATGCCTACCTAGTGAAACTGATAAATAGAGACCCATTCCACTACCTACACTAAGTAGTACACTCTTTTAGAAGACTTAGCACTTTAATTACTTTTGTTTGGGTTATCTTAACCGTGGTAGACCATGAGAGCTAAACATGGAATCCCGATACTTCCCTTATAGGAGAAGGGTACCCTCACTTTGGTAGAGTGAGGTCTTACTTTTAGCTTTTCCGTGGCTTTTCCAATAGCTACACCTATGTGGGTGCATAGTTAAGGAATAAGGAGACTACTACTAGGTAACTCGTTGTCTACTAACAGGGAGTACTTATCTCAAGAGGTACATTGGGTACAACATCTGAACTCACAATGTGCACCTACCCCTTCTTCAAATCCTCTCGGTGCTAAGCATAACTTTCCCGCGGAGTCTTATACGTTCATTACTAAGGTCAAGGAAAACTTTTGACATCCCATTTCATCTACCAATGAGTATCCATCCTCCAACCTACATTAGAAAGCTCTTGGGAGGTAGTGAGGTTTGTACTTAACACTTCATCTCAACTCAGAATGAGTGCTCACCCCAAAATTCCCCTTTTTCATTCACATTCTTTAACTTCAATCATTCATTCATTCATTTAAAGTGTATTTGTACATGATGGCACACCTTTCACATAAATCATAACTTCCATTAACATTGAATTCTAGGCATGCTTACACTTTCATTCATCATTTCTCACATACTAGAATGTTAAAGATATACACATACTTCATTTAGGACTAATCTAAACAAGACATACAATTCAAGCTTCATAAAGAACATCAACATGAATCTTACTATTTTAAATTTAATTCAAACATTAGGCCTTCAATGTCATAATCATAATACATACCAAATATATATATCCAAACACATCAAGTAAATACCGCCACCAAGAAGGTGGACAATACCACTTAAGATCAATTCATAATAAGAATTATACAATAGAAGTAACTCGCCATTTAACCAATCATTCACAACCTATAATTAATTCCTCAATAATTTATCATTAAAACTCCCTTAGGGAACTAGTTAGACAATATCAACAACATAAAGAAACCATAGCTCCAAATACTACATAAACATGTTCATTAAACTCATATCTTATACTAAAAGTTGAAAATGTTCATAACCATGAGTTCATTAGGGTTTGACATTAAAATCATCAATTAATACTATAAGCAACCTATTTAAATAATTAAAACACTTTTACATAAAGACCCATACTTAGAATAAAAACTAGGAGAAGATAGAGTTTGAAAATCCTTTTTGAAATCTTTTAGAAATGACTCCTTGAACCGAAGAGGGTTCAAAAATTACTACCATCCCTCAATGAGAAAGAAATTCACTAATTTGATGAGAAACACGTCCAACAAGCCTTACTATTTCTTCTTTGAGTCCTAGTGCCAATGGTGACTTGAGAGAGTTTTCTTTAGAGTGAGAGTTTGAATATTTTAAGTGAGGGGTCTTGTCTAGGTTTAGGAATTAAAAATAAACAAATATAGCTTAAAAACCCTAAAAATATCATCCTAGGGTATTAAAGGACCTTGAGTGAATTTACACAAAAGGCCTCAAGCTGGCAGCGTGTCCCACAACTTTTGTAGGACACCATCGACGGAACCAAGCAACGGGACGACGATTGAATGACGGCCCGTGCTGCTGGGCATCGTTTGGGTCTGTAGCTATTGCATGGAGGATTTATCCGTTCACACTAAGTTCCAACCTATTCTTATAGATGATGGGGCGTCATTGATTCTACGACTGGTCGACTAGGGGCGTCGAATGCCCAGCTATTGGAAGCTTGGTTGCCAAGTCTCGGGTCCTCTTCTAGGACACTCGTGTGTCCTAGGTGGGGTCGGTTCCTGACGTTAAACCCCTACACATAGTATTACAGGTCTTAGGAACATCTCACACCAATTTTGATTAAAACGAACACGCACAACTCACTCAAACACATGAAGACACAATTCTAAGGCACACCTTCCGAATGTCATAGACGTTTAACCTCCAAATGACACCAAACTTCATACAGTGCGTAAGAAAATCATTATAACTTATTTAGCACCAAATCAAGGCTCAAATATTCATGATTGATGTGTCAATTACACAATTATTAGCACTCTTGCAAGAAACACAGGCAACTTTTAGGACGAAACTTCCAAACTCAAGCTTACACTTAATTTTTCCTTTTATGGAGGAACTACCTTCTCCAACATTAAACATTCTCATAAACATCATTTTTATACACATTGGACCCATTATTCATGAAAATAAGATTTTTTCTCAAACCTTGAAATTTTTACAGCGTCACTCTCTCACAGTGAAACATGCATTATTTTTAACAATTTCTTCTTTAAGCATTTTATCAAGAAAGCATGAACATAAGAAAGACAAAACCATATAAAATAATCTTATAACATAAACACAACAAACATAAATGGTTAAGACTTACCGGGACTATCAAATCCGTATTAGTTCTGCCTCCTTGCTCCTATCCAATAGGAAAGGTTCTTCTTTGGAGCATTAGGATCTAGGGGAGCTTGATTGACCCGTTTTTTCCTTTTGCTTTGATGTTGGGAAAGTACCTCATATTTTGAGTCTTACTACCAAATGCAAAGTAAACACCGGTAAGGCACTTACCGAAGTGTTGTGTTCCACAAGTAGTACACTTAGGTCTCTCAAAAGTATGGCCACCACCTTGGGAATTTTTGTTGGAAACTCTATCCTTGTTCCCCATGGAAGAATCTTGGTGATAGAAACTCCTCTTAGGTTTTTCTTGTCTATATTCATCAATCATATACCTCTTCCCTTCTTGCCTTATCTCCTTAATTTTGGACTCATCAATTTGTTGTGCATACACCATAAGCGTAGAGATATCCATGTAATAAGAAGCATTATAATACGACACGCTTTTTCCACCAAGCTAGACGCTCCCATCACAATTTTTTTTCATCCTAGATCTAGGGTTGGCTACCATGGTGGGGGCATACTTAGAGAGTAGGGTGAATTTGAGAAATTATTTTTTAACACTCATTCCCCCTAGACGAAGATTCATGAATTCAACCATCTTCTTCTCCCTACCCTCTAAAGGAAAGAACCTATCTAGATAAGCCTCTTTGAACAGTTCCCAATAATGATTACATCCCTTAAAGATACCTCATACCTCCATTGATCAAACCACATTTGAGCCACATCCTTGAGTAGGTAAACAACTAGCTCCGCTCTCTCCCTAGGGGTTACACCATAGCATATATCACCTTGAATATCTCATCTATGAAGCTTTGTGGATCCTTGTCCACCTTAGTTCCATGGAAATTAGGAGGGTTCATCCTCATGAAATACCGTATTCTAGAAGCGGGAGTACTCACATTATGTTGAGATCTATCCCCTTGGTTACCTTGGCCTACCAAATAATTAGTTACGACTTGAGCTTGAGCCATCATAAGTTGGGTCAAATTAATTAGGAAAGCCCTCAACTCCGCATTAGTCATATCACCTTCAACAAAGGGAGCTTGAGGAGCTTGAGGCATAGGGGACATTTGAGGTCCTTGGGACCTTTGAGGTTTTGGAGGGGGAACCCCCTCATTCACATTCGCTAGGTAACCTATAGGGACTTGGTCAACATGGAGAGAGAACTTCTCATTAGCTACACCTTCCTTTTCCCTCGTAGTGTTTGCTCTTTTCGTATTCATGTCTTATAAACACAAGGACAAGAGGTTGAGAGAGACGTCTTATTGAACTCAACTTTAATGCACGACATTAGAATAATGAAGAAAGTGAAACTTCTATCATCTTATAGCCTCTTATCCATGGGTGCGTCTCAACTCAATCCAATGAACAAGATTCTAATAGACGTGACTTTTCAGACTTTAGACCCTTAACAATTCCCATAACATAAGCTATAATACCAAGTTTCTAACAAGCCAAAAGTTCACCTTAGAATAAGGGAGAACACATAGGTCGGAACAACTGCGTACTTGACCTTTCAGAGGTCTTGTACAAGCCTTAGATATCATTCATTACATAAGACATGAAAAGTAGTGCGTTAAAACATTTAATGAATAAATTAATAAAGAAAATATCTTTCATAAAATAAAAGGATTGATCGCATCTTCACAAGACAACTTAAATATCCAACATAAATATCTTAGGGACAGAAGCCTTTACATTTATTGAAAAATACAAAATAAGTGTTAACAATATAAACTATGAAATAGAACTAGGCCCTTCAATATATGAGAACTTACTTAATCTTGAGAGGATAGATTCCCAAGCTTTGTCTTCTAGTGTTCAAACACCCCAACCTATAGTTATTAAGTATATAAAAATATGGGGTTAGTACAATACAATGTACTAAGTATGGCATATGCAAAAACATGCGAAAAGGGAAATTTTAGTAAAAAAAAAAGCTTTCATGCTAAATAGGTAGAGCTTTCATGATTATATAGTTAAAATAATATAAGGTTCATAATTTAGTACATACTAAAAGAGTTCCACTAAGCACAAGGAGTTACTTTACAATGAACTCGAAAACATCACAATGATACACATAGAAGCAATGACATGTCACAGTCAACAACTTATTCCAATCAATGTGAACTCATTTCCCGAGAGGTTTCCGTAATCAAGTTATCCTATGACTCCCTAAGGTAATGCAAGAAAGGAACGCCCATACATCCCCTTCAAGGCACACCAAAACGATCCTTAAGGCCACCAACCATAGGCTTACCTAGTCCATGAAACAATTCCACACTCTTGTCTAGACATTTGAAACAAAAGAATTTCATGCAAGTACCCTTCTTTAATACGACATATAAGTTACACTAAATGCAATGTGAGATTAGCATCTAATACTACTTCTCCCACTTAATGATCCTTGAGGATTCCCTTAGATTAAGCACCGTACATTAGTCACTTCTAACTTAATCACATAAAAATTATTTTTTAACATGATTCCTTAACATTAGACCTTAAGTTATCTAACATTATTTACAACACATGATAGAACACATCAAGACTCCCCTTTCGGAAGGTCTACTTAGTGCAATGGATAGATAGTATCCCATATCACCACGTACCCTAAGTAGTACGTTCTTTTAGGATACTTAATCCATACATTTCATATAAAACACATCAATACTCCCATTTCAAAATTCCTACCTAGTGCAATGGATAAATAGCTTCCCATTCCACTACCTACCCTAAGTAGTACACTCTTTTAGAAGACTTATCACATTCATTACTTTTGTGCGGGTTACTTAACCCACATAGACCATGAGATATAAACATGGAATGTAGATATTTCCCTTATTGGAGAAGGGTCCCCTCACATGCCTATAGTGAGGTCTTACTTTTAGGTTTTACATGGAATTTCTAATAGCTAAACCTATGCGGACGCATAGTTAAGGGATAAGGAGATTGCTACTAACTAACTCACTCTCTACTAACAAGGAGTACTCATCTCAAAAGGTACATTGGATACAACATCTGTACTCACGATGTGCACCCACCCCTTCTTCAAATCCTGTCGGTGCTAAGCATAACTTCCCCGTAGAGTCTTAAACATTCATTACTAAGGTCAAGGATAACTTTTGGACATGCCATATCAACTACCAATGGGTATCCATCCTACATCTTACATTAGAAAGCTCTTGGGAGGTAGTGAGGCTGCTACTAAACAGTTGTTCTCAACTCACAATGATTGATCACCCCAAAACCCCCTTTTTCCATTCACATTCATTAACTTCAATCATTCACTCATTCATATAAAGTGTGTATTTACATGAGGTCAGAACATTAAAAAAAACCATCAATTTCATTAACATTGAATTTTTGGCATGCTTACACTTATATTCATCATTTGTCAAATACTAGCATGCTTAAGATATGCACATACTTCATTTAGGCATAATCTAAACAAGACATATAATTCAATCTTCAAAAATCACATCAACATGAATCTCATAATTTTCACTTTAATTCACACATTCGGCCTTCAAAGCCATAGTCACAATACATACCAAATATATACATCCAAATACATCAAGTAAACACCACAACCAAGAAGGTCAATCATACCACTCAAGCGCAATATATAATAAGAATTATACAATATAACTAAGTCATCATTTAACAAAGCTTTCCCCACCTATAACATATTCCTCAATAATTTATCATAATACGGTTCTTAGCGAAGAATCTAGGCCATATCAACAACATAAAGAAACAAAAGATCCAAATACTACATAATCATGTTCATTAACCCATATCTTAAACTAATGGTTGAAAATGTGCATAAGCATGATCTCATTAGGGTTTTGACATTAAAATACTCAATTTATACTATAATTCACCAATTTTAATTTTTAAAACACTTTTACATGAAGACCCATACTTAGAATCAAAACTAGGAGAAGATAGAGTTTGAAAACCCTTTTTGAAATCTTTTAGAGATGACTCCTAGAATGGAAGTGGGTTCAAGGATGACTACCATAGCTCTATGAGAAGGAAACCCACTAATTTTGATGAAGAAACACGTCCAATTAGCCATCCTAGTTCTTCCTTGAGTCCTATCTCCAATGGTGACTTGAGAGAGTTTTTTTTAGAGTGAGAGTTTGAATATTTTAAGTGAGGGGTCTTGTCTAGGTTCATGACTTAAAAGAAATCTAATAGAACTTTAAAACCATAAAATAACCATCCTAGGGTCCTAACCTTTGTTCTCATAATGTAATTTTCATTAATGTTTCATATAAAGGGGTTCCATATCATGGTCATAACCAGATCACATTTATCCTACCAAAGAGGTCCCCTTAAGGCTATCTTCAATGGCGACAAGAAGCTCATAATGACTTTCCTAAGGTTTGATATGAGGTCGTTCCAGCCAATCAACCCTAAGTATATCATTTCTTTACTTGAATGACACCATTATGACTTTTCACTTCAACATTCATAACGTTACCACTAGGTTTAAGGTATCACAATAAAGATCCTCTAGAGATCATTCAAGGTCACATGTCATTCATACATTATATACTAAGAGGTTTTAGCATCCTAAGTCAAGACATTTCATATTCACATTCATACATGCATCAAGTAAGGGACACAAGTCAACCAAGACAAGACACCACATACTACACTTTAACATTTATTACATGTCATTCTTTGAACCACTTAGGAACACCTATTATAATCTTTAACTCATCATATACATACCATATCATCATCAATATAACTATCATACACTCATATAGTAAAGTAAGAATAACTATGCATCAACCCTAAGCCTACACATAGAAACACATAGCCATAGTCTACATGATTCCCTAACATACTTAGAAAGAACACATACTTTCACATTACTTCACATATGGATATATATACTCATACTTCACATAAAACAACTAGACAAACCATCATAATACTTCAGGTAGTGCCGACAAGGCCATGATCATCATATTACATAAAGTAATACCGACAAGGACACATAAATTCACATAGCATGGACACCATAAGTGGACCATACCAATCACAACAAAATTGAATTCTAACTAACCTGACTAAAGGGAATTAGGGAAGCATACCTCACTCCATCTTACCACTTAGATTCCAAAGCTAAATCATCCAATTCAATACCATAAGGCCCTTACCCATGGTCATAAAAAACAATTCAATGAAATCATGACAATAATCAATGAAACTAGGAAAATTCACTACATATTCATCAATGTAATATAACCTAGATATCAATTCACCACAATCGTTACTTCAATCAATAACCCATAGAAAGCTGCACTGGAATTCATAATTCTTAAGTAAATATAAATTAAAAAAGCCTAATATTCAATAGATATAAGAATATACAATAATCAATTGATAAAATTGAAACATCCTACAAATCAATTAATCATAATCTATACATGAATCAACAGCCGATAACAATCTACACATGAATTCATCAATATCAATGAATAATTACATAACCCATATTTTAGTCAAATTGAGAGATTTGTGAAAGTTAAGGTTTCATGGAGAATCACATTGGAAAATATTAATTATTGATCAATCATATCATATAATAATGTTTTAAAACCTTTCATGCAAGAACCCAAGACTTATAGTAGAAATTGGACTTCTCCATCTTTTTGAAATCTTTGAATATCATCTTTGAAATTGGCTATAAGGTGATAGCAAGCCTTATATGAAGAAATATCATACCTTATTAGAATAACCCAATGATAATTGAAGAAGAAACTCCATTGAAGAGTTATCTTCAAGCTCCATTCACCTTGAACTCTTATGGAGGTTTTTGAAGAAACTTTGGGAGAGAATGTGTTTTGATTCAGGTGTTAGGGTTTAAATGAGAGTTTAATGACTTATATACTCTTGAAATACCCATATATACTCAAACAATAGTCCTCTTATTTTATAAGACTTGGGGTGAATTTACCAAAAACCCTAACCGTTAACAGAAAAGTGGTAGGAAAGTCTCGGAACCATCGAAACCCAACATGGACGGTGTGTGGTCTCATGCACGCCCCGTTGATGAGGTCTCATTGATTTTTCCTGCAACTCCTCAACCTGCAGGCTAAGTGGATATATCGACGCCACCCATTGACTGTCCCTCACCTGGTCGACTGGCCGTCATTTTTGTAAGTCGGTTGCTACTGCCTGGCACTGTTGAGCTCAATGTTGGGGTCCTCCTATAGGGCCCCATGTGGGTCCTACATGGAGTCGTACCTGCACGTTTCCAACCCAAATATGTTTCTTTGCAATTTTAAAACCTACCTCATAAATTTCATATAAAACGATCACATAAAACTTGACGAAACACACATAGATACACAAGGTCGATTCAAGGCAAACCTTGCCATTGTCATGGACGTTTGACCTCCAGACTTCACAAAACTTGACACACTTCCTATATTAACCATAATAACTCATTTAAGGAGCTTATAAGATTATTAAACACACAATTAGGCTTATAACCACATATGAGGCATTGGTGACTTAGTCGTTGAACGTCTTGGTCGTCCTGTGACGTTTGACTTTCATTGCACCTAAGATATTAACGACAACCTCTATAACCATATTTGGAACTTAGACCATCATGACAACATGTTAGGCTCTAGCTTCACCTAAGTCATTTTTGGGGTCTTACATTCACCCTATTAGACAACACTCTTCTTCGAATGACGCTTGCCAATCTCCGAACACTTCTATGTGTAGAGACTCATTTATCAACTCATGATTATACCATATAACATCTCATACAATACAAACATTCAAGACAACATCAATTTCACATAATTAAGAGAATCACAACACAGAAAACATTTTTTAACTCATCATGCTACAAAACTCAGATGTTTCATTACAAATAACAAAAATAATTTTATATTCAATATCATGCTCATATACATCAATTCTAGAAATATTACAACAATTTTCAACCAAACAATGAATTCGTCAATTTTTGGAAAATGTTACAGCGAACAGAAACCCCTAACAACCTTACAGTGAAAACGTTTCACAATATAACAATGCAACAATTAAGAGATTACTTACAATTTCTCTTCAAATAAATCTCATTAACCATTTAGACATGCTCCCTATTAAACTATATGAAACAATTAGCAACCTATACTAGATGCACATGAACCATGAGGAAGATATCATGCATCAAAACTCATTTTCTCATTCAACAAAATTTCAACCAAAGAATGAATATCATAAGGAGAATGTTTGGAACTCATTTGTCACAAAAGACTCCTACCTAATATAGTTACTATGAACTCTTTGTTTTAGGCTTAAACACACAAAGAAAAGTTAAGGGCACCTCACTCCCAACAACCATATTTTCGCCATATTCCCCACTTAGGAGAAACCCATTCTATGGTCATCATCTACCACAAGGAAATCCCTCAAGGCACCATAAACCTTACTAACACGTCCTAACCAAAGTCTATCTCATAAAAATTAAAGACTCTCAAGGGTCTCATCATCTAACCACTACATCTACCTTACTAGGAGAACTCACATTTACTCTTTCAAATCTCATCACCATCCTTTCTATGGTTTGATCTTAAAAAACTTTAAAATATCTCAAACAACCACTTCGTCACCTTTGTAACAATATACCTTACCATTTTTTTTAACTTAACTACCCTTCAAAAGGTAACCTAAGGTAAAAAAACATCATCCATCACACCTCATCTAATAAGTTACATCTCATATTTTCTCTCCCTCAACCCCAAACTTCATAAAGTCACCATCAAGGGACCCACACATAAGGAAACAAGGGAAAGACACAATTTACAAAGCCCTTAGGCACGATTAGATGAATGAAGATGTGAAACTTTTCCTAGCACCCAATAGGCCCCTATTCATAATGTGACGCGCCTCACATTATGAACAAGACTCTACTAGATGTGGTTCATGAGACAACTAAGACACTCACTAAAAACTAGGCTCTGATGCCAAGTTTTTCACAACCCACAAGTATGCCCTAGAAGTTAGAGTGTCCTTGTGTCGCCACACGGAAAATGAGACTTCAAGAAGTCTCACCTAAGCCACTCTTATCATTCATTGCATAAGAATCATATTAAAATGAATAAGAATTTAAAACTTTCTTCACACAAGAACTCTTTACATAACCTATACGCAAGAGGAAGACTTTCATTTAAAATATTAAAGCTTTAAAACATGTCATTGAACCATTTAAACATTGGAGTATACAACACTTGGGGGGCTAAACCCATACAAGACATAAAATAAAAACCAAGTCATAAAAGAAAATATGATATTGTCCTCTAATCGATAACGACTCACCAATACTTTATGTTCAACCCTTAGAAACCAATCCATCCTCCATGTCACCTCAAGACATCCAATTCCCTACGCTTTAGTAAAAAGGGAAAAATAAGGTTTAACACATTAGATGCACCAAGTATGGAAGCCCTGCAAAAACCCTGAAAAAGGGACTTTTACTAAATAACATGTTTTTTATGAATTTTTATTAAAACATCATACAATAAGCATAAGAAAAACATTTAACAACTTAGAAACACATAACAAATCATTTAAGCAATTATTCACATTTTTAGGAAAATGTTGCAGTAAGTAGTTCACTGTTACAATGATGTTTCTTCACTGTACAATGAAGTCTATTCACTTCACATAGAGCACTTCCTAGCATGCAATCCTCTCACTAAAAGCTATCCTAAGACTAACTTAAGATGGACAAAGAGAGACCGTCCATACACCCTCTCTTGAAACACCTATATGATCCTTAAGACAACATATAATGAAATATACACACTTACAAATACATCAACCACATGAATGATATCGCATTATCCTTCAAAGGGCTATCAAACACTTACTTGAGTAAATAAAAAAGATCACCTCAATGATTGACCTCTTCAAGATTACCTAAGTAATCCTTAAAAATATCAATGTTTGGATCATGTCCACATAATCAACCACCTTCCCTAACTAGAGACATTCTTAAGACTTATATAGGTAAGATAAGAAGTGACCATTCATATGCCCCCTTCACACCTTAACTAGACAACCGTCAACTACTCTAGATACGTACTTATTCATTAAACATACTTCCTTAACTCAAGTCATTGAATTCATTTGTTCATATAAAACTCATTCCTAACATAAGATCATTCAAGTAATGGTCTTGGACAAGACCTACGGACTCCAACTAACACCTTCAAAGACTATTGTGCAATGTCGAGATCGCATCCCATACCACCACATAAACTTCATAGAACTTCTCTAATGCTAGTAGGTATTATATATGATGAAAATAGGCAATAAAAAACATAGACCATGGTAGGAAAAAATAAAATCCGGAGTTCTAACCTACTCCAATGAGGGTTTTCTACTTGGCAATGGTAGAACATAGACACATCCCATGTAGGAACATGGTTAAGGAATATGAAGGGTGTGCTTTGTATTCTAGACTCATCCTTTAACTAGAACTACTTCTTTACCATACTCAGTCGGTGCTAGCCTTTGTTCTCATAAAGTAATTTTCATTAAAATTTCATATAAAGGGGTTCCATATCATGTTCATAACCAGATCACATTATCCTACCAAAGAGGTCCCCTTAGGGAGGCAACCTTCAATGGCGACAAAAAGCTCATCATGAATTTCCTAAGGTTTGATATGAGGTCATTCCATCCAATCAACCCTAAGTGTATCATTCCTTTACTTGAATTACACCATTGTGACTTTTCACTTCAACATTCATAATGTTACCACTAGGATTAAGGTTTCAAAATAAAGACCCTCTAGAAGTCATTCAAAGTCACATGTAATTAATACATTATAGACTAAAAGGTTTTAGCATCCTAAGTCAAGGCATATCATATTCACATTCATACATGCATCAAAAAAGGGACACAAGTCAACCAAGATAAGACACCACATACTTCACTTTAACATTTATTACATGTCATTCTTTAAACCACTTAGGAACAATTATTAGCATCTTTAAGTCATAGGATACACTCCCATATCATCATCAATATAACCATCATACTCTCATCTAGTCAAGTAAGAATAACTATGCATCAACCATAAGCCTACACATAGAAACACATAGTCACAGTCTACATGATTTCCTAATATACATAGAAAGAACACATACTTTCACATTAGTTCACATATGGAATATATACTCATACTTCACATAAAACAACTAGACAAACCATCATAATACTTAAAGTATTGCCGACAAGGCCATGATCATCATATTGCATAAAGTAACCCGACAAGGATACATAAATTCACATAGCATGGACAAGTGGACCATACCAATCACAACATAATTGAATTCTAACTAACATGACTAAAGAGAATTAGGGAAGCATACCTCACTCCATCTTACCACATAGATTCCAAAGCTAAATTATCCATTTCAATACCATAAGGCCCTTACCCATGGTCATAACAAATAATTCAATGAAATCATGACAATACTCTATGTAACTAGATAAGTTCACCACATATTCATAAATGTAACATAACCTAGATATCAATTTACTACAATCGTTACTTCAATCAATAACCCATAGAAAGCTGCACTAGAAATCATAAGTCTTAAGTCAATATCAATTAAAAAAAGCCTAATATTCAATTGATGTAAGAATATAGAATAATCAATTGATAAAATAGAAACATCCTATATATCAATTAATCATAATCTACACATGAATCAATAGCCGATAACAATCTACACATGAATTCATCAATATCAAAGAATAATTTCATAACCTATATTTTAGTAAAATTGAGAGATTTGTGAAGGTCAAGGATTCATGGACAATAACATTGGTAAGTATCAATTATTTATCAATTATATAATATATTAATGGTTGAAAACCTTTCATGCAAGAACCCAAGACTTAGAGTTGAAATTGGACTTCTCCCTCTTTTTGAAATCTTTTCATATCATCTTTGAAATTGGCTCTAAGGTGATAGAAAGCCTTATATAAAGAAATATCATACCTTATTAGAAGAAACCAATGATAATTGAAGAAAAAACTCCATTGAAGAACCATCTTCAAGCTCCATTTACCTTGAACTCTCATGGAGGTTTTTGAAGAAAGTTTGGGAGAGAATATGTTTTGATTTAGGTGTTAGGGTTTAAATGAGAGTTTAATGACTTATATACTCTTGAAATACCTATATATAGTAAAAACAACTGTCCTCCTATTTTATAAGACTTGGTGTGAATTTAACAAAAACCCTAACCGTTAACAGAAAACATGTAGGAAAGTCCCAGCACCATCGACGCAAAACATCGAGGGTTCGTGATCTCATCCACGCCCCGTCAATGAGGTCTCATTGGTTTTTCCTGCAACTCCTCAACCTCCAGGATAAGTGGATATATCGACGCCACCCATTGACGGTCCCTCGCCTTGTCGAATGGCCATCGTTTTAGTAAGTCGATTGCCATTGCCTGGCACTATTGAGCTCAAAGTTGGGGTCCTCCTTCAGGGACCCATGTGGGTCCTACATGGAGTCGTACCCGCACTTTTCCAACACAAATATGTTTGTTTACAATTTTAAGACCTACCACATAAATTTCATATAAAAGTAACACATAAAACTTGACGAAACATACATAGATACGCAAGGTCGATTTAAGGCAAACCTTTCGAACGTCATGGACGTTTGACCTCCAGACTTCACAAAACTTTACACACTGCCTATATACACCATAATAACTTAATTAAGGACCTTATAAAATTATTAAATCCACAATTAGGCAAATAACCACATATGAGGCTCATAGGTGACTTAGTCGTTGACCGTCTTGGTCGTCCCGTGACGTTTGACTTTCAATGCACCTAAGATCTTAACGACAACCTCTATAACACATCAATAACCATTTTTGCACCTTATACAATCATGACAACATGTTAGGCTCTAGGTTCACCTAAGTCATTTTTGGGGTCTTACATTCACCTCAATTAGACAACACTCATCTTTGAATGACGCTTGCCAATCTCCAAACACTTCTAAGTGTAGAGACTCAATTATCAATTATGATTATAACATATAACATCTCATACAATACAAACATCCAACAAAACTTCAATTTCACATAATTAAGAGAATAACAACATAGAAAACATCCTATAACTCATCATGCTACAAAACTCACATGCTTCATTACAAATAACAAAAATAATTTTATATTTTATATCATGATCATATACATCAATTATATCCATATTACTATAATTTTCAACCAAAGAATGAATTCGTCAATTTTTGGAAAATGTTACAGCGAACAGAAACCCCTAGCAACCTTACAGTGACAATGTTTCACAATTTAACAATACAACACTTAAGAGATTACTTACAATTGCTCTTCAAATAAATCTTATTAACCATTTAGACATGCTCACTATTTAAATCTATGAAACAATTAGCAACTTATACTAGATGCACATGAACCATGAGGAAGATATAATGCATGAAAACTCATTTTCTCATTCAATAAAAATTCAACCAAAGAATGAATATCAAAAGGAGAATGTTTGGAACTCATTTTTCACAAAAGAATCCTACCTAATCAAGTTACTATAAACTCTTTGTTTTAGGCTTTAATAAACACACAAAGAAAAGTTAAGGGCACCTCACTCCCAACAACCAGACCTTCGCCATATTCCCCACTTAGTAGAAACCCATTTTATGGTCATCATCTACCACAAGGAAATCCCTTAAGGCACCATAAACCTTACTAATTCTTCCTCACCAAAGTCTATCTCATAAAATTTAAAGACTCTCCAGGGTCTCATCATCTATCTACTACATCTCCCTTACTAGGAGAACTCACATTTACTCTTTCAAATATCATCACCATCCTTTCTTTGGTTTGGTCTTAAATAACTTCAAAATATTTCAAAAAACAACTTCGTCACCTTTCTAACAATATACCTTACAACTTTTTATAACTTAACTACCCTTCAAAAGGTAACAAAACAAACCTAAGGTAAACAACATCATCCATAAAACCTCATCTAACAAAAGACATCTCATATTTTCTCTCCCTCAACCCCAAACTTCATAAAGTCACCATCAAGGGGCCCACAAATAAGGAAACAAGGGAAAGACACCATAAACAAAGCTCTTAGGCACGATTAGATGAATGAATAAGTGAAACTTTTCCTAGCACTCAATAGGCTCCTATTCATAATGTGGCGCGCTTCACATTATGAACAAGACTCTACTAGATGTGGTTCATGAGAAAACTAAGACACTCCCTAAAACTATACTCTGATGCCAAGCTTGTCACAACACACAAGTAACATCTAGAAGTTAGAGTGTCCTTGTGTCGCCACACGGCAAATGAGACCTCAAGAAGTCTCACCTAATCCACTCGTATCATTCATTGCATAAGAATCATATTAAAATGAGTAAGAATTTAAAAATTTCTTCAAGAACTCTTTACATAACCAATACGCAAGAGGAAGACTTTCATTTAAAACATCAAAACCTTTAAAACATCTCTTTGAACCATCTAAACATTGAAGTATACAACACTTGGGACTAAACCCATACAAGACATTAAATAATTACTAAGACATAATGAAACATTTATAGAAGTAAAGAACCCAACTAATAAGGGTAGGATCGTTCCCATGAGGAAAATAGTTCAGACTTAACTTCAATCTATTATTACTACTATTTAGTCAATCATTTCCTTGGAAAGCAAAGACAATAAAAAAAAAAGGGGTTTTTTTAATTCTAAATGAATGAAAATAACTATTTAAATTAAAGGAGACAACTAACAGCTTCAAATGTTGGAGTTTAATCAATTAATCTAAATAACTAGGGTTTATATGTTCCCTACAGGTTTATAACTTGATAATTTAAACTATAACAATTCTTTCCTATTATCTTGTATGCAAAGTGATAAGTGATGTATTTCTAAATCCATGATCCGGCATCTAGAAAATTTCACTCTGAACCTTGGTCCGGCTACGTGTGTTGCTATACTAACTGTTACCTTTACCTCATATTAAGCATCATATTCGATATTTGACTAAGTTATTACCTCGTACCTATCAATACTAGCCTATTATACAGTATACACTAAATCTATGTTGACAATTCTTTTCCTATTTTCTACCTCCTTGACATATCGGCTAAACATACCACTTTTTATCATTTTATTTCACCAGTTTCTCATATTCTTTCACCTTGATATTTTCCCTTCTTTCTTCATTTGTGTAAGTGTCTCTCTTCTTTTCTTTCTTGTATTTCTTGTATTTGTTTTTATTTTTTTTCACTTTTCTTTCAACTAATTCTTGAGTTACCTTACTATAGTTCTCTCTCTCTCTTTGTTCATTCAACCCCACTTTCAAGAGCATTCCTCATAATAGCCACCCTCAACCCATGGCTTTGCCATGAGTCAAAGTACACAATACCCAAAGGTTGGTCAGGGCCATAAAAAGGGTTGTTTACTGCATTAGTCACCCTCAACTTATGTTTTTGGAATAAGATGAGGTGAACATCTCCAAGGAGGGACCAGGTCCAACACATTATTCTCAGAAAAGATCAGTTGGGGTAAAAAAGAAAGGTATAGTTTAAGCTCAAATCATTTGGATCAAAGAAGGTAATTTCTGGTTTTCTTTTATTTAGGCTAAAAATGGGCTATATTGAATACGAGTCTATGATCCTTTCCTAATTGTTAAATACAACTTACTTTTAGCAGGACTAACCAGGCAAGTTCTAGATCAATACAAATAGTGGACTATTCAAATCTTCCTCACATTTACTTGCCAATGGAATTTACAGGAAGTTCTTGCCTCTTCGAAATTCCCCCCATCTCTTTGGCATCTATCACATGACTTGACGATCTTGTGCGCATCTTGGTGAATTGTTTGCCAATAGTACCCACATAACAAAATCTTATGGGCAGTCTGGATACCATTATGGTGCCCACCCACATGCAAGGAGTGGCATGCCTCCAAAACACTTAACATCTCCACCCGCATGAAATTTTTCACATCATGCATCAACTTCTTCCTCTAATTGAAAGATAAGTCTGATGTGACTATATCACTAGCAGGATATTTCGCAAAATTGGCGAACCGTGGAATCAGATCATAAGAAGCAGCCAATACATGCTCATCAGGGAATGTATCATCAATTTCAACATTTTCACCCAATTTGCGCAATGCTTCATCCTCTAATCTAGACAAGTGATCAGCAACTTGATTTTCAGTCCCTTTTCTATCCTTAACCTTAAAATCAAACTCTTGCAATAATAGCACCCATCTAATCAACTGTGGATTCACATTCTTCTTTTCCATTAAGCACCTTAAAAAAGTGGTCATTATGATATATGACTCTCGTACCAAGCAAATAGGCACGAAATTTTTCAGTCAAAGTACAACTCTTTTGTGCTTCATTTAGGGCCTTACTTGCATGAGAAATAGGGTTAAGGATTTCATCTCCTTCTCTTTCCAATACCACAGCAAGAGAAACCCCACTACCATCACGCATTACCTCAAATGGATTACTCTAATCTAGGGAAATAATAATGGGCGCGAACACCATCTTCTCATTCAACTCTCCAAATGCATTTAGAAAGAATTCATAAAAATAGAATTTACTTCCTTTCTAAAGTAACTTGCACAGAGAATGTGCAATTTTTGAGAAATCCTTAATAAACCTCTGGTAAAAGCGTGCATGTCCTAGAGAACTTCTCATACCTTTTACAAAATGGGTGGGGGAAGCCTCTCTATAACTTCAACCTTCGCTCGATCAACCTCAATCTCCTTCTCAAAGATGCGATGGCCCAATACTATACCCTCTTTCACCACAAAGTGACATTTTTCCCAATTAAGCATAAGATTGCAATCTTCACATATTTTTAGCTTCGTCCCAGTGACTCAAACACCAATCAAAGGACTCTCCCACAATCGAAAAGTCATCCACAAACACCTCAATGTCATCCTCCACCATATAGAAGAATATCAACATCATACATTACTAGAAGGTGGCCTGTACAATGCATAACCCAAAAGGCATTCTCTTGAAGGCAAACGTACAATAAAGGCAAGTAAAAGTGGACTTCTCTTAACCCTCCGGGTCAATAGAGTTTTGGTTGTGGAGACTCGAGATATTTCATCCAATTCCACTTTCTTTGGTTTTGAACGATATTCATTTTGTTCAAGTTACGCAACCAAAGAGACATACTCTTCAACACCATCACTTGCAAATTTCATAATCACTATCGCTAGAACCTCAACATCTAGGCGTTTTTTGACTTGTACCTCAGACCTACTCTAAACCCGATAGGATATAGAAGATACCCTTTGGAGATCACCACTCTACTTCATGGACCTACAAATGTTGAACATGGATTCTTCATTGTTAAACCTACACTTCATCTGTCCTTTCTTAATATCAACCAAGGCACGGCCAGTGGCAAGGAACAGCCTCCCAAGTATAATAGGAACCTCAAAGTCCACCTCGTAATCAAGAATCACAAAATTGGCTGGAAATATAAATGACTCCACTTTCTGAAGCACATCATGGAGTATCTCAGTTTGATTCTTTACTGTTCAACCGGTCATCAATAACCACATTGCAGATGGCTTTAGGTGACCAAAACCAATTTCTTATAAATTTGAAAGAGGCATGAGGTTTATGCTTGAACCTAGATCACATAGTGATTTAGAAAAATATAATAATCCAATGGTACAAGGAATAGTGAAAGCGCCCCGATCTTCCTTCTTTTGTATAATAGACTTTTTAGCAATAGCACTAAAATGTTGTGCTCGGTCATCATCCTCTAAACTTACCGATCTCTTATTTATAACCATATCCTTCATGAACTTAGCATGACTTGGCATTTGTTCCAAAGCTTCTATCAAATAGACATTGATGGAAAGTTGTTTCAACTTTGTAATAAAACGCCGATATTTACCATCCTCAATCTTCTTCACCATTCTTTGAGGGAATTGTGATGGAAGTCTAGGAATTAGGACAACTTTATGGGGGACCTCTGCTTCTTTCACCTTTTTGTCCACCAATTCACCACTAGTTTCCACCACCTCTTCATCTTTTCTCTTCTTATCTTCACCCATAGTCGGCCGAAGTGGATTAATAGTTTGCTTACCTCTTCGAGTAGTGACTGTCATGCAATGTTTGTCAATTTTAGTATTTTGGATGGTATTGCTAGGAATAATTCCCCGTTGGTCTGGGTTCACAGTAGTGTATAATTGAGTCATTTGTAACTCAAGATGATTAATCGAGGCTGCATGTGAATCAACTGTTTGCAAATATTAGCTAAATACTTCTCAATTCCTTAGCATGATCATCACTACCATCAAACCTCCCAATCATCTTCTGCAACATATATTTAACTTGCACCATACTACAACCACCATCCCTACAAGCAACTTATTTATTTGGAGGTGGAGAATAGGGCTCACCTAGATCATTTATGTTACCATAGTTACCCGGGTTGAAGTTATTGTCACAGTTGTAGTTTCCATCTTGAACATACTGACCCTCTCTGTTGTAATTACCATAGTTTCGATCATGATTTCCTTCACCTTCATGCAAATTCTCCTGTTTGGAGCCTTGGGCGTTTGGTTGAAAACCCCCCGTCTGATCATTCACTGAATGAGTATCCTTTTTATAATTGTACTCATCCACAGGCGGTGGTGGTTTAGTCAAGTAGTTTACTGCATTGACTTTTTAGGCCCCTCCAGTGACATGTTTCAATACAAACCCGAGCTCAGTTCGCATTTGAGCTATCTTTTCACGAATCTCATCTGCCACCCGATTGTGTGTAGCTTGTACTTCTAACATATTTCTCCCAGTATCTAATTTTCTAGTACTCCAAGCCTTATTGTTGTAAGAAGTTTTCTCCAACTTCTCTGCAATCTTTCGATATGTGCACTCACTGTAAGAAACCCTTACAATAGTATCATGTACTTCTTTATTGTTATCATCTTGACCCCGATAAAAGTACTCTTTAAGTGACTCGTCATCAATGCGGTGGTTTAGGACACTCCTAAAAACGCAATAAACCTATCCGAAGAGCTACTTACCGACTCTCCCGGTAGTACCACAAAGTTGTTCACCTTAGCCTTGTGATTAAGATTCATTGACAATGGATAGTAATTGGCTAGGAATACATCTCTAAAATGATCCTAAGTGTAGTTGGAATTATAGGGTATCTTACTAAACCATATCATTGCATCTCCCATTTATGATAGAGGAAAGACCTACAACCCTATGATGTTCATATCTATGTCTGGCCTCCCCACACAAAATTTGCATATAGACCACAGTTTGGCTATGTGATCATGGTGATCCTCTCATAGTAGCCCTGAAAAAAAATTCCTTGTGCTGAGCATCTACATAAAACTATTAGTCACCATGAACGTGTGTCCATTGGTTAGAGTAGATAGGACTAGAGTCCCATCAGAATCATTAATGTTGACATTTACCCGATTAAACTCTTGAGGGAGTGGAACGGGAGGCTGCATCGTCATAGCATTATTAGCCTTGTTTTCCGCAACTACCTGATTCTGTGTATCAATAGGTGGTGGAGGATGCCATATTAACCCATCACAAAGATTTACTAGGGTTTCGCTGATTTTCCATTCTTCTAAGTGTACGATTGAGTTCAGGATCGAGTGGAATTAGCGGTTCTCCTTGGCTCGTGTACTTGGCATGCGCTAGAGCTAGACATGTGAAAAACAAAAAACAAAAGAAAAAGTAAAATTAGGAAATCATTGATTAAATATGAGTAACATTTTAAGGTAAAATTAAAGACAATATCCCCAGCAGCGGAGCCAAAATTTGATATGCTCATATTACACCTCCCTAAAGAAGTATAAGTGGTCGTATCAAGTAAAGAACCCAACTAGTAGGTTGGGGAGATCCCAGGAGGAAAATGGTTAAGAGATAACTTCAGTGTACAAGTACTTCTATTTAGTCAAGTTATTTCAAAAAATAGATAATTACAAGGGGTTTTGTGAAACAAAATTAATCAATAACTCTAAATAAAACTAGTAAGAGGCATAAAGCTTTGGTTTTTGTCAAGTTTGGAGAGAAACTACGGTGTGAGCATTCCCTATAAGTTCAAAACATCGTATTCATAGCTATAACAATTCTTCCCTACTGTGTTGCATGAAAAGTTATAAGTTAGATATCTCTAAATCATTGGTCCGGATTTTAGAGAGTTTCACCTTGTACCTTGGTCCGACTAGGTGTGTATATGCTGCTAACTCTTACATTTACTTCATATTAAGCATCATATTCGATGTATGATTTAGTAATTACTTTTTACCAATTAAGACTAGTTTATTAGATAGTATCCCGCTAAATCTATGTTGATAATTCTTTTCTTGTTAACTAACTCCTTGGTCCAGCAAGTAGCAACCAGGTAAGTTCTAACGCGTGCACTCGTTAGAAAGACTTCTAAGAGAGAGAATTATCAATACATGTAATAACGTACGCTATCACGATAGGTAAACTTTGTTAATCACTCATGGTTCTCACAACCCTAGTTGTGGATTTAGTTACCCATGCATGTAAGAACACAATTCATAGTTGTTAAAAATTAAAACAAAATCCTAAAATTCAACTTGAACTAACAAGAAATCACTTGAAAAAAAATACGGAAATTGAATTAATTCTCAAGTTGCAAAACCCAATCTCCAAACACAAAGTAGGAAAAAAAGTAATAGAATCCAAAATCAAAACTAGATTTTTACCCCCTATTTACAAAAACATAGTCGTAAATTAAAAAGAATTAAAATAAGGAAAATTTTCCAAAATATGTGGCTGTAATCGACGACCCCCACAAATGATCTGTCAATGAAATGAGGGACCATCGAGTGCCTCTGTCAGTAGAGACTTAGCATCTTTTTTCATCCTTCAGTTTGCATCTTCTCAGAATCAATCGACAAACCAACATCACGGTCTGTCGATGTATCTACGGTTCGTCACTGCCTTCCGTCGCTCCATACTTAGACTATCTTCAACTTCGGGCACTGGTACTATATCTGAACTTATCGATGATTCAACAGTACGGTCCGTTGATCAATCGATGAACCATCTATCCTTTCATAGCCCCACACTTGGTCAGATTTCTCGAGTTTCTCGAGATGCCTGAACTATGAGTCAATAGTCACGATGACGAACCGTTGATGGCCTTCGTGGGTCACCTCTACACTAAATATCAGCTGCCTTCTGCGTTTTGGGTTTGAACATTGCAAACTAAAGATAAATCATGTTAAAATTACTGCAAAAAGTCTCTACACACACAAAAATCTTTAGGAAAAAGCATTGGAAGTACCGCGAAAGCACTTTACATCAGCAGACACCCTTTTTCTCCTTTTCTTGATCAAAGAAACCCTACGGATTCTCTATATTTATTTCTTCCAGTAATACACCATTTAAAAAGGTACATTCACATCTAGCTGGAACACTTTCCAGCCCTTTGTGCTGCTATTGCAAGCAACCATCTAATGGTATTTAATCGGTCTACTAGATTTAAGGTGCACGAGTAATCAACACAAAATATTTGGGCATATCCCTTGAAAACAAGCCTAGTATTGTATTTATTGATAGGACCATCAGAATTGAGTTTTGTTCTAAACACCTAGTTTACTCCTATGACCTTCCTTTTTTTTGGTTAGGCAACTAGCTCCCAAGTTTTGTTTGTCTTGTTCATTAGTATCTCCTGCTTCATGGTGTTTATCCATTTATCTTAAGTCTTGAAGTGCTTCATCGTGCCCTGCAGGTTCACAAAAAATGCAATATTACTTTGTCGGTAGATGTCAGAAAGTAGTGTTGTACCTATAATTGGAAGATCATCCACCAACTTATTTTTCCAGTGATGAGATTCCTACTCCTGTGAAGCATTGACTTAAAGTTGATTGTCCTTTTAGTCCAATTTCTCTTCCTCAGCAAAAGGTGAATCTCTACTGACAGTCATCTTCCCTATTAGTGGATTAACATTTTTGTACGCTTTAGAGGATAAGAGCCCACAAATATTCTTAGAAGAGCCTTCTTTTCATGTTTTTCTATTTTAACCTGTGGCACATAAAAGAAACAAACACAACACAATACTTAAATAAGTCTTAGTTATGGTTTGAATCTATTCCCAGTATCGAATGGAGTTGTACAATGTAATGCTTTAGTAGGAAGCCAATTTTTGAGAAATATGGTCATATTAGGTGCCTAAGCCCAAAAACATAATGGAAACTCTTTTTCATGCAACATGCACCCTTACATCTCCATTTTATATGTTTCTCCTTTCAGTAACTCCATTTTTGTTGAGAAGTATATCGAGCAGTAAGCTGATAAGTAATACCTGATTCCTCACAAATTTTGTCAAGTTCTTCAGAATTATACTGTTTTCCATTGTCAGAACGCATGGACTGTATTGTTCAACCATTTTGACTTTTCACCATCTCTTTGAACTTCAAGAAAATTACAGTCACCTCTAATTTATATGTCTTTAAGAAAATCAAGCATAATCTTGTTCTAATTGTCAATTAATATAACATCGTATAGACTACCATTAAGTGGTGGTGTTCTTTGAGATGCTTCAACATCTATGGAAATTAGTTGCAACCTTTGAGATGTTCGACATGTTTCTTTACGAGATGACTTCCTATTCTGCATACCAAATTGAAAAGCTTGAACACATAGTAAGTGATAAACATATGTTGGTTGTCTTGTTGTCCTCTTTTCCTCCTTCAGCAACAATATTACTCGTAGATAACAATAACAAAGTCTGTTGTGCCAGGTTTCCGTTACACTAACATTCATGCAAAAAGCTAGTTGCTCTTTCTCTTGGATCAAATGAAAAACTCCTTCCTCTTATCTTCACCCTAAAAATTTCATTTTTAGTAGTGTCACTTATTTTCTAGTGATGATCTTCGAAGAAAACCTTAAATCCTTTTTCCATCAGATGTCCTACACTTAGCAAATTATTATTAATTTTAAGAACATGAAGAACCTCTAAAATTTTCTTTGTGCCAGTGCTCATCTTGATAGCTATGGTTCCAATTCATTTGACATGAAGGTGATCTCCATTTCCTGTCCGGACCTTGGATGTTTTAGTGGGATTCAACTCCTTGAATAAATTCTCACGATGAGTCGTGTGGTTAGTTCAACCCATATAAGGACAAAAATATATTTTGAATCAATTTTTCCTTACTTTTATTATTTATCTTTTCCTGTTTGAGCATGAATTTATGAATTGTTCTAAATAGTTAATTTTATTTGTAATAGTAAATTAATGTAACCTTAAAGAAGTTTGGAGACAAAACGAATTAAATATGGAAGATTATAGAATGACATCAAGTAGCAGCTTAATGGAATATACTCTATATAATAAAATATAACGAAAAATTGCACCAAACAAATAACTTCGCTGCATTGATAGCGCAAGATATATCTGAGGCGGTTTGGTAGCATACTGATACGCTCGAACTTACTTCTCAAATAAGAAGTAAAGTGGTCGTATCAAGTAAAGAACCCAACTAATGATGCTGGGATCGTTCCCACGAGAAAAATAGTTCAGACTTAACTTCAATCTATTATTAGTATTATTCAATCAATTATTTCCTTAAAAAACAAAGACAATAAAAAGGGGGGTTTTATTTCTAAATGAATGAAAATAACTAGATAAATTAAATTAGACAACAAACAGATTTAGTTGTTGGAGTTTAATCAATTAATAAAAGTAACTACGGTTTAAGTGTTCCCTACAGGTTCCTAATTTGATAATTTTAATTATAACAATTCTTTCCTAGTATCTTTCATGCAAAGTGATAAGATATGTATTTCTAAATCCTTGGTCCTGAATCTAGAAAATTTCCTTCCGCACCTTGGTCGGGCTACGTGGGTTGCTATAATAACCCTTACCTTTACCTCATATTAAGCATTCTATTCGATATTTGACTAAGTTATTACATCGTACCAGTCAATACTAGCCTATTAGATAGTACACACTAAATCTATGTTGATAATTCTTTTCCTATTATCTACCTCCTTTGTCCGGCAAGTAGCATTAAGACGAGTTCTAATGTTGGTCATCTGTTAAAAAGACTTCTAAGATAAAGAATTATCAATACATGCAAGACACTATTCTAGAATTGTTATTTTAGTTAGATTTTACCTCATTATTCACCCATGGTTCCCACAACCATAGTTATGGAGTTTAGTTACTCATAGTCATAATCACAATATTCATATATATAATATAAAAACTTATGCACTTACTTCTATAAGAAAGAATAAAATCTAGAAATTTACTTGATTAATCGACAAAATCACCAACAGTCAACTCCAGAGAAAACTGTGACAATACAAAGTATAATATCCAAAAAAATCTACTTATGAAGAATCTAACATAAAAGTATCTAATAACCAAGCGTCTAACATAAGAGAACCTAACTATATGAGAGTCTAACCCCCCAAACAAGGTTTTTTGAACTATTTATAAAAAAACAAAAACCTAATAAAAGAAGGACTCTATTTGCTGAAAATCTGTCAAAACGCGGCTAGGTCAACGGACCTCGTGATGGGCCGTCGTGGTCACGACGAGCCGTCGTGGCCTCCTTCATCCTATACTTTATAGATCCTTATGTTGCTTTCTTCATTACACTCGATGAACAGGTATGACGGACAGTCACAGGCGCGACGGTCCATCGAGGGTCTCCGTTCTGTAACACTTAATCTATTGAAATTTGGGTAATGGAAGTACTTCTCTGATCATCACGACAAACCAGCAGGACAGACCGTTATGGCTACGATGGTCCGTCATGCACTTTGTAACCCCACACCTGGTCAGACTTCCCCATCTTCCTTCAGCAGCTTCACTATGATGCCACCTACAGACTGTCACAAGCCGCATAGGTGGTAACTTTTCTGCATTTCTTGCTCAAAAACTTCCACATGCATCATTAGAAAGATTTCCTACGAATAAAGAGAATCTTACATAAAAATCAATACAAAAAGGCTTTTGGACACACACTAAACTTAAGGAAAAAGCATTAAAATATCATGAAACCACGGTACATCAACACCCTCAACTAAAATTCGTTGTTTACCCTAAAGCGACTTACTATGACTCACTACAAAATCTTTGTACAATAGTATCCATGTTTTTGCTTTCGCAATCATTTGGCTATCAATCCCGATCAATCTCATCATGTTTATGCATGTTATCACCATTGGGGTTGAATTATGTTGGATTAGACCATGACACAGACTCACCACACACTTACACCTACACTCTTCAATTTCTCACCGAGGTGCTAATATTTCTGGTATTGCAACTAGTGTCCTCACTTCAAAAGAACATCCTCATTTCCCACACAACCATTTCAGTTTTAGTATATGGATTAATTTTCAACACTCACTCTCAGAACAAATTCACAACTCATTCATACATATTGCCATAAGCTTGCCCTTATTTTCTTTGCTTTATGTTCGTTATACAACTCTTAGGATCACGGTAGGACTTTCTTAGCTTGAAACATAGGCTTAGGGTCAGGTAAGGTATATTTAGGTATACTTTAGTGACTTTTTGCCCTCATTTACATATCGGCTAAACATACCACGTTTTATAATTTTACTTAGCCTAATTTCTCATATTCTTTCACCTTGTTGATTTCCCTTCTTTCTTCATTTGTGTAAGTGACTCTCCTCTTTTCTTTTTCTTGTATTTATTGTATTGTTTTTATTATTTCACTTTTCTTTCAACTGGTTCTTGAGTAACTTTACTTTTATTCTTTCTCTCTCTTTGTTCTTTCAACCCTACTTTCCAGAGTATTCATCATAATAGTCACCCTAAACTCATGGGTTTGACATGAGTCAAAGTACACAATACCCAAAGATTGGTCAGAGCCATGAAAAGGTTGTTTAGTGCATTAGCCACCCTCAAAGCGTAAGCTGAGGTGCACATGTCCAAGGAGAGACCAGGGCCAAAACATTATTCCTAACAAAGTTCACTTGAGGTGAAAAAGAAAGGTCTAGTGTAAGCTCAGATCATTTGGATCAAAGAAGGATTAATTTCATTTTTTTTATTTAGGATAAAAATGGGCCATATTGAACATAGGCCTATGATCCTTTCCTAATTGTCTATTACTACTTACTTTTAGCAGGACTAACCAGGCAAGTTCTAGCTCAGTACAAATAGTGGACTATTAAAATCTTCCTCGTACTCAATTGACATCTCATTACTCTACAAGATTATCAGACACCAAATTCGAATTTTAGATTTAGGGTCATACAGTGGGTATCTCCATGCATGCTTAGAGCCACACATTTATCAATTACTATGCCTAGTCATGCATTATTTTGATTTCATCAGGATATCATTTAAGCCATCATGCTTCATAGTTAAACTATGTACACAAGATATAGACATGTCAGTTCAACAAGAAAAATAATCAGTCTCTTGGGGAAAAATAACACAGGCAAGAAAACCCCAAAAGAGGATAGTGAATTGGGCTACTCAGACTTCACCCTAGCACTCACTTCACATTTACCCCACCCCAACAAAAAGAAATGCAATTGTCCCCAATGCATAAAAAAATTGCAAAATGAGAGTGGTAGGTGAAGCAAACCCAGGGCGCAAAGCGCCGCCAATCAGCAAGCTGATGGGCAAGGTTCCCTGGAACCCACTACCTCTTTATTCTGGACACCCTCAGTAGCGTCCTCATCAACAACAACACTATCAGCAGTGCCTCCCGCTATTGCACCATCTCTGGATCTAGATGCCCCAGCAGCAGACTCTAAATGCCTGATCCAACACGTCTCCTAATCAGGAAGCGAGTTTCTCCTCGCAGCCTCCATCTCGCGATAACCTTTCTTTCATGCTCAAGCCTGATCCTTCTCTCGAACCTTACTCCTCTTGGAATGCTCTCTAGGGGGAGGTAGATGAATCTCAGAAGTGGCGAATAAGGCCGCCATCACCTTGTTCTCACCAGGCTCTGCAGAAGTGGCCTCAGACTCAGGCACCCTAGCCTCTAAAATCATATCACTGTCCGCTCAAAGACTCTCGACCGCAGCCTGAAGGTTCGACACGTCCACCTGAGGGGCTGGATGGGATAGCACCCGCAACTCAAAAGCGTCAAAGCGCTCATGAATCTAAGTTATCTTCCGCTCTGTATGCTGGACCTGTTTCGTCTGCAAGCGCTCTTCTGCATAAGCAATAGACCCCTGCATCCAAAGGATGGATTTGATTCAGAAGTGTAGCCATCTGTGCCTCTAGTTTATCGACCCTCCCACGTGGGACCAGAGCGGGGAACGGATCTTAGCGAGAGGAGCTCGAGGCAGTACTACTACAAAGGATAAACTCGACCGGGGTAGTGTTAGTGGTTTTAGAAGAATCCTACGTAGTCGTGCAACCATGTTCTACCATATCAATAAGATTTTCACCAAGTAGAGGCAGTTCGTGACAGGGCTCTCTGCGTGGAACAAACTCATCGGCCTCATCCCGGATGTGGCCGATATCAACAGTTCCTAAGGGAGTCTTGAGCTGATCAATTTGCCAGATGGGCACATCTGCAGACCTGCATAGGGAAGATATCAGTAAGTAGTTGTGACCTTAAAATCCCTCTCGTGCATGACCGGCTGTAGAAGCCAAGGAAAGTCCACCTCAAACTCGGCTTACATCGCCGCCATAAGAACAACACGATCCCATGTGACTATATTATCAGCAGTCGTGGGGGAAACGCAGTGGTGGAAAATCAACCATAAGAACTTAGCCGTGAAGGTCAAGTTATCCTTCTTGATGGATCCCTTCGACTTTATTACCCAGTCGGCACCCTCTTCATCAACAGACAACTGCAGGGCCATCCACCTCTTGGTGGTCTCTCTCAGCGATGACTCACGCAAGAATTGGCGATCTTTGAGAATTTGCCAACGGTAGTCAAACATGGCGGTGAGAGGGGTCCGATTGGTATCAACATCCTCCCTATAGATATCGATGGATTACAGGCAAGGAGATATCGACCTGAATGCCACATAATTGAATATGCTCAAGTGGGGCATGTTTTGCAAGGGCAGCCCACCTATGAATCTCTAACCAGAGAGTAGCCACGTAAGAGGCGTAGAACTCTTGGACAAACACTTCACTATAACGGCCCAAAAAACGCGCTGTCCACTCCAGTCTGTGTGTGGTGAAGCGATTGTAGTTCTCTGGCATGGTGGAGGGACTACTCATAAGGACTCGCCTCTCTAGTGTAAGTGTCCGTGTCATGACTCCTTTATCATTTTGAAACTTTGCGTTTTGATAAACTTCATATCGCCTGTCGACACACCACCGATTGGGCTGGTCGGCAACCGAGGTAAGAGCACGAGTCGGTGAGCCAAGAGTGGAATTAGAACTGTCAGCCTCATCAAACTAGGCACACTGTGCAGCTTTGGCGGGTGTGGGGAATTCAGCGGACACTGAGGTTTCCTCCGAGAATGAAACTCCTAATGAGCTAGACGCTCCTTCTTCATGTATAGCTGACCCATAAGGTGTGCCGGTCAGTGTGCGCTCCTCATTAGACTAGGAGGCAGTGACTACGTTGGACGCCACCTTTTTGGGCATAGCTCTGGTAGCACTTGCAGCTCGTGATGGAGTGGCAGTGCTTGGGGGCACGTACTCAGGATCATGCTCATCATCAGAGCCTATGACCAGGAGGGCAGACGGGGCGACATACATTGAACACCCACGTGCGTAAACTCGATCATGTTTTGGTTCCATTCGAGATAGTTCCTATAAAGAATCAATAATAGTACTACAAGAAGCAAACAAGACGATAAAAAATGACACAAAATAAATAGAAAAGCTAAGTTGTAATGACTTTTCCACAATAACAATTAAGTACGATGGACCAGGTGACGACTCGTCATGAGTACGAAGGACCATAATGGGGTCTGTTATCTCGAACTTCAACTATGTTGATGTGGAGACCCCCGAACGAAAGTCTCTGACAAGTATGACAGATAAGTAGGATAGACAATTGTGACAATGACGGTCTGACGTCGATGATTTTCGTGGAGACCCTTATAAGAGGGGTCTCTGACCGTCATGATGGTTGTGGAGGATGGACCGTCGAGAGTGTGACGGTCCATCGTAGATGTCCGTCAAAGGACACTTAGAAAAAGTGGAAGACCCTTAAGAAAAGGGTCTCTGACAACCATGACGGTTGTGCTGGACGGACCTTCGTAGTAACGACGGTATGTCATAGATGTCCGTCAGAGGACACAATAAAAGTATGGAGACCCTCAGGAGAGGGGTCTCAAACAGTCACAACGATTGTGCAGGACGAACCGTCGAGGGTATGATGGTCCGTCGTAGATGTTTGTTAGAGGACACTTAAAAAAAAGTAGGAAACCCTTAGAAAAAGGGTCTCTTACAACTAGAACGGCTGTGGAGGATGGAACTTCGTGGGAACGATAGTTTGTCTCATGTATACATTGGTGGACACTTAGAGAAACCATACAGGTGGATGTTGGAACAGACCCTATGATGGTCCATCGTGGGTGCGACGGTGCGTCATCGGGGTCTCGTTCTGTCATTTAGTGACAGAACAAGGGATTCAACAATCATCCCCTATGACTCAAATAGAATTTTTAGTGTTAACCTTCGTGTGTATAACCTAAATGCCTAGCAAAATAGCAATGCTAAAGCACCTCTTTATATAGTTCTAACAATGCAATTTAAGGATTCTTAACCTAGGTCAGACAAAATAGGATCAAAACATGAAGACCCAACAAAAAGAAATACGCTAATACAAATTAAATAAAAAACAAAAATGCCATGTAAATAGGTAGATATCAGAGACACACACCTGAGAATATGAGAAAAACAAGCAAGGAAGGTACTTGATTAGCAAGATAAGAACCACAGTAGGAGACTCCGACTAGTAGAGGGTAGATTTTGGGAATTTGGGTAATTGGGAAAGTGATCAGTTGATAGAGAAGACACGTAAGAAGTAGGAAGTTGAAAAGGGAGGGAAATGGGAGAAACAGGGAAGGAAATAGGTGAAATGAAGGGGTGGGAGTTTTAAAGGTTGCCAATTTTTTAAATTACCCCCAACCGGGTCGGGTCGGGCATGCTTATTAATGAAGCAACTAGACCCCGACGACGGTCTGTCATTGGTTCCTTCACGACTGTCCTAGTTTGCAAATAATTGAAAGACGTACCTGGCACGATGGATTCATGCGACGAAACGTCGCGTGCATGACAGTCCGTTGATGTGTCTGTAATAGACTGTTGCAGTATCATTTTCTGTAGAATTTCCTGGTAATATGCCGAGAAATTTAAAACCCATTAGTAGAAAATGCTACCATTACTAGAATGAAAACTATAAGTATTGGGTTGCCTCCCAACAAGCGCCTAATTTAACATCGCGGCACGACTAAAGGCACTTGATTACTAAGAATTCATCAAGATGTAATCCTTGATTACTTCATTTACTGATTCAACATGTCCGAAATAGATTTTATGCATTGTCCATTCACCTCTAACCGTTCATTCTCCTTGGTTTCCAACTCAACTACTCCATAAGGGAATAGTTGGGTAACCAAGTAAGGGCCAGTCCATTTGGACTTGAGCTTGCCCGAAAACAAACACACCTAGAATTGTTTAAATCACCAAATCCCCAACCCTAAACTCTCGTTTTTTAATTTTTAGGTCATGGTGCTGCTTGATCTTTTCTTTGTAGGATATAGCAGATACTGATTGGAGCTCACCACTCTACCTCATGGACCTGCAAATGTTGAAGGTCGCTTCTTCATTGTTCAACCGAAATTTCATCTACCCCTTTTCCATATCTACTAACGTTCTTCCCGTAGAAAGGAATGACCTCCCAAGAATAATGGACACTTCAAAATCAACTTCACAATCAAAAATAACAAAATCTGTCGGAAATATGAACGACTACACTTTTACTAGCACATCGTGGAGTATCCCTATAGGCCTTTTTACTATTCGATCAGCCATTAATAGCTACATTGCAGTGGGCTTTGGATCACCCAATTCTAATTCTTTTAAATCGAGAGGGGCATGAGATTTATGCTTGCCCCCAGACAACATAATACTCCCGCAAAATGTAATAACCCGATAGTACAAGGAATAGTGAATGCACCCTGATCTTCTTTCTTTTGTAGCAGAGATCTTGTAGCAATAACATTACAATGTTTCATTCTATCATCATCCTCAAAAGTGACCGATCTTTTCTTTGTAACTAGATCTTTGTTAAACCATGCATAACCGGGCAGTTTTTCTAAAGCTTCTACCAAAGGGACATTAATAAAAAGCTTGTTCAACATTGTTATAAGAACGCCGATATTTACCATCCTTAGTATTTTTCAATAATCTTTTAGGAAATGGGGGTTGTGGTCTAGGCATGGGAGTTACCTTTTTAGGCACATCAGCATCATTTCCAGTGTTATCTTCTATTTCACTGTTAACCTCTACCACTTTATCAGTATCTTTTGTCACCTTTTTTCTCATTAGGCGGCATAGGTGGGTCAATGGTTTGCTTACCACCGCGAGTAGTGATTGCCAAACAATGTTAATCATTTTTCGAATTTTTGACAGTGTTGCTAGAAAGAGTGCCCGGTTGTCGTGTGTTCAGAGTTGCAGATAATTGGGCTAATTGTAACTCAAGCTACTTAATCGATATTGTATGTGTATCGACTTTCTACCCAATACCCTCTAAATCGCTCCTAAATTCTATAGTGTGCTCATCACTAGCAACGAACCTCCTCCTCATTTTATGAAACATATCCTCAACTAGCGCCATACTACCTCCACTATCCCTAGAAGTAACTTTACAATTTTTAAGAGAAACATAGGGCCCATTCCTATCATTTCTATTACCATAGTTACCCCTGTTGAAGTTTTTGTCGCGGTTGTAACTTCACAATTTCTTCACGTTTATAGTTACCATAGATCTGACCTTGGTTCCCTTGACCTTTGCCCCAATTATCCTGATTAGAAACATGGGCACTCGATTGGAAATCTCCCATCTGCTCTTTTAGCTCATAGGAATCCTCCTCATAATACCATTCATCATTTGGTGGTGGTGGTTTAGAAGAGCAGTTGACTGCATTTGTCTTTTCTGCACCCCATTGACATATTTTAATACCAACCAAAGCTCAGTTCTCATTTGATCAATCTCTTAACAAATCTCATCTGTGGTTGGGTTGTGAGTGGACTGCACTGCGAAGGTATTTCTCCTAGTATCTTACTTCCTAGTAGTCCAAGCTTTATTGTTCCGGGAGATTTTCTCTAACATTTCGTCAATCTCAGCATGAGGACACTCCCCATTGGAACCATCCGCTATAGTATCCAACACCGCTTTATTATTATCATCCTTTCCCTAATAGAAGTATTCCTTCAGTGACTCATCATCTATATGGTTATTTGGAACAATTCTCAAAAACAAGGTGAATCTATCCCAAGAACTACTAACTGACTCTACTGGTAGTGCCACAAAGTTGTTCACTTTGTCTTTATTTTTTAGTTTCTTGGAGACCGGGTAGTAAAGTGCTAAGACAACGTCCCTTGGTTGGTTCCAAGTGAAAATTGAGTTATAAGGGAGCTCAGTAAACCAAATAGCAACCTCTCCCGTCAGTGAGAGAGGAATGACTCTTATCCCTATTTCATCCAAATTCAAATCAGGCCTCCCTACACAGATTTTACACACTGCCCTTACCTTAGCTATATGGGCATGTGGATCCTCAGAAGGTAGCCCTAAAAACAAACTTCTGGCGGTGAGAATTTGCATCAGGCTACTAGTTACCACAAAGGTGTGGCCTCGTGGTAGAGGGGGCAAGACAAGTGGCCCATCGGAGTCTGCAATATTGTCATAGCCTTTGTAGTATTCTTGAGGACGTGGAGCGGATTTTGTCCCCTCTGTTGGTTTTCACCCGGAGCATCGGGTAATAACTGACAATGAACATCAATAGGAGCTGGGATGTTCTGGTTTGGATTATCATCATTAATACCAAAGTTTCGATTTATGTTGCATAGTGTACGCTCTAATTCGTGATAATAGGGAAACAAGGGTTTTCTTCCTCTCTGCATATTAGGCATACAAGGAAGATAGTTCAGCAATAATAAAAAACAATAAAAAAGTACAATGAAGAACATATGTTAATCTTAAAGCTACTTTCCTCGGCAGCGGCGCCAAAATTTAAAACGCTCAAACTTACTTCTCAAATAAGAAGTAAACGCTCGTATCAAGTAAAGAACCCAACTAATGAGGTTGGGAGCATTCCCACGAGGAAAATAGTTCAGACTTAACTTCAATCTATTATTACTATTATTTAGTCAATTATTTCCTTAGAAAACAAAGACAATAAAGGGGGGGGGGGGTTATTTCTAAATAAATGAAAAAATTAGCTAAATTAAAGTAGACAATTAACTGATTCAAATGTTAAAGTTTAATCAATTAATAAAAGTAATTAGGGTTTAAGGGTTCCCCACAGGTTCCTAATTTGATAATTTTAACTGTAACAATTCTTCCCTAGTATCTTGCATGAAAAGTGATAAGTTATGTATTTCTAAATCCTTGTTCCGGCATCTTGAAAGTTAACTTCACACCTTGGTCCGGCTACGTCTGTTGCTATACTAGACCTTACCTTTACCTCAAATTAAACATTGTATTCGATATTTGACTAAGTTATTACCTCGTTCCATTCATACTAGCCTATTAGATAGTATACACTAAATCTATGTTGATAAATCTTTTCCTATTATCTGCCTCCTTGGTCTGACAAGTAGCATTAAGGCGAGTTCTAACGTTTGCCATCCGTTAAAAAGACTTCTAAGCGAACGAATTATCAATACATGCATGACACTATTCTAGAATTTTTATTCTAGTTAGATTTTACCTCATTATTCCCACAACCCTAGTTATGGAGTTTCGTTACTTTAATGAGAAAGAATAAAATCCATAAATTTACTTGATTAATCGACAAAATCACCAACAATCAACTCTAGAGAAAAGTGTAACAATCCAAAGTATAATATCCAAAAAAATTTACTAACGAAGAACCTAATATAAAAGTGTCTAATAACCAAGAGTATAACATAAGAGAATCTATCTATATTACAGTGTAACCCCAAAAACAAGGTTTTTCGAACTATTTATAAAAAACAAAAACCTAACAAAAGAAGGACCCTATTTGCTTAAAATATGTCAAAATGCTGCTGGGTCGACGAACCTCGTGATGGGCCGTCGTGGACACGACGGACCGTCATGGCCTCCGTCATACTATATTTTACAGATCCTTCTGTTGCTTTCTTTGTTACCCTCGACGAACAGGTATGATGTATCGTCACAGGCACGACGGTTCGTAGAGGGTCTCTTTTTCCATCACACTTAAACTTTTGGAATTTGGGTACTAGGACTACTTGTCTGATTATCATGACAAACCAGCAGGACGGACCGTCACGGCTACGACGGTCCATCATGCACTTCGTAACCCCACACTTGGTCAGACTTCCCCATCTTCCTTTAGTAGCTTCACTATGATCCACCTACAGACCATCTCAGACACGACGGACCGTCACAGGCCTTATAGGTGATAACTTTTTTGCATATCTTGCTCAAAAATATCCGCGTTATTCATTAGACAGATATCCTGCAAAAAAAGAGAAACTTACATAAAAATCAATACAAAAAGGCTTTTGGACACACATTAAGCTTAAGGAAAAAATATCAAAAATACTGTGAAACCACCGTATATCACATACTCATTCAACATTTCCACTTCCGCTTGATTTTTGGAAACCTGATTTTCTTTGGAATCAATTATTTTATTTAGGGTTTCTATATCTATAAGTAGTCCATAGAAAAATTATAGAGGAGGGAGATCAATCATAGGGCATCAAGTAGAAAATCGTCAATACTTTTTAGGGTTCTTTTCTTCCTATTCTTTTTCTTTTCTTAGAGAATATTGGCTAAACACCCTTGTTGTTGGGCTGTACCTGCGGATTGATTGTTGATTATTTATGGACTTTTTAAAATAATTCCTGGTTGTCATTATAACTTTTTTCTATATTCTTGTTTTGTATTTTGTGCTTGATAACCACAAGATAAAGCTATTGTCTAATCTTAAAATCAAAAGAGGAGGGGTTAGATAGACCAAATAATATAGAGAGCTCGATCGACCCATTTGATTGAGGTTATTTTAGTTTCGGAGTGACGCATGGACGAACAACTTTCTTGGTTAAAAATAAGGATTAACTATAAATGCCCGCTAATTAGTCTATATATTCCAGCTCAACAATGTAGTTAGATAGTTAACTGGAGTAGGCGACGAGTGGTCTGTAGCTCGGCTAATATAATTAACCCTATAAATGAGTAAATTGACAACTAAAATTAGTTATAAGCTAAGATTATAATACATGAGATTCATTGCATGTTGCATCCCTGGATTTCCTAATCATTGTGAATAATTTTATTATATTGTTCTTGCATTTTTTTAAAACATAAAAAAAGGCCTACTTGAGAGAAAGTTAAAAGATCATCTAAAGGAATAGATTTACGGGTTAGGACTAGTCATCATGGGGGTAACTCTGTCTAGGAGACTAGAGATCCCAAGAGCTAGATTCAAGGAGAAAAACAAAGTTTTGAATGGCGGTTTGGCATTGTCTGGGATCTAGATTCAAGGAGAAAAACAATGTTTTGAATGGCGGTTTGGCATTGTCAAGAAACTCTATCCATTCTCATGATGAAGACAATGCTCAGGGATAAGCATACATTATTAAGGATTGTGAATGAGTCAATAAATCTTAATGGTTTTAATGATTTGCTATGTTTGGTAGATTTGATCAAATAGTGTATCTATGCAATAACACAATTAGAAATCACCTATGTGAGTGTGATAATGATTGACAAAATTCCATCTCTCAATACACTCAAGAAACCAGGAGGTGTTCATGGCTGAAACAAACACAACCGTAAGAACCATTAATGATAAATTGCTTATTATGTTACTTATGGTTGTCAAGGTATACACCAAGGTCAACGATTCAAAAATATAGCTTCTACGAATTGACTGAGTATATCCGACATATGTTCACCACGAAAAGTCCAAGGGGCAACCTACTTATGCAGATGCAATTTATTTGTGCTTGTAATGTACATACACTTGTCCATTTCATAGTCCTAGAGTCATTCCCTATTCATGTGGGGGATTGTTGAGTTTATAAAAGTGTGAATGGAAAATGAAGAGTTGTGACTTTTAAGAAGAATTGTAACTTTTATGAAAGGTTGCGACTTTTATGAAAAGTTGTGACTTTTATGAAAAGTTGTGACTTTTAAGAAAAGTTGTGACTTTTATGGAAAGTTGTGACTTTTATGAAAAGTTGCGACTTTTATGGAAAATTGTGACTTTTATGAAAGATGACGACCTTTCTGAAAGATTGTGATTTTCCAAAGGTTTGTGACCTATCTGGTAAGGCACAATACGAACATTTTCGCACTGCCCTTTCTTTTCTATAAATTGAGGGATTTCATTCATTTTAAAAATAGTATTTATGGACTTTTTCTTCTATCACTAAATTTAGTATTCTAAGTGTATTTTATTGCCATTGAGTAGCACACTGACAGCGTTTTGGGTATCAATACAATGGTGACTAAGATGATTCTACCCTGGGAGGGCATATTCCAAATCAAACCTTAAATTCTATAGGGGAATAATTTCCTTAAGGGGACATTGTGCATTCAGTGGGATTGATCTTCTTTCTGTTTTCCTCCAGATTTTTGTATGTGTTAAAAATTTTAGATTTGTGAATTAAATTCAGTTCTTCTATTCTTTTGTTCTTCACTGGTTCATTAAACTTTGGTAATTTCTTGTTTCTTCAAAGTTTGTTGGAATCAGTAAGATTCTTTAGACACATATTAACAACAATTCTTCTTCATGAAAATATTTTTCTATATTTTTCTTATCTGTTTTTGGTTCTAGTTTCGCTACTAGTGTGAAATTTCTAGTTGTGAAAATGTTCTTAAAGTTTGTTGCCTTACAAAGTTCTTCAAAGTTTTGTTCTAAGAATGTTAGGAATACAAGATTAACAACAATCTTGAACAACAGGGTTGTCATGTTTGTCAGACTATCATAGATAGACTCGTCAAACTTTAGAAGATCAGTTAGTTCTAGTAGCCATGATTGACTCGCTATCTCTGTTTCTCCATAATTTTCTCATTGTGGGCATCAATCTCTTATAATTTAGCTGGGACTGTAATTTCTAATTGAATAGCATCAAGCTCATGTGGCAGTTTAGTGATTTATGTTGTGCTCTTCCGTGCATTCAAATAATTGTTTCGTGATTCTTGAATTACCCTTGTCCAACATGCTTGTACATTCCATAACTGAATTCATATTGTGCGCCTCTTGGTTTGCCTTCTCTGCTTTCATCGCTACTACCAACATTACGAATAAAAGAAAAATCATAATAGGGGTTTGGGGAAGGATATAAGATTTAGGGAAACCATTCCAAAGAAAATAGTGACGAACACATATCACTTAAAGGACATTCATCACCCAACCACAATTTATTCCAATCATCCATATCAATATGATGTCTAAATTATTTAAAGAAACAAAAATAATAAAGACTATTTTTTTAGACAAAAAAACAACAAATAAATAGATAAATATAAAAAAAAATTATAACTTTGAATAATAGTTAATTTCTAAGTCCTGGACAGCTGCTCCAAAAACTTGTTGCTCCCCAATATACACACAAGTAATATAATGTCTCTTAAAAGAACCAGATTACGAACCCAAATGACTAGTCAATTAAATATTTTTTACTAAATTATACTGGTCTAATTATGTATCGAAGCCTGCCATCAAAATTAACCAAAACTAACCATAATAAAAAATTATTATTTAACGAACAAAAAGGTTTACTGGAAAAGTTCACCAACACTGGAGAACAACCATAACGACAACAACCATCTAAACAAAAATTATCACACTAAAAAATGTAATAATGCTTGATCAAACATAACAAAAAAAGAATATTACTTGTGGAGTTTTAACTTTTCTATAGAGATCTAAAGAGTAGATTCAAGCTTTAGTAAAATAAAAAAAAGCTCAGTAAAATTAAACAACACTGCTAAAGTTGTTTGCAAAACAGATGAACGACTGCTCAAATAAGATGTTAACACAAGAAACTAATCTTTTTGACTTGAAGTATTACATAATAAATTTACTTTTAGTTATTATTGTTATGAACAATTTTGCATTATTAAATAAGATGATTTCCATGATATGATTTTGAAAAATATAAACCTAGTTTTTGTTTACGTAGAAATAATCATGAAATTGTTATTACTTATATTAGGGGGAAATGCCCAAGTACCCCCTCAAACTCTGCCCGAGATCCCGCAGACACACTTATACTATACTAAGGTCCTATTTTCCTCCCTAAACTTATTTTATAATTAATTTTCTTCCCCTTTTCGCCCTACGTGACATTAGCTTGAAATAAAAAGTCAACCACTGTTGGGCCTACAGGATAGTGCCACGTAGGACGAAAACCGGTAAAAATTATTAATTAAATAAGTTCAGGAGGGTAATTGGACCTTAGTATAGTATAATTGTGTCTCTCGAGTTTCGGGCATATGTTGAGGGGGTACTTGTGTATTATCCCTTTACGTTAGTGTGTATGACAAAACATAAAAATAAATTTCTCTTGTCCATAATTTATATTTAATTTTTGTCAAATCAAAATTTTACATGAGTTTACTGTTGGAATGAATTAAACTCTGATTGATCTCTTTCAATACATATAAACATATATGTCGATCAATAAATATTTGTTATTTATGTTTTTTTTTATTTCAGCCTGATGCGGAGATTAAATGTACTTCACCTTGAAGAAGAGATTGAGTTACAACAACTAATTAAATCACCGAATAAATACTATAAATTTATTATTTTATTTCATGTGGAATTTTAATGATTTAAATTGTTATGTTTAAGTTATTATACAGAAGTTTCTATTGTTTTTGTTTGACATGAATTTGAACAGGTGATGCTTATAAAGATAAATTTATTTAATGAAATTTTATTTGTGTTAAGTGTGTTATTTTAGTTAAAAAATTTGTTTTCATTATTTTCAAGGCTTAATGAAAATCAAATTTCACATTTATTATTAAAAAAATAATAATTTTGTAATATTTCACAAAGCAAATTATGTAAATATTGATTTATATCACACAAATTTTATGTGTAAACAAATAAAATTTAAAAATATTGAGATCATATTGTGTAGGTTTGAAATTGTCACATATTGATACTAGAAAACCTCCACCAATTCATAAGTCATTCTGTGGGGGACATCGTAGTAGTTTACTAAAACCGCTAGAAATATGCTCGTGGCAAGAGTAATTATAGCGTTTTTAAAAATCTCTGCAATTTAATTTCGGGGCCCCTAATGTGACACAAATTTAAAAAATATCCCCCAAAAATGGAGCATTTTTTTGTGTTGATCAAAAAATAAAAAGATTGTTAGTTTTGACGGTAAAAAGGAGTGTATACAATAATGAAAAAAAAAGGTGTTGCAACTTCTTCAACCTAACTTCAAGATTGCACTTTAATCATTTATCTGAATGTTAAATTGTATCAATTCATTTAAAATTTAATATTTAAGTAGTCTTATAAACTTCGTCAATTACTTCTTTGGTTCGTCTTTGTCAATCACCTTTAATAAAATTTTATTTCAAAATAAATAAATTGGAAAGATCCTCGAGTTCATTTGTGTGTGATTGGCTGACATTTTCCCGAGGTTTTCAGGTGTGTTTTTAATTTTTTTCATTTGGGAGACGTAATATTTTAAAAAGTTGACTTCAATCATCATCTTGATATTTTGATGTCGGGTTGAAATTATGTCAGTTCTATCAGCCCTGGAAGGGAATTTTTCTTTAGTTTGATGATTCATTTCGGTGTATAAGCTTTCATTTGAAATTTGTTTAATTAGGCATTTTAGATTTTGAGTTTTGCCCAAAGTTTGACCTTGGTCAACTTTTTTGGTAAACACACTTGAAAAGAATTATGTTACCGGATTGCTCTAGAATTCCGAGTTTGTCCTAGAATGACCTTTGGTTTAGTTTTCAATGTGATCGTCATGACCTTGTGGTGCTTAGATTTTTGTTTGGCATTTCACTATATAAGTGTCGTTTTTGGTAAAAACAATTTACCAAATGACCTTTGTTGGTTGTTTTTCATCATTTTTTTGAGTTTGGAATGTTGTTTCCACTAGGTAGCATAGTTTATATGCATTGACTAACTCAGAAAAAATTCCAAGCCCTAGACAGAGGATTTTGTCTTCCTTTCGGAACTACTAATGTAGTGTTGCTGGTGTCGTGTTCATGGAGATCAGTGTCTAGGCCTCTGCATTCGTGTGGGTCTCGCCGCATTCGCGAAGGGTAGCCTGCTTCACGTTAATTGTACATTGGTTGCATTCATAAAGGGCTGACTGGCCTAGCCTTTGTTTTTGCAAGCCTTGTGGCGTTTTGCAGAGGGTCAACTAAGCTGACCCAAATTATCACATGAGGTCTCCACTTTTGCGAAGTCCAGGTAACTGGAAGTTGGTGTATTAATAGACCCATTTTTCAGTTTGCATGTATCATTTCTAACTTGGTGTACGGTCGATGTAAAGAGATTTTTTTGAACGATTTGAGTGTTTCTTTGTGCAATTAATCGGGCACTTACATGGGCACAACCCAGGAACGAGGAAAGTTTATAAGGTGACTTAAATTTAAAATTGTTAATTAATTGTTACAATTCAGCATTCCAAGATATGATTAAAATGTGATATTGAAGCTAAGTGGAAGAGATGCAATATTTTATTTGTTTTTTTTATTATTTCATCTTCCTTTTCTATTACGACCAAGATTCTTTTTTCTTATTTTGATACTCGGATCTTTTTCTTAACAAAAGATTCATATTTTAATCATCTTTAGTTGATAGATTCTAATTAAGTTCAACTTCAAATAGTGAGATCTTGTAAATACACTGTAGAGTTCAAGGAAACATGACGAGATAATAAAAATAAGATTAAACAATTTATTTTATTTGTAAAGTACGTATAACCAAAAGTAAACAAGGGAAGTAAACTATTATTGAACGATACTAGAAATTTGTTTGAAATATATGATTATAAAGTAGGATAGTTATACGGTTATATGAACTACTTTATAGAGGTCATCGATGGAACAAAACTTTATACATCTCACTATTGTTTGCATGATACAATAATTTCATTCATTTTCATAATTGTAAAAAGGTTTGAAACATAATTGATAATATTTTCATCAAAAATGTGATCTTTATTCTTGGAAAGACTATCTTCACAGGTATCACGCAATCTCAAACAAGTTACGTCCATGTGAACATAGTGTTCTGGATGATTCTGATCATATTTTAAATGACAGTATTGTCAATTACGGCTCAATCTTTTTTACAATATATGAAAATGAAGGAATGTATCTTATCATCTAAGCAATATCAATAAGAATGAAATTTTGTTCCGTTGATAACCTTTATGAGACCATTCATATAAACATTATGTATATCTTACTTTAGAATATCAGATTATTTTTAACAAGTTCCTAGTATTGTTCAACTATTGCTTGCTTCTTCTTCACTTTTGGTTATTTGATGTTTGAAAAATAAAAGGAATTGTTAAACTTATTATTATAATCTCTTTATATTTTCTTGCATTGCAAAGTGTATGTAGTAGCAGACTCTCACTAGTTGAAGTTGAATTTGATTGTAATATTTCAACTAAAGGAGATCAAAATAGGAATTATTAACACACAAGTACAAAAAAAAATCAGAAGTATATTGGTTGTGAGAAAAAAAAGAGATTACAATATGACAACAAAGAAAATGATGTTGATTTTTCCCGTACTTTCAAGATTGCATTTATATCAATTATCTTAATTTTGAATTGTACCAGTTCATTTACAATTTAAAATTTAAGTCATCTTGTTAACTTTGTCAATTACTTATTTTATCGCGTTTATTATATTTTATAAACTTTTCTTTCAACATTCATCAATTATAATGACCCATGAGGTCATTTTGTGTGCTTTTACTATTTTCCCCGTTCTTGTAGATTCCATATTACTTTTTTATGATGTTGGGTTGGGTGACATGTTTCCCAAGGTGTTCGGGTGAGTATTGAATGGGTTTTTCCATTTGGGAGGCTTAAGGTTTGCAAGAATTAAATTCGGTCAACATCTAAATATTCTGATGGCAAATGGACATTTTGTTACTTCCATCAGCTATAGAAGGGTCATTTTCGTCAAGTGTGATAATCATCATAGGTGTTGACGCTTTTGTTTGGAGTTTGTGTAATAAGATGTTTTAGCCTTTGAGGTTTTCCTAGAGTTTGACTTGGTAAATTTTCTTTCTAAACACTCTTTGAATGGAATTTTGTCAGTGTGGTTAGGTCTAAAATGTGGAGTTTGGTGTAGAATGAGTTTTATTCTAATTCTCAATGTAATCGTGATGACCTTGTGGCGTTTAGCATTTTGTTTAACATTTATTCATAAGTGTAAACTTTAGTCAACATTTTTTACCAAATCACCTCTGTTGGTTGTTTCATCAATTTTGTTAAGTCCAGAATGTTGTTTACACCAAGGTAGTGTAGCTCATATACGTTGATGGGATTCTGGACGAATTCCGACCCACAAATGGAGGATTTTGGCTTTTTTGTGGAACTGTTGATGTAGTGTTTCTGGTTAAGTGTTGGAGGTGTCGCATTCCTGGAGACCAAGTACCAGGGTCATCACGTTTGTGTGGATCTTAGAATGTTCTCAAAGAGTCTACCCTTTCACGGGCCTATCACAGCTCGAGCCTATACCATGGACGTGGACGACACTTGGGACTCGTCAATATACGATCGAGAAGAGTAGACATACAGTTGTTTCTCATGTCTTAAATGAATACTCATGAGAACAATGATCATATTTTACAGTTGTACTTTCAAAAGTAACAATTTTTGTAAAATTATTCCACACAACATATCATATTTGCCTTTTATCAGTACCTAACACGGTTGTTAATGATTCACTTTCTATATGTGAGTCCTCATTTTCACCCATCACCTTATTAGTTATTTGTCTTCCGTCATGCTATGAGTTTGATTTTGCATAACTTTGATTAAAAAATTATCAAAATCAAAACAAAGTCATAAACAACATGAAAATTAACAACAGAATTCAACAAAAAGTTAAAAGAGAAAAAATTATCTCTAGAAAATAGCAACCCATCAAAGATAAGAACACAAAATCTCGAATTATGAAGTTAAAAATAAATATTTGAGTCATTACTATATACTAAAACAAAGGGAGGAATTAGAAAACACATGCCTTGCACAATCGACAAAAAAATACTAATCTATTATAATTAGGCCAAAATAACACATGAAGTACACTACACTTATATACCTAAATGCATATTCATCATTATTCAAATGAACAAACAAAAAAACTAAGTTGAAAAAGAAGAAGAAAGAGACTAAAAAATAGTTAAATGAAAAGAGAGATGGCGAATTTGTTAGTACCTATGAAAGAGAAGGATTAAGCAAACAAACTTGAGATTTGAGGAGCAATTGAACAATGAGCAAGAAGAGACGAAGAGACCTAGATGTGGATTTATAGTTTATGCCTTTACTTCTTGAGTTTAATGACTTTCTCTATATTCTATAAGGCACCATAACTATAGAAAAATAAATAGGTTTCCGTAGCTTTTAAATTGTAGCCTTTGGGAGTTAGGACTTGATGAGTGGTTGTAACACCTCCCAACCTAGTAGGCTATCCTAGGGTTAAGGGTGAGGGAAATATCCAAGGAATAGGGAAAGAGTCAAGGGATAGGGCTAGGGGATCCCAACATTCCATACGCACTAGACACCTTCCCACAAGAGTCGTGGCCATAGCGAATCCTGGTGCTACTTGTGGTGGTGAGGCAGTATGTTATCACTCCTTCATTATAGAAAAATTACAACAATAATTTATTTTTGTTAGTTTTTAATTTTCTTTAGTAGCAAAATTATTTTCATGTAATATTACAATATATCATTAAAATCGTAATTTTTCTTAAAAATTTCAACCTTTCATAAAAGTCGCAACTCTTCATAAAAGTTGCAACTCTTACTTTTCCATTCACAATATTTAAAATAATCCCCTACATGAATGGGGAATGACTCCAAGACAAAAAAAAAGTTGGACAAGTATGTGTACTTTAAAAGAAAGAACTAATTGCATCTGGATAAGTACGTTTCCCCTTGGACTTTCTGTAGTGAACATATGTCGGATACAATCGATCAATTGGTAGATTTAATATCTTTGAATCGTCGAGCTTTGGGGTATACGTAGACTACCATTTGTCATATAATTAACCCTTAACCGTTTATTTTTTTAGGTTTGTGTCATTTCATCCATGAAAACCTCATGGTTTCATGAGTGTGTAGAGAATATGCTTTTGACAATGATTCTCTTTGAAGCGGCTTACACTTCACACTCACAAAGGTGATTATTAACCGTGTTATCACGTAGATACACTATTTGGTCAACTCTGCCAAACTTAGCAAGCCATTAAAACCATTAAGCTTTATTAACTCATTAACAAGCCTTAATGTTTTATCCTTGTTCCTGAGCATTGTCTTCATCATGTGAATGAATTGAGTTGGCTGAAATTGTCGAACCATCATTCACAACTTTATTTCTCTCTTGGGATCTCTAGTCTTCTATATAGAGATACCTCCATGATGACTTGTCCTAAACCGTAAATCCATTCCCTACTTTCTCTCTAGTTAGTCCTTTTTGTAAGTGGATCCAAAACATTATCCTTTGACTTTACATAGTCAATTTTGATAATTCCACTAGAGAGTAATTTTCTAATGGTATCATATCTAAGTCCTATATGATGAGACTTTCTGTTAGACATCATTTTCCATGCCCTACCTATTGCATCTTGACTATGAAAGTGTATGCATACTAATGCCAATGGTTTGGGACAAAAAAAATAATATCTATCAAGAAATTTCGGTGTCTTTCAACTTATTCTCCGACCTTATCTTGCGTATCTAGCTTAAAGATCATTATAGAGCTAGCGATATATGTATCTTTTGAAATATTTCCAAGAGAGTGCTCCTCTAGCAAGAGTAAATATATACCCACTCGTGTATTTTACTTCATTTGTCCAGTGATCAAATTTGCATGACTATATCCTTTCAATACTGCTGGATATTGTTATAATGCAAGACATAGTTTTAAGTATTTTTTAAATACTCCAAAAAGTCTATTTATTTCCATCTAATGAGTTTGATTGGGATTACTTGTAAACTGACCTAGTTTATTAATAGCAAGTGCTATATCTGATCGCGCACAGGTCATGATATACATCATACTTCCCAATACTCTAGCACAATCCAATTGTGAGTCACTTTCTTTTTCAATCTTTTGAAATGCAAAACTTACATTTATTAGAGACTTGACAATATTGATATCCAAATATATGAACTAGTCAAGTACCTTGTCAATGAGATAAGATTGTGAAAATGCTAAACATTATGGAGTTATAAGGATTCTTATACCTAAGATTGCATAAGCAACTCCAAGATTTTACATTCCAAACTTTCTTTCTATAATACTTTTAGAAGCATTTATGTCATTGGTGTCTCTATTGATAATCAACATATCACTAATATACAAACAAATAATGACCTTGTGATTTTAATGTGAACATATTTATCACTTCCATCATTTTTAAATCCATTTTTCAATATGGTTTTGTCAAATTTCTTATGCCATTGTTTGGGTGCTTGTTTTAGTCCATAATGTGACTTAACAACTTCTCACACTTTCATTTATTTACGAGGAAACACAAAACCCTCGGGCTGTTCCATGTAAATTTCTTCCTCCAATACTTCATTTAATAGAGTTGTTTTCACATTCATTTGATAAATTTGGAGGTCATATACCACAACTAATAATATTAGCATCCGAATGGATGTAATTCTAGTAACTGACGAGTGTATATATCAACTGGATCAAAACCTTTTTTTTGTCTAAAGCCTTTGACACAAAGGCTTGCTCTTTATTTGTCAACACTTTCATCAACTTCCATTTTCCTTTTGAGGATTCAATTTGCACCCAAAAGTTTATTTACTGGAGGAAGATCCACCAAATTCCAATAGTATTGCTGAAGGTTGAACCAATCTTACTATTGACACCATCTGTCCAAAAGGATGAGTCAACATAAGACACAAGAAATGCTACAAAATCATATTTGAAAGAAGTATATGTCCCTAGACATTTAATACGGCTCTGAATCTCTTTATCAAATACATTCTCATTTTATTTTTTCCAAGATCATTTAGACCTTTCACAAGAATACTCAATTCTAATTTTAAAGCCCACACTCTTAGGTCCTATTGTAATCCTTTTAGGAATAGGAACTTGGATTTTGGCTGGACATCCCTACACTTCGAAATACTTCAAGTTGGATTTCCTTCCTTTCCATTTCTCATATGGAATAGATTGTGTCCTGGACAAACAATATTGCTTTCTCTATGAAAAGACAAAAATTTTTGTTGTTCCCTTTTGGAGAAAGGATAGTTCATGTACAAAAGTTTTGTGGTAACCCCCTGAACTTATGAATAATGCCTCCATCATTTCTTTCAACTATTAGTTTTTTATTAGATTGAGGTAAATAGGACAACAATTTGATGTATAATTTAACTTTTCAAACACATTTCTCTAAAATGAGATTTATACTCTCCATCCCTATCACTTCTTATTATTTTCCCAACTGATATTCAATTTCAATATTATATTGTCTAAACGTTTCTATTGTTTCATCCTTACCATTCAGCAAATAGACATAGTCGTGTCTAATGCTATTGTCAATAAAAGTAACGAGATACTTGCTTCCACCACAAGATGGTATTGACTTCATATCACAAATGTCAACGTATATCAATTCTAAGGGATTAGAATTCCTTTCAACATATTTACAACAATGCTCAATATACATAGATTCTACACAAACTTGACATTTTTATTTATTGCACACAAAGTTAGACAAATCTTCTAAGTTGGTCAGTTTTCCATACAAGGTATTTGTAATTGACATGTCCAAGTTCTCATGTCACAAACTCTGACTCAAGCAAGTAAGAACAAATAAAACTATTCAGTTTTAAAACTCTTTGCGAGGTATCTTTTTTCTCAAATATTTTGTTCCAACTTCTTACAATTTTGTGTGGTACAAACATTGTTTAAAGTCAACCTTGTCAAATGTCCTTTTCATAAGGACCTTTCCATAACTTTCAATTTCATTGTTATTGAACTACTTATAAACAAAGTTTTATCGGGTCCAATAAAAGCGACTATATAGTCCAAATGCTTCTCTTTTTTTTTAACTTGACAAATCACTATTCACCAATATTCATGTATACAAAAATATTTTTATTAAAATAGACATATATTTTTATGAAAAATTACAATATTAAAAGAACACAATTTTATATATATATATATATATATATATATATATATATATATATATATATATATATATATATATATATATATATATATATATACTACTAATAGAGAAACTCAATAACCACAATATCAAATATACTCCAAGAATTTTGTGGGTCTAACATAATACAAAAGTATCATTGAATTTCATAGCTTTTACTCCAATATAAAATAAGACACCAAGTCTAATTTTATCTTTATCATAAGCAAAGAATCCACACATTTTAAATGTGATCTAAAAAATATTTTTCAAGTATGTGAAAATAGTTTTTCCACATATTTCCAAGACTATCAGAATGTCATTGGCAGTATGAAACCTCTTTTGAAACTATTATTCTACGAAAGAATTATAGAGTTCCAATTCTCTTTGACAATCTTTACATGCCGTCAAAGTTCATTCCATAAAGGCACATACTCACCAACTCTAAGTCACTGTTTTCCCATGTAGCACAAATAGACATACCGTAGTAATTAGAATGTTTCTATATAACAGTGAAATTTATAGAAAATCAAAAGTACACCACAAACTTAGTTAAATTTATTCAGAATAGAAAACTTCAAAAGTTTAATCCACAATAATATGACATAATAAAATTCACAGGGAGTACAAAAATACAAAAGATCTTTTTAGTCTCCAAACAGAATTAAACAAATTCTTTATCACATAGAAATGTTTTTCTTTTCAAGCAGTCTTCCAACTATAACATTTTGATATACTTTTTTATCAAACGAAAATATGCTTCTCTCATTTTTGCAAACTACTGAATTTTAAAGGCAATAATACTTGTCAAGTATAATTCAATCCACAACATATGACTTGCAGATCTTTTTTCAAAGATACACATGATAAAAAAAATTGAAGATGTTAACTCTTAAAAACTATTTTTCACCTTAGACAATATAATTAGAAGGTTACCTGGTAATCTTTAATCGGAATACCAAAAATTTTATTTGTTGCATTCTTACTTCAACTTTGCTAAATAAAGCAACGAATTATGGAGAATTAATGTATTTATCTTCTACTTCTATGATCAGATTATCTCAATTAGTAGAATACAAAAAATAGTAACAGTACAATAATTTCGTTAAGATTGTTGTTCATCATCTATACCTAAGATACTTAGAACAAAACTTTGAAGAACATGATAAGACACAATAAACTTTAAGAACATTTTTACAACTACAAAATTAAAACCAGTAGAGATACTAGAATCAAAAATAAATTAGAAAAATATACTAAATATTTTTCTTAAAGAAGAATTATTTTCAAACCATGTTTAAAGAATCTTGGTGATTCCAACAAATTTTGTAGAAACACGAAGTTACCATAGTTTAATGAAAAATTGAAGAACATAAATTAATTCACGAATTTAAAATTTGTAACACATACCAGAATCTGGAAAAATAGAAAGATGATCAAGCCCACTGAGTACACAGTGTCCTCTTAAGCAAATTATTTCCCTCTTGTATCTGAGGTTCAATTTGGAAGATGTCCTCCCAGGATAAAATGATCTCAATCACCAGTGTATTGATACCTAAAATATTTGTTTCAGCGAGTCACTCAATGAAGGTAAAGTACACTTAAAGTAGTAGACTTAGTAGTAGTAGAAGAAGTCAAGAAATTATATTCTTAAAATGAGAGAAAATTCCTCAATTCATAGTAAACAAAGGGTAGAGAAAAAGAGTTCTTATTGTAAGTTATCGAAAAGATCACAAACCTTTGGAAAAGTCACAATCATTGAGAAACATTGTTACCTATCATAGAAGTCATAAATTTTCATAAAACTCGCAACTTTTCATAAATGTTGCCACCGTTCATGAAAGTTGCAACTATTCATAAAAGTAACAACTCCTCATATTCCATTCACACCTTTTAAAACCTAACAATAAGTGTTGTATTTAAACTATTGAGTGTCTCAGCATATGAGAAAGAGTCTTAGAGTACTTCAAACGAAAGAGATTGCAAGTTCTCTCTAAAAAACTAGCGCCATAGGTAGAAAAAAGAAAACTTTAAATTTAATCTTGCAACGCCCCATAAGTAGAACCTAAGACGGGACCATAATACAATAGCTTCACCAAGCTGCCCAAACAAGAGACTCTCACCACGAGCCACTAGATGGTTGGTTGTGATGGCCTCGACGGGCCGTGGAAGAGGTCGTGAATGTGAGTTAGGTTAAATAGCTTAAGGCTGTTGGGTTTTAAAGGTATGAGCACGAAATGCAGGGTTGTGACTCTCCTGAAGGGTTGTGACTATGCCAAAGGTTTGTGACCTTTATGAAAGGTTGTATCTTTTCTAATGAGTTGTGATTTTTACCCTTTGTTGGCTATAAATAGAGAGACTTACTCTCATTTTTCACAATCGAATTCTTTCCTTCTCTTGGGTACATTTCTTACAAAATAAAATTCATCGATCGTGTATCTGTGTGTTATTTGTTGCAATCATTTTGAGTTTGTTGAAATTATTGAAGTTTGAGGTACCACTACTTCGTTATTGCTTATCCGTTTTATCTTGGGAGGAATTAATCTACAACCTCGGGTACTTGATGGTATTAGATTTCTTAAGGAAACATAGTGGGTTCTATGGACTCTAATAGTTATTTTTTTTCTTTTCATCTTTTATTATTTCTTGTTTCCTAATCGGAATAGATGATATAACAAACTTAAGATATTTATTTGTTTGTATTTCTGTGGTAAGAAAATTATTTCTATTTTTTTGTGTTCTTTTTATTGGAAATGACAAGATAAAAACGAGAATTATTTTATCATATGATAAAAGAAATTAAGGATTAATTAGTACTACTTTAATATGTTCAAGTATATTTTCTGTAGTAAATTTTCTTTGGATGGGCAAGATTATCTTTATTTTCTTACCAAGTGCATTCAAACATTGCAACCCTTTAGTTTTCTTTTCAATGAGAATAAGTTATTTTGTGCATAAAGGCTAAGATGATGAGCACTTTCATTATTTTTCCTATGTTCTTGATTTTACAAAACTATGAGAAGAAGTAAGTTAACAAGTGGTGTCTCCTAACAATATTTGAACATGAGTTTAGTTTCTTGTTTAAATTAAATGTCTTCTTCCGAAAAATAAGAATATGATGGAAACTGAGAAATAAAAAATATAGCAAGAAAAGTGACTTGTTGGAATCATTGCTGATTCAATACGAGTAAAAATGAGGTTCTAACTTTTCCCTTGATTATTATTTTCTTTTTCTACCATTATAAATTATGACATTTATTTCATAAATGTCAGGATATGTGGTTATTATGTGATGATCTCAGGATATGTCTTTATTATTATTAATATGCATTAAGTTTAGAGAAAATAAACATTCGTAGTTTTCTACTCCATGGAAATTTGATTGTGTTTCACTTTCGGAGACTAAATATCTTCAAATCATATTTACTACATTCTTATGAAAAATATAAGAACTTCATGAAAAAAACAAATTGTGCATTAGTTCGAAGAATATAAAAACTTCACCAATTTGTTAAATTCTCTTTTGAATGAATATTTTCAATTGAGTATAAAATCATCGTTAGGAATATTAAGGCTAACTGAAATAATGTTTCATTTGAGGTTTCTAAAAATATAAATCTTTTTGGTTTACTATTTCTGAGTATAAAACTAATTAGAAGAATATAAAAAGTTCATCAGAATTTGAGGTTCACTCAGTTAACGATTATAAGAATATAAAAACTTCATCATTAAACTAGAAACAAGTTGTCTTTATTGTTAGTATTCTAAATACAAAATGGTCTATCTAGTTGTAACAAAAAGGGAAAAAGAACACTAGTGACATAAATTAGTGATTTTTGTGCCTATAATGGGTGTTTCAATGGATTAAATTTCCAAAAGAAGGCTTCATGTTGCCAATGTGTATTTCATGATAAACAATTTTAAAGCATTAAAAAAAATATGTAGAAAATAATTTCAACTACTTGAAAAATATATTTAGAACATATTTAAAATGTGGGAACAAATTCTGCGAGTATATTTGATATTGTGGTTGTTGAGTCTCTCTTTACTAGTATATGATAGACTAGTATAAAACTACAAAATTAAAATACTCCTTCAAAAGAATTGTATTTCTTGATGAAAAAATTTCACTTAAAAAATGTTATTTTCCGTGGAAAGATATGTCTATTAAAATAATTTGTTTTTGTATTGACATGAACATTGGTGAAAAGTTATATGTTATGTTTGTGTTGTAAAACAAACATTATGGTCATATCGCCCTCATTGGACCGATGAGACTATGATCATGCGTAATTCTATAACAAATTGAATGCTATGGAAAGGTCCTTCAGGAAATGACATATGACAAGGCGTTGACTCTGAAACAATGTCTATATTAAAAAAAATTATAAGAAAAAAGTGAAGAACAAAATATTTGTGGGAAAATGTTACAATACAGAAGGTCTTTTGAAACTAGTATTTCAGTTTGTTCTCACTTGCTTGAATCATATTATTTGTGACATAAATGTTCGAGATATGCAAATTACATATTCTTGAAAAAACTGATCAACTTCGAAGTTTTGCCAACTTCTAGTGCAATAAATAAAAATGTCAAGTATGTGTTGTTGAAAGGAATTTTAATACCTCGTGGTGGGAAAAAATGTTTCATAAATGTTATTGACAATTGCACAAGATATTTTTATGTTTATTTGTTGAATGTTAAGGATGAAGTAATAGAAACATATAGTCAATATGCAACTAAAGTTGAAAATCAATTGGATAAAAAGATTGTCATGATTAGAAGTAGTAGATGTGGAGAATATCAATCTTCCTTTACAAAAATATATTTGGAAAATGGAATCATCCATCAAATTACTGCACATTCTCATCTCAATCTAATAAAGTTGTTGACAGGAAAAACCCATCTTTAAAGGAAATGTTGAATCCTCTTTATAAGTTAAGGCTTACCAAAAAATTTTAGGGGTGGTGGTGGGGCTTTCATCATAGCAAAAGAGAACAACAAAACGTTTGCCTGTTGAAAAAGAGAGAAACAAAAAGTTTTGTTTGTTAGTAAAGGGAGTATCAAATAATTAGAAAAAACCTTCTATTTGTTAAGAAAGGGAGCTACAAAAAGTTGTGTTTTTTTAGGCTTTGTTGTATCATGATAAAGAATTTCTTATCATCCCTGAAAGTATATACAAACAATAACTGAAATATTGTAATTTTACAATTTCAAATATAGTTTATTGGGAAAATGCACAAGTACCACTTCAACCTATGCCCAAAATCTCAGAGACACACGTAGAATATTTCAGTTAGTTTCCAATACTTAGAATGATGTTCCCTCTACTTCAAAAACGAAGAAAAAGAGTGATAAGAAAGGGGAATGGAAAAAGGATAGTTGTAAGGACAGTACAAACGATAAAGGAAAGGCACAAATAAAGGATGGTAAAGACAAACCAAACAACAAAGATGGTAATTCTAAGGGTTGTTGGACTTGTGGTGGTACTCATTTGGCTAAGTCTTGTCCATACCGGGAAAAAGTAAACGCTTTTCTTGCTGGAAATATGAATGAAAGGGAGGAAGATGAAGAAATTATGGCTGCAATGGAAAATCCTATAGGATTGTCCTTCAACCATATTATGTTGGTTAATAATGATGGAGAAACGTCTAGTACTTCAAATCTGCATGCTTCCTTAATTTATATAGAAATGACAGTTAAAGAACAACGTGTGATGGCAATGGTTGATACAAGATCCACTCATATGTGTGTAGATGTGAAAATTGCTACGAAATTGGGGCTGAAGTTATCTAAAAGCCCTTCCTACGTCAAAACAGTCAATGCTAAGGCACAAGACATTCTGGGTACGGCTTATGGCTTGTCTACTTTGACTGAAAGTTGGGTGGGAAAACATAATTTGATGGTGATGCCTCTTGGTGAATTTGACATCATACGCGGGATTGATTTTCTAAGAAAATTTTAGTTTGTTCCGTTTCCTCACTTAGATAGAGTGATGGTCATGAATGGAAGCAATGTTGGATTTCTTAAAGGAGTTCATCCATTTGGGAATGTTAATAATGTTGCAAAGAAGAAAGACAAGGGAATGTTCTTGTCTGATATGTCAATCGACAAAGGGATGAAGAGAGATGATGACACTATACTTGCCATGTTGGTTGAAGTGAAACCTGATGTTAAGATAGAAGTGCCTGATTGTGTTGCCATATTGCTTAAACTGTATGCTGATGTTTTGACGCCTGAATTACGAAGAATTTACCACCATGGAGGGCTATCTATCATAAAATTGAGATGTTGCCTTGTACGGTTGCTCCTGCGCAGGGTCCTTATCGTATGTCTCCTATGGAATTGGTTGAATTGCGTAAACAATTGGAAGAATTGTTGGATGCTGGATTGATTCAACTATCTAAGGCTCCATATGTTTCCAACTGTTTTATTTCAAAAGAAATAGGACGAGACGATGAGAATGTGTGTGGACTACAGGGCGCTGAACAAGGCAACTTTAAAGAATAAGTATCCGGTTCCATTGGTGTAGGATTTGATTGACAGGTTGAGTAAAGCATGCTGGTTCACAAAACTTGATCTTAGGGCAGGCTACTCGAAGGTTTGAATAGCATAAGGTGATGAACCAAAAACAACATGTCTAACTAGATATTAAATATGAATTCCTTGTAATGTTGTTTGGGCTAACTAAGGATCCGGCAACTTTTTGCAACTTAATGAACAATGTACTATTTAACTATCTTGATGACTTTTTTGTTGTCTATCTGGATGATATTGTCATGCATAGTCAAACATTAGAAGAACATGTTAATCAATTAAGTTTGAATCTGTCTCAGTTAATAAAATAGTCACTTTATGTTGAAATGGAAAAGTGTGAGTTTGCTCAACAGGAGATAAAATTTTTGGGGCATCTTGTTAGTAAAAACCAAGTTCTAATGGATCCTAAAAAAGTGCAAGCCGTTATTGATTGGCAGGCACCTTGTCATGTGAAGGATTTGAGGTCGTTTCTTGGGTTGGCTAACTATTACAGAAAATTCATTATTAGTTACTCAAAAATGGAAGTAGCTTTGACAGACTTGTTGAAGAAAGATACAAAATGGGTTTGGTCTGAACGATGTGATGAGGCACTTCAGAATTTGAAGAAAGCTATTGCATCTGAACCAATACTCAAATTGCATGATTTTGAGTTAGCATTTTGAGTGCACGATGATGCGTCGAACAAAGCATTTGGTGACGTATTAGTGCAAGAAGGTCATCATGTGGCCTTTGAAAGTAGGAAATTGAATGATACTGAACAGTTATACTCAACACATGAAAAAGAGATGGTTGCTATTGTACACTGTCTTTAGGATTGGATCCTAGGTACTCGATTTGTAGTAAGAACCGATAATGTAGCAAATACATTTTTCAAGACATAGAAAAAGTTGAGTCCTAAACAAGAACGGTGGCAAGAATTTCTAGCAGAATACGATTTTGTGTTCGAACATAAGCTAGGAATACACAACCAGGTTGCTGATGCGCTGAGTAGAAAAGAAGTATTTGTTGCAGTATATTAAATTTCAAAACTTGAATCTGATTTCTATGATAGAATCAGTATGTGTGCTGCAAATGATTCATTGTATGTTAAATGGATGGGTCAAGTGCAACATGGCACAATGAGACGGTATTGGATCGAGGATGATCTGCTCTATTTTATAGGGGTGAGGATCACTGTACCATATAAGGGTGGATTGCACAAAGATTTAATGAAAGAGGCGCATGATTCTGCTTGGGCTGGACATCCAGGTGTTGAAAGGATGTTAGCTCTACTGTCTCGTTTGGCCAAAAATGGTAGATGATGTCATGTTTGTCAAGTTGACAAGACTGAACGTAAGAAGGTAGAAGTTTTGATGCAACCTTGCCTTTTCCTGAAAGGTCATGGCTATCAGTAAGCATGGATTTCATTTCTGGATTCCCTAAGATAGATGGCAAAGCATATATCATGGTGGTAGTTGACAGGTTTTTGAAATATTCTCTTTTTATTGCTGCACCCGAACTATGTTCAACTGAAGTTGCCGCTGATTTGTTCTACAAATATGTGGTTAAGTATTTTGGTGTTACGGCTGACATCGTGAGTGATAGAGATACAAGGTTCAGTGGGAGTTTTTGGACAGCTTTGTTCAATATAATGGGAACTGTGTTAAAATTTTCTACGGTGAATCATCCACAAACAGATGAGAAGACGGAAAGAATTAATCACTTGTTGGAAGAATACTTGAGGCACTATTAGACAGCAAGTCAACGGAATTGGGTGGCATTGTTAGACACTACGCAGTTCTTCTATAATCTGCACAAGTCGTCTACAACAGAAATGCCTTTTGAAATTGTTTTAGGCAAATAGCCTATGACGCCACTAGATGTTGCCAAATCTAAAATCAGGAAGGTGTCCAGCAGTATACATGGTTTCAAGGACCAGACATGAAATGTTATATGAAGCACAGGATAGCTTGCGCAAGGCTCAGCGGCGCAAGAAGAAGTATGCTGATCAACATCGTTGATTAGTTGAGTTCAATGTGGGAGACAAAGTGTTACTGAAACTTACTCCACAAATCTTGAAACACATTGTAAGTAAGCAAAGACATCGGAGTTTGATTGATAAATTTGCTGGTCCATTCAAAGTGGTGAAACGAGTAGGTGAAGTTTCTTATAGATTAAAGCTACCAGAAAGGTTGAAAATTAATCCCACTTTCCTTGTGAGTTTCTTGAAACCTTACTTTGTAGATACAGATGATCCGAACAGAAACAGGTCAAAGAGGGCTCCTCCATCAGTACACAGTATGATGCTGAAATTGATAAGATTCTTGATCACCGAGTTTCGGGCACAAGTAAGAAGAACAGTAAGACAGAATTCTTGGATCATTGGAAAGGAAAGCGTGTAGTAGATGAAGTTTGGGAGAAGGCGAAAGACTTATGGCAGTTTGATGCTCCAATCGAGGACTACCTCAAAGTAGTCTCGATGAGGACATCGAGTTCAAGTGGTGCGGTTGGTCTGTTAGGCCCGTAAACTACTTGATCTAACTACGTGCATACATGTCAAGGACTTGCATTGGTTTTGATATGAATGGGGGGAAAACAGTGCAACACAGGTTCAAGGTGCGTGGGTGTTGGCAAAGCAACTTGAACATGCAAAGTTTACATGCGGGCTGGAGTCATTGGGAAGGCAGCCTGTTGGATTGATAAGTCAAAGCTGTGAAGACTTGACAATGGCAAAAATAGAGTCAGTTCACGTGAATTGCTGAAATAAAACTATGTGTTGGAAGGCATCTAAAATATTCTAAGTATTGGAAGCTGGCTGAAATATTCTAAGTGTTGGAATGTAGCCTGAAATATTCTAAGTGTGAGAATATTAATATTTTGTGTGAATAAGGATGTAACTTTGAATTAGATTCTATCTGTTAGAAATATAGTTGTTGGAAACTTTAGTTTGAATCCTATAATGAGAAGTGTCGAACAAGTGTCATTTGTAACTGCCGCATGTAACTGCCATGTGCAGAAATTTTATAAAGGTGGAAATTTAATTTAAGGCCATGGAGAGTGATTCTGGTCTTAGATAAATCCGTGAAGCCTTCACTTTGTATTAATTATAAGATCAATAAAACTTCATACGAGTTCCTGTAAATTATGTTCGCTGTTTAACTTTGCTGCTTAAGTATTTCTATACTTAGTCAAATCTGTGTGAGTAAGTTAGGCTGAGTGTTGCAGACGTTAGCAAGACTGCCTATGGTGGCGTTCCGTAAATATAAATTGACCATCATTGAAATTATATTAGTAAGGAGTTTATTGATCATGTTTGTGATGTTAGCTCTCTTGAAGAAGTTTGTGACGCGCTCGAAAGACTGTTTACCAAGAAAAATATAGCAAGGCTATAAATTTTTAAAAATGAGTTGGCAATGTTTCAACAGTGAGGTATGTCAATCTCAGATTACTTCTTGCTAGTTAAAAGTATTTGTGATCAAACTTCAGAGATTGATAGAGAAGATAAGATTAGTGATTCACTGCAACGACTCTATCTTATTCGTCAATTGGAAAAGGAATACGATCCTTTTTGCTACATTCGTTCAAGGATGGTCGCAACAACCATGTGTTTAAAAATTGGAGAACATGATTTCTAATCAAGAAACATTATCTAAACAAATGGCTAAGAATGTTGAATATGATAATGTTCTATTTTCTAAAGTAAAGCAAAACAAGAAGAATGCATCAACTTGGAACAAAATAAAGAGGAAAAGACAAGAACAGAAAAAGGTGGAAATATACACAACACTAAAAAGTGCTACAGACGTTAAAAATTGGGCAGATCAAGAAAATTGTCGAGGAATTCTTTTTAAAGACGATGTCGTGTGTACCAACGAAGGAAATGGACAAATTAAATGGGAACGATGTGTTAGCACAAAAGTTATTACACAAAAGTTATCAAAAGATTTTGTCAATTATGCCAACAATAATAAGAGAGAAGTGTGGATTGGTTATTCAGATTTATCACATCATGTTGCTGAAATGATTCTTTATTATAGAAGATGCAAGATCATCATGGAGATTGAGACATTATTACAGCTAAAACTCGACATATCCAGTAGCAAAAGAAGGTGTTGTGAAGAATGAAGTTGTTGGTGACAAATCCAAAGGTATCAAATTGCAGGATGTTTATCATCTTCAAGGTTTTATGAAAAATCTACTTTGAGTTCCTCAAATTACTGATTCTGGAAACTATGTATTATGTAGTCCTAATGATGTGAATATTCCTTTAAATGTAAAATAGGTACATTGATGATGTTATTTTTAGTGGAAAAAAGAAAGGCTCTCTATTCATTATGTCAGGTGATGAAACTTATGTAACGAAAATAAGCCAAATTGATAATGTAGAAATTTGGCATGACAGGCTATATGATGTAGGCTATCAAATGTTGCAACAGATCTCTTCTAAAAAATTGGTAGATGGCCTGCCAACTTTGAAGATCGTCAGTGAAGACGTGATTTCTCAAGGTTTCCAATATGGAATATTTCATTGAACGTCTTCCTTTCAAAAGGTCATCAAATCAGAGAACCACGATGTTTGAATTGGTTCATACAGATTTTGTGGGACAACCAAGAACAACATGTTATAGAGGTCATTGCTATGTTATGGTGTTGGTGGATGATCACTCAAGGTTCACTTGGGTAAATTTTTTGAAGAAAAGAGTGAAGCATTATCCAAGTTTATGGAGTTCAAAGGTGTTGTTTGGAATGACTTAGAGAAGAAGATAAAATGTTTTCGTAGAGATAATGGCGGAGAATATATGTCAGATGACTTCATTTAGTACTTTCATGATAATATAATTGTTCTTCAAATGACATGTGCAGATACACCTAACAGAATGGAGTTGCAGAAAGAAACTTGTGTGTCTTACTTCAGTTTGTCTTTCATGATTGCATGACAAGAGTTTTCCTTAAGATCTTTGGGTTGGATCTATTGAATGTGGATTTCATGTGATAAATAGGTTTTCTCCTCTGCCAGTAACACAAAAAATCCCCTTTCGATATTCTATATAGTTAGAAGCGAAATCTTAACTGTTTTCGAGTTTTTGGTTTTTTTGTGTTACGTTCATGTTCCCAGAACTAATAGAACCAAACTTGACCCAAAAGCAAGAAAATGTGTATTTTTGTCTATGATTCTTATTGGAAGGGTTGGATATGCATGGATGTGATTGGAGATGCATGGATCTAAAGAGAAATAAGTTTACTATTTCTAGGGACGTGTTATTTTATGAAGTGTCATCCTTATTTTTTGCTCAAAGGGTTATAGATCTTGGAGATGATCAAGATAATTTAGAGTTATTATTTCCTTAAGTGAATGGTACAGCACCTACTAATCAACAGGTAGAAAGTGTATCTCCAAGTCCAAACATTTTAATGGAAGGAGAAGGTGAACATGAAGCAACGAAAAGGTCAGTAAAGGATAAATACAGCAAGACTACCTCAAAGATTGTGATGTAAAACTTGCAAATTATTTTATGACCTTGTAAAACCTTGTATTCTATGTGTACTTGTTCTAATTTTATACAACACTTATAAATTGTCTTGTGCTATATTTATGAAATTAGTTCCTATGCGACTAGTGAAAACAAAACAGGTTTAAAGTGATCTGCCCAGAGATTTTGATTTGACACAATTAAGTTGACGTCGATAAAGTACTTAAAGTTAAAATCATAAGGTTGTATTTGAGACTAGAATTTAAAATTGACATACTGTATATATGTTTTAAGTTAAGTTAAAGGTATTAAGGTCTAGAAATATAATAAAATATTGAGGGGCTTGCTTGACTTCACTAAGCTAATAGGTGACAAGTTGGTGCATCACCTACTTTAACTTATTATCCAGCCAAAGGACGAAGTACTTGCATCACCTAATAAGAAACTTTTGACTATGTTATTAGGCCAAGTACACCACCAATATCTGGTCCAAGTTGAATAGAAAAATAAGGGAGAAATGGACAACCAAGGCCCAATCTTTCCAAGCCCACAAGAAATAATTTGAATGGAAAAGTAGGTGCATCACCTACTTAAATTGTGACGTAAACAAAAGACACAGGTTGACAGCAAATGAAGTACAAGAAAGGTGGCAATTAGAAGCTATTAAGATAAAAGAAAATCTGATACAACGATCTCATTTTCCTCTTATCTAAATTTAAAGCTCTCAAGTTCATATATATATATATATATATATATATATATATATATATATATATATATATATATATATATATATATATCTCAAGATGAAGCAACCACCGAATTTTCCCACTAAGGTTCTAACTATTTTTCACCTTGTTTCTTCCAAATCAGCCACACGATCACCTTCTCTCCTCTATTGTTTCAAGTATATTGGATAGTTCTTCAAAGGGAGTGAGCTAGAGATTGCTATACATGTTGGAAGCCAAGGTTCTCCACTCTCTTCCAAAGATTAAGAGAAGGTTACAAAAACAGTAATTGAAGAAGAATAATAGATTTAGATTGTCAAGGTAAGGGCACAGCCACAACATTAAATTAGTAGTTTATTTGAGAATTGCAGACTTAATTGCGTATTATAACTCGTTGGATGGTAATTAAAAACCATAAATTCAAGTCTTTTGATTATTTTTTTGTGTTGAGGACTGATATTGTATTGATTTGTGTATGGGAGGTGATGGATGTACTTAGAGAGTTAATGTGGAAAGCTGTAGAGGGCAGATTTATATGCTATGGTGATACACCATAAAATTTAAATTTTGGTAATCTCACTGCCCTTAAAAATGGAAGATTGTTTCATGTAAATGTCTTTAATGGATAAGACAATTAATTAGGAAGATTATGGGATGGATACTTTTATGATGAGTTGAAATATCGCGAGTTTGTTCGTAAGCTGCTGTTAATGATTGGTTGTTGTGGATGAAGACAATGGCGTTAAAGGACAGGTTGACACTTCGTAAGCTATACGAACTGCGAATTGAGGTATGTAAGGCTATTTGATTTCCTATTTCATTGGCATGAATTCAAAACTTGCATTACAAAAAGTAAGCTTTCTAAGTGCCCTTGTTAGTGACTGGTCCATATTTATAGTTCCTACTCCCTAGAACATTAAAGTGAGAACTCTAATATATGTTTGTTACTAAATGTATGGGTTTACTTTACGAAGTGTTAGCATCCAAGGTTTAAACTTATTTCATCGTCAAAGTACCCCTGACACATATTTCCTTATATAAATCAAAGTACACATGGTACATATGTTTATATGTTGGATACATGATTTGCCCAAATGTTGTCAACTTGCTTCAATTGTCTAGTCCATCATATATGTCATCTAGTCAACATGTGTTGTATACAAAGTTTCTCATTAGTAAAATATCTTCATAGTAGTATTTTACCGTGACTAGTAAAACATATATTCATATAGTACTTGTCTGCCTCACCTAGTGTTGGGGTGTGACAAAAGTGGTATAAGAGCAGTTTGTCCTAGGGAGTCTACAAAGTCTTATCTAGTAGACCTTGCTTATGAATGTGTTGTGCACCACATTTATCATTATGGTTCTACATGAACATTTAGGAAATGTTACCTTTCTTCATTATCTAGATCGTGCGATAGAGCGAAGTTAAGAAATCAATTTCCACTTACACTTATCATTCTATTGATATTATGCTTACGATGGTTAAGGTTAATAGTAGCTAAAATATCAAAAGTTATCAAAACTTAGACTACACTGAGATTTTTTTATTCGACCATCAGTTGAGAAAGAAACAGGCTTTCCGTATGTTTAGAAATGATGGGCTACCTAGTTCCATATATGAGTTGTAGCATTTCTAAGCACATCCTCTTAGGGGGATGTATCCAATTCTTGATTTCAGTATTTCCTCCATATTGATATGATCTAATCCTATAGAGGACACTTGGTCTTAGTCTGTGATATACATAGAATTTTCAGCATTATACATGTTCTCGAAATTGGTTTTGTTGAACCAGTTTTTTTTAGTCCGAAGAAGGCAGTGGCACAATATAATAAGTGAATGTATTAGTGCAATAGTGTTAGAGATACCCCTAATTAGATTACAAGGCCCAAATTCTCACCATATATCATCCCAAATATTCTACTATTTGTCTTTTATATGGTATGTGGCAACAAGCCCAAATAAGGACAAATAATATTTGCATTCTTTTCATGGTTATAAAACTCAAGGATAAGTGTGCTAATTTCTGCAAATGATATATGTACGGTAGTTCCTATTATGATCTATGTTTTGGTTATGGAGGATTAGTATGTGACTAAAGGGTAAGGTTAACAAAGGGAAAAAATTGATTGGTTAGACCTAAGTTTTGACTACTCAGGTTGTAGATAATGGTATCTAGTAATAGTTTCGAGTAAAGGTACTTGTTAGATAGGAAGCATATGGGAATGAAGCTTGAATTACACGATCGAATATGAATGTAGAACATCTCATTAGAGATGAAAATGTCAAATTCCCTAAAGATATGAGCAAGGGGATATAAGGATTCTATAGAGGAGTGAGATAGCTGATTATAAAAGAGAGGTTGCTAAGTGTATAAGGCAATAAAAAGGTAGCAACTCTTTAATCCTAACGAGTTATAATGGTGTACCCTGGAACAACTTTGTGAACCTTTGTTGACAGAGAAGTCATTTAAATATTGATTCAAGTCTTGATATTTGGTCTTGATAATACAAAAAAAAAGAGGGGAATAGAAAGGTTACCTAGAAAGAAAGATACATGGACCTAGTTCATCTACATCATTAGTATAAAAGAAAAGTAGAGTATCATTCACATGTATAGAGCTCCTACAGGGTTCATTTAATCTTTTCCAATAGTAATTCATCAGTCATAGTCAATTTAAGGGAGAGGACAAATTGATTATGTGCTATTTATTATTATTTATTATCTTGCATGAGCACCCTCTGTTGTTTTTTTTTAAAAAAAAAATCTACTAGTTTGGACAAACCTATCTTTTTAAGCCCAAAGGGGCTAACTCTAGATTTTATGAATCATGATAAAACATTATAGGTACATGACATTTACAAGTTATTAGACTTAATGTTGTATGGTACGTTCAGGATTCACTATTTCCTATTACGACCTTCAAAAGACACAAGACATTGAGTGTGATGTGACAAAAGCTAGTAATGAAGGAAACGTTGAGCTCAGCCTCCTACTCCAAAGGATGAACGATTAAGGATTTTCTTTTCTATCTTAAGTATCGTATTTATATTGAGAAGCCAAGTCTCAATAGCAGAACACCTATAAGGATTCTTTGGATATTTAAGAGAGTAGATGGGAAACTCAATTTTATGTGCTTTGAGGTGAGTAAGAAATATGAGCAGAAGTATCCCACCCATGACTTTAATCATAAGATAGTGTTTTTACCCTTATAATGATAGAGTGGTTCTATAGGATATCTCATAGTTTTCAAAGATGGTTTGTTATAGAATTATACATGGTGCAGGTTCTATAATTTATCTATTTGTATGTCATTTTCCCTTTGTGGATTACTTTCTCACAGGTTAACTAATGTCGTAGAATACTTTCATGTAGGCGTTGTCCGCTTTGGATAGTACCCTTGTTTATTGCTATATGTTTTTGTAGGACCTTTTCCCTACATGTTATTTATTGCACTGCCTACCTTCCTCATGTCACTTGTCCATATTGTGCAGGAACTGCAAGATATTGACCAAATGACCACTTCTATATATTTTACATGACTCGAAGTTTACCTGCATAAGCATTACAGACCTTATAGATTTATTGCCCATGTGTCATGTGCTCACTTGCTCATATTTCATATATATATATTCATTGAGATGTTAATCCACCTATCCATGCTATATAAGATACTTGCTTAATATGATTTGTGTTTTGTAGTTCATTTTCTTTTGTGTCTACATGTCTTATAGTCTACTTGCTATATATTATATTTCCTAGCTTTATTACTCAAGCATCATGTGCTCATCTAGTCCATTTCCTACATGTGCCTTATATCTCATTCGCTCACACACTACCCTAGTTCATATGCTTGTGTACACCACATATTTCTATAGCTTAATGCCTATATATCATGTGCTCTATTTTTGTAATAGTCTGCCTATGTGTCATCCTCAATGTGACTTATTTATGTGTATTCTATGCCCCTATGTGCTTATTGACCTAGAGTTTTGAAAATTTTGAAAGCATGTTTCCTTGTATCATGATGTAGTGATGAATTTTACAAGAAAAGGTTGCACATATATGTAAAATTTATCAGAATCTTAGATAAATGACTTAGTATAATGCTTTATTCAAAGGTGCAGCATAAAACTTTAGAGTTTATATTAAAAGCTATGCATTCTTATAAAACTCACCTCTGAAAAGTGTCAAGAATAAAAGAGAAGGGAAAGTAGTGCGTCTATCGGTTAGGCCTATGATTTTATGTGTCCATTCCATATACAAAATTTTTGGGAGATACTATAGTTATTACTGATTGTTAAGGCCTGGAAGCTAAACACAAAATGTACAAACCACCATTGAAGTATTGTGGAAGGAATATAATATAACATAAGATACTTGGGACATAAGATAGTACGAGATCCTAAATACCCCTCCTCATTCTAGACATACACATAAGGATCTGAGATCATGTGGTACCCTTATATGATCATAAATCCTGCTAACATTTGTTCATTTGATATGTTATTTGCATGTCTTGTGTTTTGGTATATTAAAGACCTTATTTGTATTACTTCTAATAGGTATATTCAGTGAATTACATGGTCGGGAAAGGGGTATAATTTATCATATTATTACTTTATGAACCATATCTATTGAGACTTCATGTTAGACTTGTACGTCTTTTAGATTAGTCTATGGATTTTTGATAGTCCTATTTATAATGTCAAATCACGAAAATCTCCAAATGAAATTCCATGGTTAACCAAACTGTCATATAAACCATTATTCGAGGACGAATGATCATAAGGGGGAGAATATAACACCTCATATTCTACGTGTAATTGTTCTATTTATACAACACTTATTGATTGCCATGTGGTATAGTTATGAACTGGATTTCCTATGCGACTAGTGAAAATAGAATATGTTTAAAGGGAACTGCCCATAGATTTTGATGTAACACGATTAAGTTGACATCAATGTAATCATAAGGTGGTATTTGAGTCTAGAATTTAAAATTTACACAGTGTATATAAGTTTTAAATTAAGTTAAAGGTATTAAGGTCTAGAATGTAAAAAAATATTGAGGTTCTTGCTTTTAAGTTAAGTTAAAGTTATTAAGGTCTAGAATGTAATAAAATATTGAGGTGCTTGCTTGACTTCACTAAGATAGTAGGTGACAAGTAGGTTCATCACCTACTTTGACTTATTGACAAGCCAAAGGACCAAGTAGGTGCATCACCTAATAAGACACTTTTGACCATGTTATTAGGCCAAGGACACCACTAATATCTGGCCCGAGATGAATAGAAAAAATAAGGGAGAAATGGACGGACAAGGACCAATCTTTCCAAGCCCACAAGAAAAAATTGAATGGAAAAGTAGGTGCATCACCTAAGGCCTAAATAAAAGACACATGTTGGCTGCAAATGAAGTACAAGAAAGGTGGTAAAAAAAGAACCTATTAAGGTAAAAAAAATATCTAATACATCTATCTCATTTTCCTCTTATCCAAATTTTAAATTCTCAAGTTCATATATTTTTTCTCTCAAGATGAAGCAGCCATAAAATTTTCCCACTAGGGTTCTAACTATTTTTCACCTTGTTTCTTCCAAAGCACCACAAGATCACCTTTTCTCCTCTATTTTTTCAAGTATATTTGATGGTTCTTCAAAGGGAGTGAGCTAGAGATAGTTATATGTGTTGGAAGCCAAGGTTCTGACACTCTCTTAAAAGATTAAGAGAAGGTTACAAAAACAGTAATTGAAGGATAATAACAGATTTAGATAGCCAAGGTAAGGGCGCTGTCACAACCTTTAACTAGTATTTTATTTGAGAATTCCAGACTTACTTGCTTATTACAACTCGTGGGATGGTGATTTAAAACCATAAATTCAACTTTTCAAATAGTGTTGAATGTTGAGGACTGTTATTATATTGATTTTTGTATGGGAGGTCATGGGTGTACTTAGAGAATGATTGCGGAAAGCTGTAGGGGGCTGATTTATAATCTATAGTTCCAGACCATTAAATTAAAATTTTGGTAAAATCACTGCCCGTTCCATGGGAAGGTTGTTTCGTTTAAATAATTATAATGGACAAAATTTGTTAAAGTAAATAATCAATTAGAAAGATTATGGGATGTCTAGTGTTTTGATGAGTTGAAATATCCGAGTTGGTTGGTAAGCTGCTAATATTATAGCCTTAATGATTGGTTGTTGTAGATGAAGACAATGACTTTAAAGGACGGGTTGACACGTCGTAAGCTATACAAATTGGGAATTAAGGTATGTAAGCCTATTCGATTTCCTATTTCTTTTGCATGAATTCAGAACTTGCACTACAAAAAGTAAGTTTTCTAAGTGCCCTTTGGTAGTGACTGATCCATTGTTACAGTTCCTACTCCCTAGAGCATTAATGTGAGCACTCTAATATGAGTTTGTTACTAAATGTACGTGTTTAATCTATTAAATGTTAGCATGCAAAGTTTAAACTTGTTTAATCATCAAAGTACCGCTGGCACATATTTCCCTTATATAAATCTAAGAGATCCTCAATTACACATGGTAGATATATTTTTATCTGTTTGATATACGATCTGTCCAAATCTAGCAAACTTACTTCAATTGTCTAGTCCATCATAAATGAAATCTAGTCAACATGTGTTGTATATGAAGTTTCTCATTAGTAAATAGGTCTGCATATAAGTAGTTTACCTTCTCATCGTAGGTGACTCATTAAGCAGGTATCCATATATCACTTCTCCGCCTCACCTAGGGTTGAGGTGTGACAGACCTAATGTTTCTTCACAGGAGCATCAATTGTAGAAGAACTATTAAGTTATGAAGAAACAAATGTATGTCCAGTTGGGAAAGAGCAATTCAAGAAGATATTGATGCTTTAAACAAGAAAGAAACTTGTCAATGGGTACCCAAACAAGAAAAATGTTTTCCAGTTACTTGAAAATGGGTACTCCTCTTAAAAAAAAGATGGTACCATTGACTGGTCTAAAGCTCGTCTAACTGCTCGTGGTTTCTCTCAAAATTATAGATTCGATTATGAGGAGAGGTTTAGTCCGGTGGCAAAGATGGTCACAGTAATATTTCAACATGCTTAAAAACTATAAAGTTAATTTTTATATCAATAAGAAATTCAATTATTTATAGAATTTTAAAAAAATATTTCGACCAACCTTTATGAGTCAAACATTATTATAGGAGAGTAATTTTAGTGTGGCTTAAATTTTGAGCAAGTAGAATCTACCAAATATGATCATAGAGTAATGAAAATTTATTTGCTTACTCATTTAATTAATACGTGAAAAACATATATTTTAATTTTTTATATATGTACAAAATTAAAGATTAATACAATCAAACATTTTAAATGACTGATAATTTAGAAATATCAATTTTAGTAATATTTCAACGTGCATAAAAACTATAAATAAATTGTTATTACCAAAAATAAATTCTTTTTATTAAATTTTTAATTGTGTTTTGTTTAAGATTATAGTTATTGCAGCGATTATGTTACACATTATAATTTTTATCTATTTGTTTTAAGAAATGCATATTTAATAGAAACTTAATATTTCTTTCCAATCTATTAAAATTTAAATATTTCTTAAATTTAGTTTTTTCGGTACAATATCATCTAAAGCCCTCAACTTATATTTTTTAAAAAAATTAGGCAAATAAATATAAATTGATTGCCCAAAAAAATAATAAAAATGACACGTTTACTCATAGTGGAGAAGGATTTTTTAACGAATGTACTCAAAACAAGAATAGTTAGTTGTAGATTGTCTTACTAAATCGTTATTATATAAAAATATATATGTTACTCCGATGAAACTTTTTCATCACGGTAAGTAAGTTAAAGGATAATAATCTAGGTATTCATATATAAGTTCCATCTGATATTTTTTGCTAATGCATATCAATAATAAAAAAAGAAGAAACAATAAATCGATTGAGTTTTAATTATTGTTTTGCCGCATTATATTTTATGTTAAAAGATCACAATTTAAACTTACTTAGTGAATTTCGTTTTTCGAAATAATTTGTTGTGTCAATCATTCAAGTTTCAGTCTCAAAAATTATTTTGACCTTTAGTTATTGCTAGGTTTAATGTCTTCATTTACATTATATTTTGTTTATCATCTCGTTTTTTACGTATTAACATAAATAGTTTTTGATGCATGTCTTGCACATCAGACCTCTATTACGATGGAAAATTGATATCAGTCTAACTCATGTACAGAAAAATTGTAATATCAACTCAATTAACTTAAAAATAATAAAGCATACATTTAAACATACGTATACAAAATGAAAACTCTTAAACAAAAAACGAATAATCAAGAAAAAAATACATAAGAATTATACGATGATAAAATGCAAAATTTGTGAGGAGAAATCCTAGCATGGTGAACGTCGCCGCCACGTCTACCACCCAACTCTCAAGGGAGGCTGGTCATCTTTCTACGACATATTTCCCAAATCTCAACCCTAAAATGCCTATCACAGCTCCTAATTTGCGTATAGTGAAGTCTTATATTAATTCAATTACAAATGGTACTCCTACATCAATGCATATTGCATTTAAAGAAGTAACATATGTGGAAGGCGTTCCACGTATCTAATGCACGGAGGTAGAGGTGGATACTATGAACAAAATTAAAAATTTGCAGTATGTGGTCGTTGGCAAATTTAAATATGATGTAGCAGATCTAGAGGAGCTACGATTGGTAATTCCCAAATAATGTAATATTAAAGGGATTGTCAAATTGGGCTAATTCACAACAAACACATTCTTATTAGTCCTAATAAACATAGAGAAATTTACAACCATATCTCGAAAGGGACCTACTATATTAAGTACAACGATGGATATTCATATCTTATGCTCACATAAATCTTTGATGAACGTTTTAAGATTAATGAAGAAACAACTATGGAAATGGCTTGGATTTCATTTCCAAAACTATTGCCAACTTTCTTTGTCAAATAAAACTTATTTTCTTTGGCATCTATAGTGGGGAAGCTTGTACAACTTTATCTAGCAATGATTAATAAAACTAGACCAAGTTGTTCAATGGTGAAGGTACGTGGATTTGAAAGGAAGTTTTCCTAAATTTTTTATGATGGATATTATAAATGAGAAAACTGGAGAGATGCGATCTGAAGAAATTCAAATTACATATGAGTATGTTCCTAAATATTGTCGGGAACGCAATATGCAAGGACATGACAAAATTAAGTGTTAATATTGATCAAAAAGCAAGAGATAACGGTGCTAGAATAGGAGATTGGAAACGTGGTGGAGGAAAAGAAAGGCGATGCAATTATTAAATGGATTGGTAGTTGGAGACCCGGGTACACGTAGAGTTGTGAAGAGTAATACATTTTCAAGATACTACATATAAATTAAGTAAGAATTGAGTCAACCAAGTCTATTCTGGCAAAACATCAACTGATCGAGCTAAGGGATCGGATGTCAAAAATATTCCTTCAAATGTAAAAGATAATAGCAATGACAATTATCAGTCAATAGAACGACAATGTACAGAAGACAATGGTGGTATTGAGAATGAATGTGATAGTCAGCAAGTAAACCCCTAAGAAATAACATACAGAGAAATTAGTTAATGAAAAGGCTATAATTATGGTATTAAGTCAAACAGAGGCTACATGTGTATATGAAGTTCAACATCCCAGTGAGGAACTGAATTATATACCATAGGGAGCAGACTTATTCCCAAAGTTATTGAAAAGCTCAAGAAAAGGAAATCCTCAAACAAGTGTAGTGGAGAATCAATGTATTAGGGTGCAACCAAAGAGAAATACATCAAAGATTTAATCATGAAAGCTCTAATTTAAAACATTAGGTTGGTTAAATCCCAACAACCTTCCATAGAGTTCAAATAGTTCATAATTTTCATAAATTTTCTTTCATTTGTTTATTTGTACCTTTTCCACATACCAGACACATTAACAAATACTGTAGAAGACTGAAGATAAATGTGGTGAAGGCAAGCTGTAATGGTAAAATATGATGTTTTGTCAGTTCAGATTTTTATATTGAAGTGGTAAAGGACATATATTGAGCAACAATTGAAAGTATGCTTAAAACATCACCAACAAAGTCAGAAATGGCTTATTACAAATATAATGTTGAGGATAGACTAATGCTTTGGGAAGAAATATATCAACTATCAGCAGATATGTACAACCCTTGGTTAATAGGTGGAGATTTCAATGTCGTCTTGAATGAAAAAGGATATATTGGTGGATTACCAGTCCATGATGCTGATCCTAAAGATTTGGATATTTTTATCCATAGTGGTGATCTAGCAGAAATTCAATTCAAAGGAAGTCCATTCACCTGGTGGAATTGAAGAAATACAAATAATTTGATCTTTGAGAGACTACATAGAATCCTATCTAATAAATTAATGTAGAATTGGTTCACTCATATGGAGGTTGATCACCTTGATAGAACATGATCTGATCATGCTCTTATGTTATTACACATGAAGAAGGGGGTGATTCGACATAGCAAACCTTTTAAATTTTTGAAAATTTGGACTGGAATGCTGTTTTTGCTCAAGTTGTGAGGCAGAATTGGGTGGCTAATGAAAATCTGAATCCTTTCCTACTTTTTAAATAAAACATCAAAAGGATTAAAAATGCCTTGAGAAGTAGAGTAAAGAGACTTATAGTGATACTTTAAACAATTAGTGATTCGAGAATATATTGATAAAGTTATAAAGAAATTTTTTGAGGCGGTTCCCAATGTTGAAAACAGAGCAGTACTCTAGAAGACTCAGGCAGAACACAAGAAAAACTTGCACTTTGAAGAAAATTTTGGGGACAGAAGGCTAGATTTAACTAGTGTAAGAAAGGAGACAGAAATACAATAAAATTTCAAAGCATTGTGAAAGGTAGAAGAAAGAAACAACAACTTAATAGAATTCAAGATAGTCAGGTTGCTTAGCTAGTGAAGCTGAAATAGCAGCAGAGGCAGCATAATTCTATACTAACCAATTTCTTAAAGAGAGAGATGCACAGTCCTGAGAGTATTACAAAAGAGGAAAATGAAGATTTGTGTAGAGATCCTACTCTTGATGAAGTGAAGAGAGTTGTTCAGCCTAAATGGTTACAATGTTGGTGGCCCTTATGGTTTGCCAGGTAAATTCTATCAAAGTTGTTTAGAGATAATAGGTCAAAAAATTTTCAGAATGGTTCGAGATTTTTTAGGGGTAAATCTCTACTCAAGTCAATTACTTGCACTAATTTTATTTTACTACCCAATAAAGATCATATTACACCTTTGCTGATCTAAGGCCAATTAGATTGAAGAACTTTATCAACAAGATTATTTCTAGGGTTGTTGATGATAGATTGGAAGGCTTACTCCCAGATTAATCAATTCAAACCAATCAGGTTTTGTGAAAGGTAGAAGTATTATTGAAAACGTGTTACTAATGCAAGATTTGTTATAGATATCTGAAAAGAGGAATAAACCTTCAAATTTTATTTTTAAGCTTGATATGACTAAGGTCTATGATAGGAACTCTTGATTTTTTCTAATGAAGGTGTTAAGAAGATGGGATTTGCTAAAACTTTTGTTGATCTGACATGGACTAGCCAATACCTGGTATTATGTATTAATAAATCGGCAATCTCATGGTTTTTTTCATTCCACCAGAGGAGTGAAACAAGGGGACCCTCTATCTCCTACTTTATTTAAATTTTCTGCTGAAGTTTTATCCAGGTCCCTAAATGATTTATTTGAGAATAGCCAGTAACTGGGATATGGAATGCCTAAATTGAGTGTTAACATAAATCATTTGGCCTATGTAAATGATACTATTATATTTTCATCAGTCCATAATTATTGTTTAAAGAAGATTATGTCAGTGTTGAGGAAATACGAGAATCAATCAGGGCAAAAGATTAACAAAGACAAGAGTGACTTTTATATTCACCAAAATATAGTTGATGTTGATAGAACTCTGATGGAATAGTGTACAGGTCTTAATAGAGGTCAATTCCCTTCTAAATACCTGTGATGTCATATCACTCATGCTAGGAAAAGAAAAGGGCATTATTCTGATCTTATTGGAAGAGTTAAAGCGAAGTTACAAGCTTGGAAGGAAATTTTTTATCTTATGGAGGTAAATAAATGTTTATTAGAAGTGTACTTTAAAGTGTTCCTATCTATGTACTTTCTACTATTGTGCCTTCAATATTGGTATTAAAAGAAATCCATCATCTTTGCCAAATTTTTCTAGAGTAACAAAGTCAATACTAAGAGACAACAGTGGGTTGACTGAAAAAATATTTGTTTACCTAAACATGAAGGAGGTTTAGATTTTAGATCTAGGATTGACATGTCTCAAGCTTTATATGATAAACTTTGGTGGCGATTTAGAATTAAAAATACTCTATGGTCAATTTTCACGTGAGATAAATATTGTAAGAGTCAAATACCAAGTTTAGTACAATGCAAAGGTGGGTCACAACTATGGAAGAGTATGCTGATGAATAGGGATATTATTGAACAACATATATGGTGGGAACCTAAAGGTAGTACGTTTTCTATTTGGTATGATAACTTGACAAGATTGGGTCCTCTTTTTGCACAACCTACAGAATAACAATCTTGCCATTACATGACTGATATTATGATCTTCCTAAATTATATGAGTGGGATTATGATGAGATGCAAATGGACATACTGGCTCATGTAGTGGAACTTGTCAAACAAAATATCGAGTATGTGAAACAGGACTATATTTCTGACAGGCCCTGATAGACTAAAAGTTGTTCAGTTCAAAGTCAAGAGTTCATGGGAGATACTTAGGAAAAGAAAAGTGTAGACCGATTTCTACCAGAAGATATGAGTTCTCGTTCAATTTTTCTACTCGTCGATTGTGCCTCAAGATCTGAGTTCTTGAATTTCCTGTACGGATTAATAAGTCAATACCTCTCTTTATGATATAAGCTCAGGTGGTGGTATTAATCTTAGTGTGGGATTCAACCCACCAGGAGTAGATTTCAAAGATGAGGTGTATACTTGTCATTGTTGACATTGACGAATTAGTCACATGAATTTGAATGTGACTCCTAGAATGGGAGATAGATAAACATTAAAAATAGATAATGATCGAGTTAGTGGGTACTTTATTCTTACTGGGAATAAACGTTTCGATCTTCCAGAGATTCGTTCACCCACCTCAGTTGTTGATACACGATCGACAGGTCCACGCTGGGAGCTAAATTTGTGAAGCTCCATGGCTAATTTATGTAGAAGCTGTTTTGGAGATGTTATTTTAGAGGATTGACTTTTCCACTTTCCTTTTATGATATTTCTTTTTCTATTTAATTTATGGATTTCTTACTTATTTTATGGACTTAGCACGTTGGGATAATGTAACACCCCAGAATTTTTTTCTAACTAAGACATGAGCCATTAATCTTAGTGAGTGATATTTCACCAAGGAATTTAAAATTTCTTAAGCATTAGAGTCAGTTCACTAGATTAGCACCTTGATTTCAAAAATATAATTAATTTGGAAATAACAAAAATCGTAAAATTATGAGGGTTAAGTCAAGAGTTTTGGGTCAACTTCAAACGACCATAACTCCTACCACATGATTATTTCGGCGTACTAAAAGATATCATAGGAAAGATCTTCGAATTATCTTTCCATAGCTTCAAAGTTTGCTAAGTTTCGAGTTTGAATGATTTCGATACATGACCATTTGAAGTTAGGCAGTCCAACTAAGAAAGTTAGCCGAAAATATGAGGGGAAATTTTTTCATTTTTTTACCCAATAAGATTAAATTCATTTTAGTAATAATTTAGGGGTATAATCCTTTTAGGTTAAGTTTTATATATAATCCTAATAAACACCTAGGATTTTAGTTGACAGTTCAAGAAGAAGCAAAAAAAGAAAAGAGGAGAAAAGATGCAAGGATGAAGACATTAGTCGACGTTCTTGAGTATATATATATATATATATATATATATATATATATATATGATAACAAAAAAACTTTACTTATATTTAAAAGTAGTATAAGGTCTTACCTCACGTTGCAAGAGGACCATCTTACACCTTGCCATCGGTATAAGACCTTACTAAACTTAGTGGATCCACTATATCTCCTTTCGTGATCATCTAAAAACTATGATCCGTTAATTCCGATGGTGGATGCATGGTTTACATGGAGACTGAGTTAATATGAACTCGCATCCCCACATCTCTTCTCAATACTACTCCCAAAACATACTTAGCTCATACTTTTAGTAAAACTTACTTTCTTTAGGTTGAGATAATTTGTTGAACCCTTTAGCTTTAAGAAGATCCTCTTTGAATAAATATTCTCCTTTTGTTCAAAAGTCTTTTGGAACTTCTAGTTCCCCTTTTTAATAAAATGTAAAGCATTTGTAAAACTCTAGGGAATACTTAGTTCACTTATATATTTTTGAGAAATGAACTCAACTCTTGCTTTTTACTTAACTTGAAACTTGACGTATACGGAATACTTAGTTCTTTTTATAGATTTTGAGAAATGAACTCAACTCTTGCTTTTTACTTAACTCAAAACTTCACTCTTAGGGAATACTTAGTTTCCTTATATTTTTTGAGAAATAAACTCACATCTTGTTCTTTACTTAACTTGAACTATATGTCTTTAAAATAAAGTGAAAATATTTGTGAAAGACGTTAGAAAACTTATAACTTTACTTTGACCCGCTTCTTAACTTCTAGACTTAGGTCTTAACTTCTTTGACTTTGATCTTAACTTTCCTTGAATTGAATTATGGTTTCAAGGATCATGATCTCATGTTTATGGATGATTTCATGATGTTTATATGTACCTTACAGTGTTAGGAATAACTAGGAATAAGGGGTACATCAATTAGGAACTTTTGTAAAAATATGGAAAAAAACGGGGACTCTAGGGGGTCAGGGCGCTCTGAGAGGGGAAGAGCGCCAAAGCCCGACGGACAGACTCTGTCCTGAGGCGTTTTGGAGGTGCGGTGCCCCATCATTTTTCCAACGGATTTTCCGACTTTCTTATTCATTTTTCATATCTAAACCTTACCGAACTCTCATGTATTACACGCCAAATAGTTAGGATCCCTAATTAACCTATTACCCAATGATTTAGACCCGAAAAAAGTTTGAAAACATTAATTACAACAAATAGCGATCAACAACAGTTAAATCAACAAGAAGATCTAACATTTCATCAAAAGTTTCAATATTTCTTTTCAATTTAACTCTAGTGATCGAATGAATCAAGTTGGAGAGTGGGTGAAAGAACCCATCGCTAAATGATATCACTTACCTTGTTAGGGATCATCCCGACGAAATCCACGAAGGTAAAACTTGGCGTTTCTTGTGTCTTCTTCTTCCTTCCCTTTTTTCTCCTTTCTTTAAAAACCTTAGTCTATTTTTCAAGTGTGTAAACCGAATGATATTAGTTTTGACCGCCAACATATTACCCCAAAACAAAATTAATTATTGACTTTAGGAAAAGACCAAGTCACTCTTAACAAATCCGGATTTGGAACTTTCCCTGCTCAACATCCCATCTTCCGAAAGTCATACCTGCCTCATCCGACAAATTTACAAACTTAACGTTATTGGAAAGATCTTCCAACGATCTTTCCATCCATATAAAGAACTCACCAAACTCTTCTTCACCTGGAAATTATGATTGTTTGAAAATGGCCAGAAACTAACTTTTGTAATCTCAGATTTTCCATATTTCCTTATTCGCAAATTTGATTCCTTTTGCTTTTCTTATATTAACCTTAGTTTATCTAGAAAACGAGATGTTACAATGATATTATTATCTTGAGTTAACATCATGGTTTTACACAACTTTTCTTTATATTGCACTTGTTTTAAACTCATTTATATTGAATTGAGTTCAATTAAGTATCATGACTTGAGTATTTCAAGTTGAAAACCTTACGGTGAGTATCTTGAGTTTAATAGAGGTAAGTAGGTGTCCTTTTTATTCAAGTATCAAACTAATGTTATACTTTAGAATTCCCCTTACATACTCATACATTCCATGTACTTATCCAATTGAGCTGCATCTTTTGATGATGCAGACAAAGGTATTCGTAATCATCAACAGGTGCTTCATTGATATATCCAGAGTTCGAGTTATTGGTGGTGAGCCTCATTGTTTCCAAAGGAATTCATTTACCTTTCAGTTTAGTTAGGAGGTCGTGGGTCCTGTCCCGACTTCTATCTCTATCAGTTAGATGCTTCATAGATAGCTAGTATAGTTGAGGAGTCTGTATTAATCATTTATATTACTCTATGTTTTAAAGACTAAAGTTTACTATTTATGACGAGAATTTGATTATTCAAAATTGTTCATTTGAGTTAAAGCCTTGTAAAGTTGAGTTTATTGATTTTCTTCAGTTTTAAGATTTTGTATGCTTAGGTTAGTCTTCCGCTTGTAGTAAGTCAGGATGAGGGTTCACTTGAGGACCCACAATGGTTCTTGAGTGTTGGCGATGTATAGGGTGTACACTCGGGTCTCATACTTATTGTGTTGGGTTAGTTAACCCACACACCAACTTGTTTAAATTCAGCAATTTTGAGTTGGTTGAATGATAAAAAGTGAAGTTTTTGAAGAACATTGTTGAATTCTTGTTGTTGAGCTATTGCATGCTTAATGTTGATCTGATTCATGTTTTTGTGTTGTTTTTGGAGATAAATCTATTCTGTATTTAGGGTAATAATGATCCTAAGTGTTTGGGAGAAGAACCATGAAAATTTAGAGGGTTTAGAAATGAAAAATGTAGGATAAAAGTCGAGAAAACCTGTCCATAAGGCTTTCAGGCGACACGCCTCCCATAACCATACAGGAAAATCTATGCCCGTAGGGCTTTGGGTCTCCACGCAGATAGATCTCCCCAACATTGTCTCTAAATTTCGGGGCCTGGCGTCGCACACCTCTAAGAGCGCCAAGGATGCCAGTTCATCCCATCCATTCCACATTCTTTCCTACTAGTTCCTAAGTGATGAATCCATGTTTGTTAGTTGATTTCAACACTCTAAGGTATATATAAACATCATGAAATCATCCATAAACATGAGATCATGAATCTTCAGTCCACAATCCAATTCAATGAAAGTTAAGATTAAAGTCAATGAAGCTAATGCTTAAGTCTAGAAGTTAAGAAGTAAGTCAAGCTAAGTTTCCTAAAGTTTCAAGACTCTTTAATAAACGTTTTAACTTTGTTATAAGGCTCAAGTTTCAATTAAGCAGAGAGTAAACATTTGAGTTCACTTCTCATAAAGTTATTAGGGAATTAAGTACTCCCAAATAATTTATATATGTTTTCACATTTGAGAAAGAAAAGGAAAGACCAATTCCAAAGGAGTCTTTGGGCTAAGCATTGAGTAATTATCTCAAAAGAAAGAAAAAAGTTGCTTTAAAAGCATGAGATAAAGTGTATATTGGGAGATTATTGAGCACTAATGTAGGGATGACAATTCATATTGACTCAAGACTCCATGAAAACCATGTAGCTATTATGGGTATTAACAGGTCATACTTTTTAGACAATCATATAAGGTAAGCTAGTGTATCCAAAAAGTTATGCAGTTCTATGCTACGGCAAAGTATAGGACAATTCTAGTACCGTAGCCAAGACGTTGCATCACCATTAGGCTCATAGTGGTAGTTGTCGATTGTAAAATCTCCCATGGAAACTATATTATTTCCTATAAAAGAAAATTTGAGTTGGTTATTGCATTTTCTTTAACGAACTAACTGTTTTAATTATTTTTACACGATTTTATATATAGCATGTGTCTTATTTCTTTATATTAAGTCAAGTTATTCCTGATTCGATCAGAGCCAAGGTAAGTGTTCCCTCTTACTCTTTTTCAAGCTTAAGTTTTCTTTAGCATTCCAACTCGCATATTCATACATTCGATGTACTAATTACACTTGATCTGAATAGTATCATGATAGAGGCATAGGTAACTAGGATCAGCATCATCCAACACCTCATTGATCCAGCTGAGCAATCAAATTCAGTGGTGAGCCTCTTTGTATTCATGAGGGCAAATTTATTTGTTTTTCAGTTTTTCTTTTTATGTGGGTTCTTTCCCAACATCCCTTTTTGTATTATAGAGGCTTCATATACAGTCAGAAAGTTACTATTGAGTGTCTCATCTTTGTATTACTGATATTTTTATGAGATTTAACTGTCATATTAGCCAACTTGTTTACTTTAAGTTATTGAATAAGACTATTTCATTGATTTAAGTCTTTTGTTTTGTTAAGTTGACCAGGTCAAGGGCCCGATCAAGGTTTGAAATGGTCATAGAGTGGCAGCCATGTCCAGTGTGTAAGATCAGGACATGACAAACTTTGTATCAGAGCATAGAGTTCAAGAGTTCCAGGGATGTTTTGAAGCCGTGTGTGTAGAGTCCTAGTTATCAGTGTTAAGCGCGCCACATTTATAAATAGGAGGCTACAACATTTAGGATTTTCTCAGTTATTCATATTATTTTTCGTGCGTTTGAGTTTATCTCTAATTTATCCATTTATGTATTTCAGATAACCATGCCCTCACGAAGAAAATAATAAGTCGTCCAGCTAGGATAAATGTAGAGGAACTAGAGTTGCCCAATGAACCTGAAGTGAAACCTCAAGGAGAATTTACCAAACGGAGTTCTGTGAGGCTATCGAGATGTTAAGACAGCTAGTAAAAAATAAAGATGGATAACAAAGGGGATCTCGGCAAGAAGAAACTGACACTTCGAGGAATCGTGAAATCTTTATTATGAAGAGTCCCAGTTTCATCGATTAGAGAACTACCAAGGATCATGAGAATTTCATTGAGGAACTTAAGAAGGTACTCGATGTCGCTATAAACATAATAACTGAAAAATATTGCCAGAACCTAGTATGATAAATTAAAGGAGGGTAGAGATGACGATGCACCACATCTGAGTTGGGCTTGTTTTCAATAATTTTTTTGGGGTGTTTCTTTCCCTGAGAATTGAAAGAGGCTACGGTACAAATGTTTCTTACACTAAAAAGGTTACTCGTTAAGTGTGCATGAGTATGGTTTGAAGTTCACCCAATTTTCCCATTATGACCCTGAAATGGTTGAGGACAAGAATAAGCTCATTTGTCACAGGCTTGGGTCGTGCATCAGGCAAATAGGGCAAGGCTGCGATGCTAATAGGAAATATGAACATGTCCAGGTTGATGATTTATATGCAGCAGGTCAAAAAGAGAAGCTGAGGGACAGAAAACAGTATAAAAGAAAGAAAGCTAAGGCTTGGTATGAGTCTAGGTAGTAGAAGAGTGGTATGAATCGGCCACAATTTCAAAAATTAAAGGGGCATGCACATCATCTTCGAATGCACCTGCCCCTAGAGACAGAAGTGAGAATCATGACCAGAATTTGTAGAACTTCAGAGGTAGATCAGCACAGTCTCAAGGAAGTATGGTAAAGGGAGGTAGTTGGGCTCCTGCAAGTGCTAAGTTTTGTAGAACCCACCAAGGTAAATGTGTTATGGCCATACAAGTTGTTTTAAGTGTAGGAAAGAGGGTCACTTCATGAGGGAGTGACCTAAGAACATGCAGGGTAGAGGAAATCTAGGTAACAGAGCCTATTCTTTATAAGGTGCTCCAGCAGAAAGGGCAGCACGTAGAGCATCTACTTCAAGTACTGGCGGAGGGACAAACCGCCTTTATCCAATCATCAGCCCCCAAAGAGTAAGAAAACTTGTTGTCACCTGTATGATCAAAGTATTTAATTTTGATGTTTATGCTTTGCTAGACCCAGGATAAATTTTGTATTTTGTAACTCCTAATTTTGAAAATAAGTTTTAAAATCTTCTTGAGAAACTTTGTGAACCCTTCTGTGTTTCTACAGCAGTTGGGAAGTCTATTCTAGCAAAAAGATTCGATCATGATTATCATGTTTCCATCAATCACAAGAACACCATAGGTGATCTTGAAGAGTTAGACATGGTAGATTTTGATGTCATTTCAGGTATGAATTGTTTTATTCTGGTATACATCCATAGATTATAGAACTCAGGATGCCTAATGAACTAGTTATAAAGTGGAGTAGTTGTTCTACATAGCCTAAGGGTCATTTCATTTTTTACCTTAAGGCAAGGAAGTTAGTTTCAAAGGGTTGTATTTGTCACTTAGTCTGAGTTATTGACTCGAGTGCTGAGGTATCTTCCCTTCAGTAAGTTTTTACAGTAAAAGGATTTCCAGAATTCTTTCTTGATAACCTACCAAGAGATCCTTTTAAGAGAGAAATAGACTTTGGTAGAGAAATTATTCCAGATACTCGTAGTTAGAGGAGTTTGAAGAACATTTAAAAGATCTGTTAGATAAGGGTTCCACTCAACCAAGTGTCTTACCTTGTGGGTCTTTAGTGTTGTTTATGACAAAGAAAGATGGTTCCCTTAGGATGTGTATAGACAACCGTCAACTGAATAAGGTTACCATCAAGAATAAATATCTTTTACCAAGGATAGATCATATATTTGATCAATTTTAGGGGGCTACATGTTTTTCTAAAAATAGATCTTAAATCTGGCTACCATCTGTTGAAAGTTAGGGAATGTGACATTCAAAAGACAACTTTTAGAACCAAATATGGGCATTATAAATTTTTGTTCATGTCATTTAGTTTAACTTATGCACAAGCTGCATTCATGGATCTTATTAGTAGAGTCTTCAAGCCTTATTTAGATATGTTTGTTATTGTTTTCATTGATGGCATACTAATCTATTCAAGGAATGAAGAAGATCATTCTAGTCACCTCAGAATAGTCTTTCAGAATTTAAAATAGAAGGAGTTATATGATGAGTTCTCAAAGTGTGAGTTTTGTCTTAAGTCTGTGGCATTCTTCGGCCACATAGTTTCGGATGATGGGATTAAAGTTGATACCCATAAGATAGAATCACTTAAGAGTTGGCCTAGATCGACGTCTTCAACTGATATAAGAAATTTCTTAGGTTTGGCTGCATACTTAAGAAGTTTTGTTGATGGTTTTTCTTCTATCTCGTCTCTTTTGACCAAGTTGACTAAGAAAAAAAATTAGGTTTCAATGGTTGGAAGCTTGTGATAAAAGCTTTCAGGAGTTGAAAAAGACTAATGCCCCAATCTTGACCTTACTATAAGGAACTCAATGTTTTGTGGTGTACTATGATGCATCTAGATTTGGATTGAGATGTGTGTTAATAAAGAATAACAAGGTTATAAATTATGCATCCAACAATTAGAAGTTCATGAGAAAAATTGAATAACCCATGACATAGAATTGTATGTTGTAGTTTTTGGTTTGAATATTTGGAGGCAGTACTTGTTTGTTGTTCATGTCGGTATATTCACTGAACACAAGAACTTACAATATGTGTTTACTCAAAGAGAGATTAATCTCAGAGAATGAAGGTGGTTAGAATTGCTAAAGGATTATAACATGAGTATTCTTTACCACCCAGGTAAGACTAATGCGGTTGTTGATTATTTAAGCAGTTTATGTATGGTAAGTACATCCCATATTGAGGAAGAAAAGAGGGAGTTAGCCAAATATGTGCGCAAACTTGCGCGCTTGGGGGTCAGACTTATGGATTCCACAGAAGAAGGAATAATGGTGACCAACGAGGTTGCATCATTAGTAGTGTCAATGGTGAAACAAAAAACCAGATCAAGACCCCATTTGGGTTGATGTGAAGGCAAATGTTCATAATCAAAGAGTATTAGCTTTTAAACAAGGGGAGATGGTGTGCTAAAGTATCAAGGTAGATTATGTGTACCTAGGGTGGATGGACTCCAAAAAAGGATCCTGGAGGAAACTGGTATCTCCAAGTATTCCATTCATCTGGGTTCCACAAAGATGTACCACGATTTGATAGAGATATACTGGTGGGAATCTATGAAGAAGGGCATTGCTAAATTTGTTGCCAAGTTTCCGAATGGACAACAAGTGAAAGTAGAATACCAAAAGGCTTACAGGGTTGACTCAGAATATAGAACTTTCAAGAATTCATCACGGGATTTCCAAGGTCTCGCTGGCAGCATAATTAAATTTGAGTGATTGTCGATTGAATGACAAAATCAGCCCACTTTTTGCCGGTAAAGAGCACTCATTCAATAGAGGATTACGCAAAGTTATATATTTAGGAAGTGGTGAGACTTCATGGTTTCGTAGTTTTGATCATTTCATATAGAGGTGCACAATTTACTCCACAGTTCTCGAAATTATTAAAAAAAGGTTTAGGTTCAAACGTGAACTTAAGCTTTGTTTTTCATCCTCAGACGGATGGGAAAGTGGAACGTACTATCCAGACCTTAGAAAATATTTTGAGGGATTGTGTGATTTATTTCAAGAGGAATTGGTATGATCACCTACCTCTCACTGAGTTCGCTTACAACAACAGTTATCATTCGAGCATCCAAATGGCTTCTTATATATAAAGTTCTTTATGGGAGAATATGTAGATCTCCTATTGGGTGGTTCGAAATTTGTGAAACAGGGTTAATAGGACAAGATCTAGTTCACCAAGCCATGGATAAGTTGAAGGTGATTAACGAGAGATTCAAAATTGTACAGAGTCCTCAAAAATCTTACACAAATCTTAGGAGGAAGCCGTTAGTGTTCAAAGTGAATGATTGAGTATACTTGAAGGTTTCACCAATGAAGGATGTTATGAGGTTTGATAAAAAGGGGAAAATTTGTCCCCGATATATTGGACCTTATCGCATATCCAAAAGGATTTGCAATGTAGCTTATAGGTTAGAGCTACCACAAGAGTTGGCACCAGTTCATCCGGTGTTTCACATCTCTATGTTAAAGAAGTGTATGGGCGATCCTTTATTGATCGTACCAAATCAAAATGTGTGGATTAAGGATATCTTATCATATAAAGAGATTCTGGTTCAGATTTTAGATCTCCAAGTTCGCAAGTTAAAAACAAAGGAGGTTGCATCAGTCAAGATCCTTTGGACGAACCAATTTGTTGAAGAAGCGACTTGGGAAGATGAAGAGGATATATACACATCTCTTTGAATCCGCAGAGAATGCAAATCAATGTACTTATTCTATTCTTTGTACTATTTAAACTATGAGTAAGCATGTGGTTCCTTGCTTTTGTTTTTGAGTGTTAAACTTGATGTTACTATCCTTAGCTTAGTAAAAGAAATATCATTCAAGGAAAAATGTTCCCAAGGAGGGAGATATTGTAACATCTCTTAAATTTGAAATAGCTAAGAATAATTTAAGATACTAAAAATAATCATTTTTGGAAAATCTTAATCTGGACTTAAGTAAGGGTAATCTAGTCTTTTCACCAATTAATTTCCTATTTCGTTTTAGTAATTTATTAGGGTAAAAAATAAGTTTAGTTCAGTTTTGGAAAATTAAAATCAGGCTTCGGCTTTAAAAAGTGAGAAAAGAAGAAGGAAAGGGAAAAAAGTCAAGAATTCGCCAAGAACATCAAGATTAGCGAGAGGAATTCATTAAGGTGATTCATATCAAGGTATGTAAGATATTTTTGTGTTGGGTTAGCTTACCCACACACCAAATATTTTAAATTCATCAATTTTGAGTTGGTTTAACGATAAAAAGTGAAGTTCTTGAAGAAAATTGTTGAATATTTGTTGGTTGAGTTGTTGCATGACTAATGTTGATTTGATTTGTGTTTCTGGGTTGTTTTTTTGAGTCAAATCTATTCGGTATTCAGTGTAATAATGATCCTAAGAGTTTGGGTAAAGCATCATCGAAGTGAAGAGGGTTTCGATATACAAATCGGAGGAGAAAGGTCGAGCACGTTAATCTATAAGGCCTTCGAGCATCGCACCTCCCATAGACCCATAGGACTATATACGTCCGTAGGGACCTGAGGCGTCGTGCTAGCTGAGCACCCCAACTTGGCCTCTGAAGTTTGGGTCTTGGAACCTCACGCCTCTGAGAGTTCCAAGGCGTCCGGTTCACCCCATTAATTCCCCTACTCTTTCATACTAGTTTGTAAGTGTTGTATCCATGATTCTTAGTTGATTCGAATGCTCTAAGGTACATTTAAACATCATGAAATCATCCATAAACATGATATTATGAACTTTGAATTCATAATCCAATTCAAGTAATGTTAATATTAATGTCAAATAAGTTATGAGTTAAGTCTAGAAGTTAAGAAGAAGTCAAACCAAAGTTTCCTAAAGTATCAAGAATCTTAAGAAATGCTTTAAGTTCGTTTTAATGCTAATGTATCAATTTAAGCAAAGAGTAAATATTTGAGTTCACTTCTCAAACATTTATTTGGGAACTAAGTATTCCCGAAGAAGTTATAAGTTTTTTCACATATGGGAAAGAAAGGGGAACACTGACTTCAAAGGAGACATTGGGCTAAGCATTGAGGAATTATCTCAAACTAAAGAAAGAAGTTGCTTTAAAAGCATGAGCTAATGTATATTTTTGGAGTAGTACTGAGCACCGATGTGGGGATGAGAGTTCATATGAACTCAAGTCTCCATGAAAATCGTGGAGTCATCATGGGTATTCAGGGGTCATACTTTTTAGATGATCATGTAAGTTAAGCTAGTGGATCCACTAAGTTAAGAAGTTCTATGTTACACAAAGTATAGGACAGTTCTGGCAGCGTGGGCCATACTCTATCACCACTTAGGTTCATAGTGGTGGTTGTCGGTTAGAGAATCTCCCAGATAAACTATATTATTTTATATATAAGAAATGTTGAATTTGTTATTGCATTTTTCTTAACGAACTAAGTGTTTTCATTGTGTTTACACACTTTTATATATTTCATGTTTCTTATTTCTTAAGATTAAGTCAATTTATTCATGAGTTTAGTAGAGCCAAGGTAAGTGTTCCCTCTTACTTTTTTTTAAGCTTAAGTTGTGGTTAGCATTCCAACCCACATACTCGTACATTAAATGTACTGATGTGAGTTGGCCTGCATCATATCATGATGTAGACGTAGGTAACCAGGATCAGCATCATCTAGCGCCTCGTTGATCCAGCTGAGCACTCGGAGTCAGTGGTGAGCCTTCTTGCATTTTGGAGGACACATTTATTTGTTTTTCAGTCTTTCTTGTTATAGGAGGTTGTGGGGTGTGTTCCAACTTCCCTTTTAGCATTATAGAGGCTTCATAGACGGTTAGTATTAAGTCTCTCATCTTTGTGTTATTGATATTTTGTTAGAGACTTAAGTGTCATTTTGGACAAATTATTTACTTTAAGTTATTTAAGGAGACAATTTCATTGAGTTAAGTCTTTGCTGAGTTAAATAAGTCAGGCCAAAGGTCCGGTCGAGGTCACTAATGATATTGAGTGTCGTCCACGTCCAAGGTGTAGGCTCGGGGCGTGACAGTCATTCAAATTTCTATCCAAAAAAAATTTGACTTTTGATTTAGGTTAGATTTAATGTCTTTGTTAGCGTTATATTTATTTTTATGGCCATGTCTTCTACCTGGCTTAATCCTTATACACAAAAAGGTGCAACAAGTATAGAGTGCATATGATTATCACCTAGGGGTAGTTTAATAGAGTTTATAAAAATAATACCCAATAGAGTGTATTAGTAATGCATATAATGTTTATATTTGTATTAGTTATGCATAAATTATCTCTTACGCTAAGTAAACTTTAATTACTAACCCTTCTAAGAAGCGATAACGAGTTATATCTTAAAAAATCATTTTCCAAAAATTGATACTATGAAACAATCACCTCAGCTTAAAATTTAAGAATGTAGTTTTTCGAAACTCTAGTGACTCAATTCCTTAAATGGTCACCCAAGTTAAGGGAATTGCTTTATTTATGTTTAATTTAGGACCAAATTATCACTCAACTATCAATATTTCCTCGAAACATACTTGACATTCAAAAGCATCACTCTCTCCTAGTTGGCATGACATGTCATTAAATTCTTTTTTTTAATAATAGACTAATTAATTCATTAAACTCATTTAATTGAAATAATGATCATACTTTTTATTATTAATTTATTAAGAATAAATTTTCATACTCAAAATATTTAATCATAATTAAACTTTTTATTTTTTATGTTATGTAGAATTTGTTTTTAAAAAACGTACTTTAATCTCATCAATTTTGATTACTTATAAACACATACATTGACAAATATATTAATATACAAATTAGTCATGAACACTAATTTACTTCAATTAATCATAAATTTTATAATGAAGCAATAATACTAAAGGTCAGTTAACTATTAAAAAATAATTATTTGGGTGCTTTGTAATCCATATGTACTTACAATATCTTTTTTAAAAAGGAAAGAGTAAGCGAATAATATTTATTGAAAATAAACTTTAGATCTTTATTTACCAGTATACTAACCTCATATAATATACAAAAATAATTGAATTAAAATAGGAAATTCAATTAAGTTTCGGGGCTGGAACTGATGGAACTTGTGGTGTTCTTGAACTAGGGTTCTCCAGCTTTCTTCTCCTATCTTGCTTCTAATTTCTAAGTTTTGATTTATTGATTTGACTTGGATATGTTTTAATTATGTTTCTAGGTTTAAACTGAATAAAATTTGATTATTTAGGGTCAAAACTACGTTACTTAGGGTTTAAACAGAGTAGGAAAGGTCAAAAACACCCCTTGGAAGGTTGTTATCGGGCCTCACGACAGCCAGGACCGACGTTCCATCTTGAGCCCGATGCCCCGTCGTTGGGTTCGTAGTGAGGGCCTGTTCGACAGGACTTTACTAAAATGGGCATAACTTTTTACTCGAAGATCTTATTTTAGAAAGGTCGGTTGATATGGAAAGATAATTCACTTATCTATGTGTGGGTTGGTAATAGGAGACCTAATTCATTTTTTTTCTAAGATTTATGATGATTTAAATTGACCCAAATTCATTTCCCTTTAACTGGAGGCAAATTTTCCACCTACGGACAGTAGGTCCACCTACGAACCATGTTGTTCATCCATAGCTCTTGTCAGAGAGTGGTAGAAGGGAGTTTTGATCTACGCTCACAAACTACGGACCATCGTTTGAACTGCGGATCGTAAGTCCGTCTGTCGTCCAAGACTTCACCAATTTTTCTAGGCTGAAATTTTTGGGAGGATCTGATCCCATCGACGGTTGTGCAGGACAGACCGTGGTTCAGTCTACTGTCCGTCGATGCCACCGTCGGTAGCACCTGCAATTTTTTTTGAAAAACTAGTTTTTTGTTTGTTTTTCTACGGAGTGTTACTTTATCTCCCCCTTGGGAACATTTGTCCTCGAATGAATACTAAACTAGCTGAAATAGAGGGAGAGAGATGAAAACCCCACTACTAAACAATGAGAACTGAGTTTTGACTGAATTGAGTTCTGAGTACATGCAATTACGCTAAAAATGAAAGTACAAGCTGAGGGACATGATTCAAAAATTGAATTTACTCATGAATGACTGTATAAGATAAGAGAAACTATTATCTCAATCTAGAGTGGAATCAGAAGGAAAAAGGTAAGGATACTTTGCTTTCATGGTTTCTTCTGCTTCCCAAGTAGCTCCCTCTACAGCCTGACTCCTCCACAAAACCTTGACTGTAGCGACTTCTTTGTTTCTCAATCTTCTAACCTGATGGTCAAGAATCTTAACTGGTACATCCTCATAATAAAGAAAATCTTTCACCGCCACACTCTCTAAAGGCACTATAGAGGCTGGGTCACCCACACACTTCTTCAAGAGTGAGATGTGGAAGACCGGATGCACTGCTGCTAATTTTGCTGGCAACTCTAACTCATATACCACCTTGTCAATCCTTTTCAAGATCTTGGAAGGGCCTACATATCTAGGACTGAGCTTCCATTTCTTTCCAAATCTCATCACCCCTTTCATAGGTGAGACTTTCAGAACAACCCAATCATCAACTTTGAACTCTAGTTCCCTTCTCCTTACATCTACATAATATTTCAAACAAATTTGCGCTGTCTTAAGTCTATCTATAATGAGTTGCACTTTCTCCATAGCATAAAAGACTAAATCTGGCCTTATCAAAGTTGCTTCACCTACTTAATACCAACAAATAGGAGATCTACATCTACGCCTATCTAAAGCCTCATAAGGGGCCATTTGAATACTTGAATGGTAGCTATTATTGTAGGCAAACTCAATAAAAGGAAGGTGATCATCCCAACTACCTTTGAAATCGATCAAACAAGCTCTCAACATATCCTCTAAGGTCTGAATCGTACGCTCTGCCTGCCCATCCGTCTCTGGATGAAATGTTGTACTAAAGATAACTTGAGTACCAAGACCTTTTTGAAATGACTTCCAGAAATGAAAGATAAACGGAGGACCTCTATCTCAGATGATAGACAAAAGAACCCCATGCAATCTCACAACTTCAGTAAGTTAAAGCTTGGCATAGTCCTTTGCTGAATAATTAGTCTTGATCGCCAAAAAGTGAGAAGACTTAGTCATCCTATCAACTATCACCCAAATTGAGTCATGCTGTCTGCGAATACGAGGTTACTCTGTGAGGAAATCCATATTGATCATATCCCACTTCCAAGAAGGAATACTGATCTCTTGAGTTATACCGCCTGGTTTCTGATGTTCTACCTTTACTTGCTGACAATTGGGGCACTTACTCACAAAGTCAGCTATATCCCTCTTCATGCCATTCCACCAATAGACTTCCCGCAGAGCGCGGTACATCTTAGTGGCACCTGGATAAATAGAATACCTAGAGTTATGAGCTTATGCAAGAATATGCTTCCTCAACTCTCCCACATCAGGAACACACAATCTACCTTGGTAGCGAAGTACACCATCTCTCCCTTGAGAGAAAACCTCCACTCCTGATTGTTGACTGCACCCTTTTGTTCAAGAAAGATCGGATCACTCGCTTGTTTTTCCTTAACCTCCACTACTAATGACGATTCTGCTCCATTTTGAACTGCTACACCGCTATCTGATATGCTCATAAGGCGAACTACCAAGTGAGCAAGCTTGTGAACATCCTTCACTAGCTCCATTCTTTTTTTCTCAACATGGGCTACACTACCAATAGATAATCTACTAAGAGCATCGGCCACTACATTCACCTTTACAGGATGATAATGCACACTCATATCATAATCCTTAAGGAACTCAAGCCATCTCCTCTGGTGAAGATTCAACTCTTTCTGGGTGAACACATATTGAAGGCTCTTATGATCAGTGCACACATCTACATGAACACCATACAAGTACTGACTCCATATCTTGAGTGCAAACACCACTGCTGCAAGCTCGAGGTCATGAGTTGGATAGTTCTTCTCATGCACCTTAAGCTTTTTAGAGGCATAAGATATAACCTTATCTCTTTGCATCAACACACATACTAGGACAACTCTGGATGCATCGCAATAGATAACATAACCATTTGAACCCTCTGGTAGAGTCAAGACAAGATCATTAGTCAATCTAGTTTTCAATATTGCTAAGCTATTCTCACGATCATCTGACCATTGGAGCTTGACCATCTTTGAGTCAACCTAGTCAATGGTGAGGCTATCGATAAAAATCCTTCCATGAATCTTCAGTAATAACCTGCTAGACCTAAGAAACTTCTTATATCTGTAGCAGAGGTAGGTATGGGCCATTGTTTCATTGCTTCTATCTTTTGTGAATCTACACGGATCCCTTTTCTCGATACAATGTAACCAAGGAAAGAAATGGATTGCAACCAAAATCCACATTTACTAAACTTAGGGAATTGTGACGATACAAAAAAAGAATATATATATTAATTAAGTAAATAACAATAAATTGGTAGTTAAGGGCATAATGGTCCTTTCGCGTATTAATTAAAATAAACCAGATTTGTATTTATTTATTTTAAATTCTATTTCACTAATTCTTTAATTAGTCTCCTAATCCTAATAGTTCTCTCTCTCTCACGCTTCTTAACTCTCTCTCTCACGTTCTCCATCTTTCTCACGTTATTCTGCCAAATATGAACAGTTCTTCATGCTTGAAGAAATCACATGAAATTTTAAGAAAAACAAAGCAACCAAAAAAATATTAAGGCGAAGAGAAGTTGTTCGTTGAGTGGTGTGGACGTTGAGGTAATTGGATTGATTTTTGGAGAGAGTTTTGGGTAGCGAATTCTTCGTTTGAACATCAATAAAGGTATGAGTTTCTATCATGAAATTCTTTCTCCAAGAGTACTTTCTTTCGAACGTTTCTTAAACTCTTGAAACTAAGGTTGTTTTCCCTTCGTATGTCCTTGTCCTTAGCTCCCTAACGAATTTATAGGATGGGTATGTTGTGCTGCTAAATTTTTGCATGAATGATGTGTTTAAATTAAATATGAATGTATTTATGTGCGGAAAATCACGATAATGATCATAAAAATATGACCGGAAAAGTTAATGTATATGCATGTATAGTGCAGTGTTTTAATCACTTTTTTGGGGGTGTATAAGTTGTGTATTTGATATGTGTATTAGGTGTATAATGTGATGTTCATTATTATTAAGGATAGTGAATTGAATAACCACCTTTTAGCCAATTAAACTTATGAACAATGTGCCTAAAAAAGAGTTGAATAATGACAAGAAATTTCCAGATTTGAGTACTCTATGAAAGAGTTGAAATCAGGGTTTTTAAAAAGAATATTAAATAAGTGAGGTCAATGGGAATTGAACCCAAGACCTCACAGGTTAAAATGGCTAAAAAAAAAGGGAATGTGTTAAGGGGGATTCGAACTTGGGGCTGGGAGCAGCGAATCTTCGCTAAAAAGAAAAAAAATGGGGCTGGGGGGAATCGAACCCTCGCCCCTGTATTTTGCGAGGAAAAGGAAAAGAAAAAGGAGCTGGGGGGGATCGCACTCGCGACCCCCAGCCACGCGCGAAAAAGAAAAAAAAGCGAGGCATGGGAATCGATCCCACGACCTAAGTAGGCGGAAAAAAAATGAGGCTGTGGGGAATCGATCCCACAACCTCACTGCCACTCCCTTATTTAACAACGAAAAATAGAGGGGCTGTGGGGGTTCGAACCCACCACCTCACAGCCCCTTCTTCAGCGAAAAAGAGAGGAAAAATAAGGGGGTTGTGGGGATTCGAACCCACAACCTCCCCAATGACGCGAATTTAATCAATGAATTAAAAAAAAGATTTAATTTAGAATTCTAATTAAAATAGAAAATTAATTCTTTCATGTAAATATGGAGATTTAATTTAGAATTCTAATTAAAATAGAAAATTAATTATTTTACGAAAATGTTGTGATTTAATTTAGAGTTCTAATGTTATGAATATTAGAAATAAAGTCAATTAAAAATATAAATGCTATCAAAATGATTCAAGAGTTGGGTTCCCGTGCCCAATCCTCCGTATTGATAAATAAGTCATACGTGAGTAAAATATTCAAGAATAATGTCATCTACTTTGATCAAAAATCAAGATATTGGTATATTTACAAGATACATAAGTCTTGTAATACATAATCTTAGGAAAGTAAGAATCACTTAACGTACTATGAATGAAGCCTCATGGCTTGTATGTATAGACACATAAGTTTAACATACATTCAAGAATAAGTGAACCTAAGAGATACGTAATGAAATGAAGGTGGTGACAATCATGATGTGAGGCTAATGTATATGATGAGAGCAATCTCAAATAAGCCTTAGTAAATGTTACCAATACGTACTCACCAATGAGAGTGTAAGATAATGAAGAGACTAGTCTCTATGAACACTCTAATGAAAATATTGAGTTTACAACAATTAATACTAATGATGAGATGAGAAATCATCTATTGAGCTATGATGTCCTCATACTAGAAGCAAACTTCAATGATGTATGATTTGAATGTAATGGAACTTTATACCGAGCACCGATGGGCTAGCTATGAGCAGTGATGCCTTCTTTCGAGAAGGGACGAGGTTCACGTAACTCTCATGAGATGAGACTGTCCGGCTTGCCGGGTATGGGTCTCCATACATCTCCTAGTCTTTGAACCTATATTGCCACTATAGGGATCTGGCGGGGTTAGATTCCCATATATGCTAGCATGTTATTGAATCGCTTTGGCCGGTGATTCCACCTCTTTTCGGTGTGGGGAGACACTGGATTTCATGATGCTCACATGATCTATGTCGGTTAAAGTTAAAGTTCCCGATGAATGAATGAGGCCAGCCTCAAATGAATCGTATTAGAAATGAATAATACCAAAGATGTTAGGATAGGATAATCAAGAGGTGAGCTAGATTCAGGTAATGACATTAGGTTATTCCTGATCATTGCACAGCAAACCTGATGAAAGTCTTAAACTACATCCTAGGTATAGCTGGTGTTCGCACTGGCCTATGAATGAATTGAAATGAAGTACGTATGAAGGAAATGAAGCAGACTCTCGTTTGCTAAAGAAGGCTCCCTACTTGAGGTCCCCTATGTTGAGCCCTCATTTTGGAAAGTCTTAAGGTTAAGTCTATGATAATAAGGTCTCATGGTATATGAATGAATAATATGAAAGAAACTATGTGTTATATGTTATGTGCTATATGAAGATGTTATGTGTTGTGTGCCATACGATAATTATAATTATGCATGTCACTCTCACGGCATAACTTTCCCAATCTTAATTTAGCAAGTCCACTGACTTGACTTCCAAACATCATGTTGTTAGGAAAGAGATCTTCTTTCTCATGCATATCCCTAGTGTGTTCTTGAATATACCTATACTTAGTACAAGTGTGTACTAATTCCATACAAACATCTACTTTTAGGTGTATGCACAGGTGGACGGTAGAGCTACAGGTTCGTAGTTGCAGCTATCCGAACGTCAGCATTCATCCGGAGTTTTGTAGGTCTTCATACTTTCGAGGATGCTACTGTTTTACATTCTAGCATAGTTTTAGAGTCGAGCTAGTGGAGCATGTTCCACTAGCGTTTCTTTCCTGTTTTGGTTCAGACTTTGTATTGGTGCTATTTTTGCCGATATACAATTAATACTTAATGAATTATTTCTTTCAGTTGCTTATCTCTTAAATGTTAGATGTTTGATTATGAATGATTAAGAAATATAAAGAATGTTTAACAAGTATGATTAAGGAAATCAAAAATTTCAAATTTTCTGCTAAAATTAATCTATGTAAAGTAAGAATGACGTAAGTAGGCTTGTTTTCGACCTCTGAGAGGTCAACGACGCCGGTCTCGTCTAGGGTATACATTCCAGTCGTGATAGGAATAACTGACGATCTTTGAGAGTCTGCAGAACAACTCTCTAATGACATGCATGTTCTTCCTCACTCCTAGAGTAAATGAGGATATCATCAATTAAGACGATAACGAACAAGTCTAATTACTGTTTGAACACTCTATTCATCAAATCCATGGAAGCTATAGGAGTATTGGTTAGTTCAAACGACATGAATACAAATTCATAATGACCATACCGAGTTTTGAAGGTTGTTTTCGGAATGTCACTATCTCTAACTCTGAGTTGATGATATCCCGATCTGAGGTGTACCTTTTAGAAATGACTAGTACCCTAAAGTTGGTCAAACAAGTCATCAATCCTGGGGATGGGATAATTATTTTTTATTGTGACCTTGTTGAAGTCTCTATATTCAATGCACATTATGAGATAACCATCTTTCTTCTTTACAAACAATAATGGTGCACCCCATGATAGAATACTAAGTCTAATGAAACCCTTATCTAGAAGTTCTTTCAACTGCTCTTTCAATTTCGTAAGCTCTTCTTGAGCCATACTCTAAGGAGGAATAGAAATAGGCTGGGTATCTGGAGGATATCAATTCCAAAGTCGATTTCTCTTTCGGGAGGGACTTTGGGAAGATCTTCTTGAAACATTTCTGGAAATTCACAAGCTACTGGAAATAAATCAAGAGTTGGGATTTCAAGTATAGAATCCTTAACCCGAACTAGATGATAAACATAACCCTTAGATATCATCTTTCTGGCCTTAAGGTAAGAAATATATCGACCCATAGGCGTTAAGCTACTACCCTTCCATTTTAAGATTCGTTCGTCTGGTAACTAAAACCGAACAGTTCTAGTTCTGAAATTAACTAAGGCATAACATGAATGTAACTAATCCATGCCTAGTTCACTCCAGGGGATGCCTGGTGAAGAGATTGTGGATCTCAGGCATCGTCGGGAGACTCCCTGTAAGGACCCGCCGCTCCAAGGTGAGTGTTTGAGTCATAACTCCTATGTCAGTGAGGAACTTGGCGTCGGAGTAGACTAGAAATTGCCCGTCGACACACCACCGGTTGGGCTGGTAAGTAGCTGGGGTGGGGGACTAAGCTGGTTAACCTGATGTGGATTCCGAACTGTCAGCCTCATTACACGAGGCCGACCCTGCAGCGGTGGCGGGTGCGGGAACCTCAGTAGAGACGGAAGCTTCCTCTGACCAGGATACTCCTAAGGAGCCAGACGCTCCTTCTTCATTTGTGGCTTACTCAGAGGGTGTGCCGGTCAGTGTGCGCTCCTCATCAGACTGGGAGGTAGTGACTACGCCGGACGCCACCTTTTTGGCTATGGCTCTGGGAGCACGTGCAGCACGGGAAGGGGTGGAAGTTCCTGGGGCACGTACTCGGTGTCACGCTCATCATCAGAGACAATGACCATGCAGGCAGACGGGGCGAAAGACTTCGATCACCCGCGTGCATAGATTCAATCTTGCTTGAGTGTCATAGTAGATAGTACCTGTAAAGGATCAGTATTAGTACGAGAAGTAGAAAACAAGACAAGCAAAATCACACAAAAAAAATTAAAACAATATGACATTTCTATGGTAACAGTGACACATAACGGGCCTGGTGACGGCTAGTCGTGACTATGACGGACCGTCATGGGGTCCGTCGTGTCTTACATAGACTACATATATATGGAGAACCCTGAAGGAGAGTCTCTGACTAGTATGACTGTATGTGCAGGATGGACCATCACAGGTACGACGGTCCGTCGTAGGTGTCCGTCAGAGGACACTTAGAAAAAAAATGAGAGAACCTTAGGAGAGGGGTCTCTGACTGTCATAATGGTTATGCAGGACGGACCGTCCCGGGTACGACGGTCCGTCACATGTGTCCGTCTAAGGACACTTAGAAAAAGTGAGAGACCCTCAGAAAGAGGGTCTCTGACAACCAGAACAGTTGTGCAGAACGGACCATCACGGGTATGACGGTCTATCACATGTGTCCATTGAAGGACACTTGAAAAAATGAGAGACCCTTAGAAATAGGGTCTCTGAAAACCAGAACAGTTCTGCAGGACGGACCATCGTGAAGACGACGGTCCATCACATGTGTCCATTGGGGGAAACATAGAAAAAAATGAGAGACCCTTAGAAACAGGGTCTCTGACAACCAGAATGGTTGTGCAGGACGGACCATCGTGAAGACGACGGTCCGTCACATGTGTCCGTTAGGGGACACTTAGAAAAAAAGGGCAGTGGGGTGTTGGGCCTTTTGGAACAGACCCTACGATGGTCCGTCGTAGGCACGAAGGTCCGTCATCGGGGTCTCCTTCTGTAGATCAGTGACAAAACTGGTGTACCCCATTCATCCCCGATGAACCCAAATCAAACTTGTAGTGTTTTAGACCTACGTTTGCCTAACCCAACTATGTAGGAAACTAGTAATGCAAAAGCACCTATGTCTAGGGTTGTAAACATGGCAATTTCGAACATTTTTAACCTAGGTTAGACAGAATCTTATATAAAAGAAATGAACATATCACGAACAACTAAGCTAATACTAAGTAATAAACAAAAATGCAAGATAAATGAGTAGAAATTACAGACACATGCCTTAGAATTGGGGAAAACAAAAAGGACAAGTACTCGATGACCAGGAAGACACCCACAGCAGCAACTCCGACTAGTAGATTATCGCTTTTAGGGCCTTGGAGAATTGTGGGGGGGGGGGGGCAATGATCGGTTGATAGAGGGAGAGATTGTGGAAGTTGAAAAGAGAGGGTAATAAGAGGAATAATGAAAGAATGAGGGTGAAATGAGGGTTTGGGATTTTAAATGGTGAAATTTTATAATAAACTCCAACCGGGTCGGGTCGGGTACGCCTCATTAATCACGCGACGATTCCCCGAAAATGGTCCGTCGCAGTTGTGACGACCCGTCATTGTTTTCGACATGTGTGTCCTAGTTTGAAAATAACAGAAAGATGTACCTGGTACGACGGAGGCATACGACGGTCCGTCGCAGGCGCAATGGTCCGTCGTTGTATCTGTTAGTGACTGTTGCAGAGTAATTTTCTGCAGAATTTCCTGGTGATGTGCCTGCATAATTAAAAACCCATTAGTAGAAAAATGCTACCATTACTAAAAAGAATATAAGTATTGGGTTGCCTCCCAACAAGCGCCTGACTATATGTCGCGGCACGACTGGGGACACTTGATTCTCAGAATTCATCAAGATGGTATGCCTCAATCACTTCATTCGCCGATTCAGCATGCCCAAAATAGATTTTTATGCGCTGTCCATTCACCTTGAACTGCACAACCTCCTTAGTTTCGAACTCAACTACTCCATGAGGGAATACTTGGGTAACTAAGTAAAGACCAACCCATTTGGACTTGAGCTTGCCCGGAAACAAGCGCAACCTGGAATTGGATAAAAGCACCAAATCCCCAACCATAAACTCTCGTTTTTCAATTTTGTTGTCATGGTACTTCTTCATCTTTTCTTTGTATAAGGCTGAGCTTTCCTAGGCTTTCAGGCGAAATTCATCGAGTTCTTCATAGCTCACATGGCTTTATTCTCTAACTCAACCAGAAGATGACAAGCTTTCCCATATACAAGTTGGTATGGAGACATACCTATGGGATTCTTATATACTGTCTGGTAGGCCCAAACTCTCTTTTCTGGATAAATATGAACATAAGCAGTGCAACCAAAAGTCCTCAAGTGTGAGTACTTGAGTTCTTTTCCTTTCCACACCTCTTCTAGAATCTTGAACCCTAAAGGAACTGATGGTCCCCTGTTGATCAAGTATGCAGTTGTGCTCACAGCATCCGCCCAAAGTGTCTTGGGAAGCCCACAGTGTATCCTCATACTCCTTGCACGCTCATTCAATGTTCTGTTCATCCTCTCAGCAATTCCATTATGCCTTGCCTGTGTACTAACCCATATACTATTACTATTTTTATAGGTGCTGGTCCTTGAAGAAGATTGAAGGTTCGCTTGAAGCTGTTTGGATTAGTACCTCCAGACCTTGGTAGGTCCTCTTGAGTTCAAGGATGCCTACGCTTATATTCTAGCTTTAGTATATTAGACATAACTAGTGGATGTTGTCCCTAGCGTTTCCTTTCAAATATTTGGTCAATTAAGGCCGGTTTGGCAACTATTACTTAATTACTAATTCTTCGTTTCATTTGTTCAATCTATGAATAGATAGTTGTTTACGTTGAGCTATTAGTATATCACTCTTATGCAGAAATTATATGATGTCTAAGTACAATTCAGTAAAGTAAAAAATTTTCAAAGTTTTCGCTAAATTTAACTGTATGATTGTGATGAAAGCTAAGAAAAGGCTTGTTTCTGACCTCTGAGAGGTTAACGACGCCGGTCTCATCTAGGGTCTAGGACCCGGGTGTGGCAAATATACTTCATCCACTTTTATTTGTTATGTTGTGCTTTTCGAAAATTAATTTTACTAATTTTTAGAATTAAATTGGATTACATTTAGTCAATATTTTAAATAAAATTTAAATATGAAAAAATTATTCGAAAAATACTATAAATTATAAATTCTTACATATCAATATAAAAAAAATATTGTAAAAGATTGATCGAAATTTGACTAAAAAAATCATAACGATAAAAAAAACTTAATAAATGGAGTAACTAAATTTCTAGAATTTTAAGATAAAAGGTTGAAAAAAATATTAGATAGTAGCTTACACTGAAAATATATAAATAAATGTAAATCGGAGGAAAAGTAAATGGGACCAAATGAGGTCTAACTTCTCGGCTGATAAAGTTGATAATATTTAGGAGTCGTTTGGTAGGATGTATTAATTAAAATGATTCTTTGTTTAAAATGTAATCCATTCAATACAATGTTTGGTAGCACATTTTAACTCAAACTAACCAATATATGGATAACTTAATACACCATATGTGGTTATTATCTAATACCAAGGATACCTGGGGATTAGTAATAACATGTTGATAAGCCTTGGATAAGGCAACAAAATGACTAAACTACCCCCTCAATTTTTGTATACTCTTCAGAATTGTAAATAAACAGAGGATGAACCATGTGAATTGTTTTCCAGCCTCCTTCTCTTTGATACCATGTGTTAGTTATAATTGTTTTGAATTAAATATAAAATTCGACATGTCAAAATGGTGGTACCCAAATAGGATGGACGGAAACTTAACCAGGGAAGGTCTCAAATTCGTGCAATGCGTTATGTAAACGAAGTGTCACGAAGTATTTCTAGTGGAAAGATTAATAAGAAAGCTACTCGAGTTCTATTCAGTTATTCAAAGAAAAAACTGTGATTGTTGAAATTTTTTTACTAGTTTGTTGTCAATCTTTTACCAATTATTATGCGTATTTTTTTAGGTTAACTGGAGTGTTATTTTTTTTTTGTTGGCAGGTCTGCTCTTTGGGACATTGTAGAGATTTCTTACTTGGTACAATATATATTTATTTACTAAAAAAATATGTTTCTTTAATTTTGCCCAATGATCACAACATTTTAAATTATTCCTCTATAACAATTCATTTCTCGAAATAGTCATATTCGAGAAAATAGGAAACGATGAGTAATATTGAGCAACGGAATACACTGAAGCTCACCAATGGAATGAACGTGAAAATATGTCATAATGCTATATATAAAATAAAAAATTACAAAATATTTTTAAGGTTATAATTGAAAATAAGCTTCACGTAGAATCTTAAGCCACGCACATGATTATGTTGGAAATAATGAACCAAACACTTGATAAGAACTAATCCCTGCATTACTAATCCTTGCATTAGTAGTCCCTGCATTGTCAATCCCTGCATTATCACTCTTTCTACCAAACGACCCCTTAATGGTATTAAATTGTCCAATAATCGTAACCATAAAACAAGAAAGTACAACACTATTTATGCATCGATATTACACAAAAATCAATAATACCCTTGGCTTGGAATGGGTGCTTCCAACCTCTTATGTATTGTAATAATTTGTACGGAGAAGGGTCATATGTACCCCTGTACTTTAGAAAAGGGTTAATTTGCCCTTCTTCATATTTTTTTGATAAATTATTCTTGTCATTCAACTTTAAAGCCATATTTACCCTACATTCGTTAAATTTCCATATTTTTACATTATATTATTTATGTTAAGCCTATATGAATTTTATTTGGGTAACTTTCACATATAGCAATTAAAAAATTTCATATTTACATTCTATAACAAAGTTTGCATAATTGTGCTCCATAACAAACATAGAAACTGTATAATTCTCTATACATATACAGCTGAAGCAAAATGTATAAAACGAAGTGTAAAAAACAAGAAAGAGAAAGACACTTAGACAGAGAACTATATAAAAATGAAGTGTATAATAACAATTGTATTATTATAAGTGTATAGAACGATTATATACAATTTGAATTTGTATAAAATGAGAAAGAGAGAAAGACAAAAGAGACTTGACAAGGAATATATAATTGAATCGAATTGTTTAAAACGAGAAAGAGAAAAATTAGATACAATTTGAAAATTGTATAAAACTAGAAAGAGAGAAAGGCAAATGAAACTGGGCATGAGAATATTTTTATTGTATAATTATAAGTGTATAGGACGAATATATATGTACTTGCATATGTATATACAATTTTCTCACGCTTTATACAAACAACAATTTATACATTTCGCTTCTGTTTATATAAGTGAGAAAGATGAGGGTGGCGAGCGAGATTTGGGAGATTGGCGAGCGAGGTCTGGAAGAAGGGAGAGAGAGGGACAAAAATATATGCATTTATATGATTTTCTTTGCTTTATACAATTAGAAACAATTTTTATACACATGTGTTTATATAAAAAGTGAGGAAGCGAGCGAGAGATAGGAGGAGAGTGGCGAGCGAGATATTTGGGAGAGAGACTACTGACAATTTTTTGCAAACGTTTGCTATGGAGCACAATTAAATCAAACTCTGACTACTCCATTTATTTTAGGTTATTAGTTTGCTATTATATACAATTTTCCCATTTATTTTTATATAATTAAATCTAAATATTATTAAAATCATTTAACTTGCTCATACATTAAACTCAATCAACTAATCAAAATCAAACCCAACTTAATTCTTCTGTAAATTTCTTTTTGGGTCTCTATTGAAACAAATGTGGAAAACTATATAGAATCTCCTCTTTCTCATTAGACAACACAGATCAATTTTAGAACTAATACAGATTTTAGCATTCAATTTGATATTTTTGTTAAGTAAATAAAAGCCAACTTTCATTGCTAATCTTGATGACTTAAATTGATTAATATGCATTTTATTAAGAAAAATAAGTAGTTCTCTGTCTTCTCGATGTTTTCAGAGGTGAAAATGTGAAGTGAGGTTCAACAATGGAGATGAGTGATTTAAGTTGGTTTTCAGTAGCTATCAATGGTGAAAACTGTTGGATTTTAAAAAAGGTGTGAATGGAAAATGAAGAGTTGCGACTTTTATGAAGAGTTGTGACTTTTATAAAATGTTGCGACTTTGATAAAAAGTTGTGACTTTTATGAAAAGTTGCAATTTTTATGAAAATTTGTGACTTTTATGGAAAGTTGTGACTTTTATGAAAGGTGACGACCATTCTGAAATATTGTGACTTTTCCAAAGGTTTGTGACCTTTCCGGTAAGGCACAATAAGAACCTTTTCGCACCACCCTTTGTTTTCTATAAATTGAGGGATTTCCTCTCATTTTAATATAGAATTTCTGGAATTCTTCTTCAACTAATAAATCTAGTATTCTAAGTGTACTTTACTACCGTTGAGTGGTTCGCTGACACCGGTGTTTTTCGTATCTATACTCTGGTGATTGAGATCATTTTATCCTGGGAGGTCATATTCCAAATCAAACATCGGATACTAGAGGAGAATAATTTCCTTAAGGGGACACTGTGAATTCAGTGGACTTGATCTTTTTCCAATTAAAAATTTTCCAGATTCTGGTACGTGTTTTACAAACTTTAGATTTGTGAATTAATTTCAATTCTTCTCTTCTTTTGTTCTTCACTGGTTCATTAAACATGGTAACTTTGTGTTTATGCAAAGTTTGTTGGAATCAGTAAGATTCTTTAGACACATATTAACAACAATTCTTCTTTAAGAAAAATATTTCGTATATTTTTTTAAAAAAAATCTATTTCTGATTCTAGTTTCGCTACTAGATTTAATTTTCTAGTTATGAAAATGTTCTTAAACTTTGTTTTCTTACAAAGATGTTCAAAGTTTTGTTCTAAGTATGTTTGAAATACAAGATGAACAACAACAATCTTAAGGAAATTATTATACTGTTAGTATTTTTTTTGTATCTACTGATTGAGAGAATCTGATCATGGAAGTAGAAGATAAGTGAATTACTTCTCCATAATTCGTTGCTTTGTTTTAGCAAAGTTGAAGTGAGAATGTAAAAAAAAAATTATGGTATTCCGTGTAAAGATTACCAGGTAACCTTCTTATTAAATATTTTAAGGAGGAAAATAGTTTATAAGAGTAATCATCTTTGATTATTTATTTTTTTATTATGTGTATATTTGGAAAAGATTTGCAAACCATATGTTGTGGAATGAATTTTACTTCGCAGATATTGTTGCTTTTAAAATTCTTTAGTTTGCAAAAATGAGAGATGCATATCTTTGTTTGTTAAAATAGTATGTCAAATTGTTATAGTCGGAAGACTATTTGATAAGAAAAACATTTCTATGTGATAAAGAATATGTGTTATTCTCTTTGGAGAAAAAAAAACTTTTGTAGTTTTGTACTCCATGAGAAATGTTAGTGTGTCTGATTTTTGTAGACTAAAAACTTTTGTGGTTTTATACTCTGGATAAATTGGAATCTGCAATTTGTTTGAAGAATATGAAAACTTCACATAATAAGTAAGTGTTGTACTTTTAATTTTCTATAAACTTCAATGTAACATAGAAATAAATTGTACAATTTTGTTTTGTCCTTATTGTTAATATTTTAAATACTAAGTGGCATGTCTATTTATGATAGAGGAAATATATCAGTGAATTTGTGATTTTGTGTCTCTATGGAATGAACTTTGACATTGTGTAAACATTGTCAAAGAGAATTGCAGCACTACAATTCTTTCGTAGAATAATGTTTCCAACATTAAAATATGTGGAAAAACTATTTTCAAATACTTGAAAAGTATTTTTGAGATCACATTTGAAATGTGGGGGTTATTTGCTTATGATTAGACTTGGTGTCTAATTTAACTTTGGAACAAAAGATATGAAATTCAATGATACTTTTGTATTATGTTATACCCACAAAAATCTTGGAGAATTTTGGTATTGTGTTTGTTGAGTTTGTCTATTACTAGTATATAGTGTGACTAGTATGAAACATCCAAATTATATATATACTTGTTCAAAATAATTGTGTTCTTTTATGGAAAAAATCACTTAAAATGTTGTGATATTTCATGAAAAGATATGTCTATTATAATAAAAGTATTTGCATAGACATGAATATTGGTGAATAGTCATTTGTTATATTTTTATAAAAATAACAGTTGGACTATATTGTCTTTATTTAACCCGATGAAACTTTGTTCATAAGTAGTTCTATAACAATCACATTGAAAGTCATGGAAATGTCCTTCTGAAAAGGATATTTGATAATGTAAACAATGTACAATGTCTGTATCACACAAAATTGTAAGAAATAGGAACAAAATATTAGTGAGGAAAAAGCTACCTCGCGAAGAGCTTTTCAAACTCAATGTTTTTATTTGTTCTTACTTGCTTGAGTCAATGTTTGTGACATGAACACTTGGACATGTCAATTACAAAATCTTGTAAGAAAAACTGATCAACTAAGAAGTTTTGCCTAACATCGAGTGCAATAAATAAAAATGTCAAGTTTTTGTGGAATCTAAGTATGTTGAACATTCTTATTAATCTATTGAAAGGAATTTTAATCCCTTAGAATTGATTCACACTGACATTTATGATATGAAGTTAACACCATCTCATGGTGGGAAAAAGTATTTGTTACTTTTATTGAGAATTGCATTAGAAATGACTATGTCTATTTGCTAAATGGTAAGGATGAAGCAATAGAAATGTCTACACAATGTAATATCGAAGTTGAAAATCAGTGTGAAAAAATATATAAGAAGTGATAAGAATGGAGAGTATAAATCTCATTGTGTTGAAATATGTTTGGAAAGTGAAATATCAAACTACTACCATATTCACCTCAATCTAATAAAAAATCGAACGTTGAAAGAAATGATGGATGCATTGTTTATAAGTTCGGGTTTACACAAAACTTGTGTGAAGGAACTATCCTTATTGCAAAAGGGATCAAAAAAAAATTGTCCTTTTAGAAAGAAAGCGATTTTGTTTGATCAGTTTACAATCTTTTCCATATGAGAAATGGAAAGAAAGGAAATCCAACTTGAATTATTTCAAAGTGTGAGGGTATCTAGTCAAAGTCCAAGATCCTATTCCTAAAAGAATTAAAATAGGACCTATGACTGTGGACTGTAAAATTAGACTTGAGTAGTCTAGAGAAGGGTCTAAAAGGCCTAGGAAATGAAAAGGATAATATACTTAATAAAGAGATTCAGAGGCTTAGTAAAATGTTAAAGAACATTTACTTCCTTCGAATATGATTTTGTAACA